>NW_008796056.1:1589680-1590868 GCF_000699145.1 Aptenodytes forsteri
TTCAGCACGGAGCAGAGGAGGTGTCGGGGCACCTCACAGCACACCCCGGTGCCTATGGGGCAGGCATCAAGGGGGTGGGGACAGGCTCTTCCCAGCACTGCCTGGTGGGAGGGTGAGAGACGGTGGCACCTCCTGACACTCGAGAGGTTCAGGCTGGAGATAAGGAAGAGAAACCAAAATCCCTGCGAGGATCATGAAGCACTGGAGTGGGTTGCCCAGAGAGGTTGTGGGACCCCTGAGGCTGGAGGTCTTCAAGACCTGAGTGGCCACAACCCAGAGCACAACTGTCACACGCCCGGGAAGGGATGCTTGCTGAAGTCCTGGAAGAGGAAACACAGTGCCAGTGGGAAACACAGCAGAGGTTTCCAAAGCTGCAACAGCTTCCAGAAGGTTTCGACTTTCTGGTTTCAGTTGGTTCAGCACCTTTCACAAACATTTATTTAGGATAGCATAGCATAGCATAGCATAGCATAGCATAGGGTAGTTCTAGCTGGCAGGGACCTAGAACGATCATCTAGTCCAACTGCCTGACCACTTCAGGGCTCACCAAAAGTTAAAGCATGTTATTGAGGGCATTGTCCAAATGCCTCTTAAGCACTGACAGGCTTGGGGCATCGGCCACGTCTCTAGGAAGCCTGTTCCAGTGTTTGACTATCCTCTCAGTAAAGAAATGCTTCCTAATGTCCAGTCTAAACCTCCCCTGATGCAGCTTTGAACCATTCCCACATGTCCTACCACTGGATACCAGGGAGAAGAGATACCACCTCCCTCTCCACTTCCCCTCCTCAGGAAGCTGTAGAGAGCAATGTGGTCACCCCTCAGCCTCTTTTTCTCCAGACTAGACAAACCCAAAGTCCTTAGCAGCTGAACACTGCTAGATAAAACCATGTTCCTCTAATAATGTCAACATCTAGTACCAACACTGTACTAAAAGTCCCCGTTACTAGCAGCTGAACACTGCTAGATAAAACCATGTTCCTCTAATAATGTCAACATCTAGTACCAACACTGTACTAAAAGTCCCCGTTACACTGAAAGTACCATTTTCTGGATGACATACTGGACCAAGAGCACAGTTATAGAATCATAGAATCATTAAGGTTGGAAAAGACCTCTAAGATCATCGAGTCCAACCGTCGACCCAACACCACCATGCCCACTAAACCATGCCCCTAAGCGCCTCATCTA
>NW_008796056.1:1591514-1594964 GCF_000699145.1 Aptenodytes forsteri
GTGGCCGAAGTGCAGGACCCAGCACTTGGCCTTGTTGAATCTCATACAAGATGGGCCTCGGCCCATGGATCCAGCCTGTCCAGGTCCCTCTGCAGAGCCTTCCTACCCTCGAGCAGATCAACACTCCCGCCCAACTTGGTGTCATCTGCAAACTTACTGAGGGTGCACTCGATCCCCTCATCCAGATCATCGATAAAGATATTGAACAAGACCGGCCCCAAAACTGAGCCCTGGGGAACACCGCTTGTGACCGGCCGCCAACTTATGTGTTATTGTTAGAGCCAACAGCTGTTTTCTGGAAGAGTTAGGAATGTTTAAGGCTCATGTTTTCATTACGATTTGACTTATGCAATAACATTCTCCTGTATTATATTCCCATTTAACTGAGTATTGTGTTTTTCTCCATTTCCTCTTCTAATCTGTTGACTGCCTGCACTGGTAGTTCTGAGTAGTGACTAAGTACCTGCCATGCTTCACCACAGAACTGGCCGCACCACAGTAAATGAGGTACAATGTTTCCTGTTGGCATAGAGACAGGGAGTTTAGAGGGCAGAAAGCAGTCCTTCTACAGAGCTGTTTAACAACACTTGGCTTTGTAGGAGCTAAAACACAGGTTAAGACCGTAAAAAGTCCGAAGTCTTCAGTTTTTAATGTTTATATAGTCCTGGACATGGCTATTATGTAGTAAGGAGAACATACTTTCCAGCTAATTTATTTGCAATAGTTTGTGGCAAGTGCACTTAAAATGAAATGAGTGGGATTGCCACAATCTTATAAACCAAAGATGTCTTTTTAATAGTTTAGTTTTGTAGCAAGATACAACTTTGTGCTACTTAATCAGGTTGGGAATTTAAGGCAAACCTGAATTTGTTGATTACTCCTAAAATAACTAATACTCTAACACTTTCTACACAGAAAATACATTTCTATCAATAAACTATGACTTCTGGTCTATTACTGACTGGAATAAATACAGATTTTAACAAATACTACACTCTCCTAAGAGAAAAATAATCTGTTCACAAGATCCCTAAAATAAACAGATAATAGTGCATCAGCTTCCTAGTAGTTAAAGATTCTAAGTCACAGAAATTAAGAAATTAATTACAGTAATTAAACTGTAATAGATTAAAAAAAATTTATATTGTCATCTTCCATTGTTTGAATTTTCAGCAACAAATGTTAGCAGCTTTGCTTTCAGGATTTAATAAAAGAAATAAAAGTACATTTAAAATCAACTAATTTTAGTATGAAAGGGTAGATGAGATGAAAAAATCATTGGGAAAAAAACATGGTCTTAAAAAAGTCTCTAAAGCTTTAAGACTATTAGATTTATTATGGGCAGTGTAATGTACCATCAGCTGACTCGCTGGTATCTACTATGTCTGTTCTAGCTATTCACTGCACAGAGGGAGAGAACTTGGAAACATCTTTCTTCATGAAAGTGAGTAAAAGGTCAGAATGGCGACAGATTAACACATAAATTTGGTCACAAAGCATGACAAAGTGTGAAGGGAGAGCAGCAATAAGGTACTAAGGCCTAAGCTGTAGGAAGAACTAAAGGCTTGAACACTGGTATGATTTTTCTTCTCTTTTACATTGATGTACTCCACTGTTTTCCATTTAATCTCTCATGATTTAAGTTCATTCATACAGCCTAATTTGAAGTGAATGATTTTTCCATAAAAAACAATGTAAGATAAACGTTGTAGACTGAAAAAGGACACATAAGAGAAAGGCTGAACCTCTACAGCATTTTACAAGCATTCACCAAAGGCTGAGCAAGAGCTTGGCCAATTTTTAATTACTTTAAGTACTGAAAGTTTCCAACACAAACAAGAATGAGAGGAGCTGAGATGGACTGTTTTATCAATCACAGCTCACTGGGACACATCAGATAAAATCTATGGCCAGGAACCTGCACACCATCCTCTGTCTGGTGGCATCTTTGGGCTGGTTCCTGCTGGAATTCTTTTTTTTCTTTTTCTGACTGATTAGTCAGAAATTGCTTATTAACATTGCTTACTAAAGAAACTGCTTGATGTTTTCAGCTTTCATTTCAGCCATAAATGCCGCCTTCATGTCCTCATGAGGACTCACAGATGTCTTCTTGTCTGTAGGTTTTGCAAACCAGCCTGTACAACACACCAAAATACAACAGTAAAAACACCAGAGCAATATTCCCGTGACACACACCATTCCTTTTGGTATCACCATGAGATTTTCACTGTATATTTTACAACTGTTTTTATCTCAGCACAGACAAGTAGCCACAACCTAATGCAGGCTGCACAGTGATGGCAGCGGCAGTCCCCCACACAGTAAGAGAACTTATTTACCTAGGTAGATACTGAGGGGAATAAAATACTATATTCTATTTATTCATCACAGTTATTTTACTGTAGATGCTAAGGAGACTTATCTATCTTTCTTTAGCACCAGAACATCATGCTGTCAGTCATGTCAGTCGTATCAGTCACCTGTAATAAAGCAGGAGCTTTACAAAAATGCACAGAAACATAGACACCCTTTGTAAGGAACAGATGTCTTGTAACTCCTTTCTCACTCTCTGGTCTGTCTGGCTCTTATTCTGGAATCCTTCCCTTACTGTGCAGGCATTACCAGAGTAAGTGATAAGAAGAACACCTGGCTAGAAAGAAAGTGTTTCTGACATCTGTTTTTATTTTTAAGTCAGAGACTGGACATGTTCAGTGCAAATGCAGCAGCAGTTAAATGGGTAGTGCAAATCAGAGATGGCAAGGCACTGGTCACTGGCACAGCGAAAGGCTCTTTCCACATGAGAGAGTAATTCAGTCAGGGCTTCCCAATGGCACGAACCCCAAGTACATACCAAAAGGCATTTCAAAATACAAGTGGCTCTTTTGTTTTCCTTCCTTCCCCAAATTGATCCTGATCCATCTGCGAACCAAAGGGGAGGTAGGGAGGGGAAATCTCTTGTGGCAGCAACCCACAGGCTTGCCTACTTGGGTCGAGGGGGAGGTGGGACATTAAATGAAAGACTATTTCATCCCTCCTGTCAGCGCTCCTCCAGCCTCGTATTTATCTTCCCACCTTTCTGGTTTGGGCTGGTGAGGTTTTAGTGCAGCAGGGTCGAGGGGCCTGTCTTCCTCCTTACAAACCCAGCGCCTCTTCTCTTGCCCATAGCATAACTACTTTATTTAAAAGGAAATCGAAAAACAAGTTAAAAAGACACTCTCAACACAAGACCCCTTCTCCTGCGGAGGAGCTAGAAATCCCAGGAGGGGTCGGTGACTGCACCGGCCTGCCCTGAGGGGTAGGAAGGGAGGGAGGGAGGTGTCGGCCGGGCCGAGCACGGACTCACCTCGGGCACCCCTGGCAAAAAGCCCCGGGCGCTGGAAACCCGCCCGCTCCTTCCCGCCACCCGGCCCTTCCTCGGCCCGGCTCCGAGCCACCTACCCCGGCTGGAAG
>NW_008796056.1:1596240-1604056 GCF_000699145.1 Aptenodytes forsteri
GCTCTCCCCCGCCCAGGGGTAAGACCCTCCTGCCATCACGCCCGGGCGAGGCTGGAGATGCCGGAGCCCGCCCGGGTGCCGAAGCCGCTGCCCAGGCGCTTGCCACTCTCTCGATGAGGTCTGTCAGTCGGTCCAGACGTGTCCACCTCCCCTCTGCCTTCCCCCTCTCTCCCTGCATGTCCTAGATATCCTGCCACCCCATATTTCTTTTAACTTGCTACAAAGTGCGGTGAGGAGGCAAAGCGATGATTTCGACACCTGGTTCGCCGTGGCTGCTGCACACAGAGCTGTGCCGTGCCATCCTCCACAGGGCACACGCCAGGGTGGGCAACACCAGCAGGGCAAACGTGAGGGGAAAAAAAAAGGTAAAAGCCATTATTTTAAGAGATTTATTTTAAGAAATATTGTACCCCAATACCCAACACTCTCTGAAAGGCTATGAAGACTCTTCAGAGAGACATGTCCCCCTGTGGAGGGGGGGGGGAGACTACTACATATCTCTGTGCTCTTGTGTTTCTTTCCAGTTTACGGAGGTACAACCCCAAAGAGTGTGGTTGAACCCCAGCTGTTGGCTTGAGGACAAGCCTGAAACTTTGTATACACTTGACTTTGCTGGAGTCTTTTTTCCACCTCTTAAAATCACCATATGGTTTTGGAAAAACCTCTCCGTTCAGTTCGGTCATCGCATTTGGGATGAGGCTGTACCTTTAGGTCCATGAACAGAGAGGAACTTTGCATGCAGATATGACCTCTGGGCTCTGCACGGATTTTCATCCTCAGAACCCTTGCTCAGGTGCCAGGCTGGGAGACAGCTGATGTTTAAGACAGAAAGTCTGTAGTTATGTTGTGTCCATGTCCACATATAGTATGGGCAGCCTGTTCTCAACAGCAAGTGCAAGCACTCTACAGGACTGCTCCTATTGCACCACACTACTTGCTGATGCAGACAAAACCTACATCTAGGATGAATTCCAGACACTGGACTTTGAGTGACCTCATCTGCAGAGCCCATTGCACTAGGAAATCTTAGTACAAGACCACTAGATGGGCCCTGTGGAAAGCAGAAGTGTTGGTTGCAAAGAGCAATACACCAATGACACAGCAGTAGCATGCTTTGAAATTTTATAAGATACAAAAACCCTCCAAATGACAAGACATACTAAAAAAAATGCCAGTATTTATGATATTAGTCCTGTCTCCTGCTCATACTATCCTATGCAGTCTGGCCCTGTTGTGCAAGAGCCCTGCTTTTATTGATACTCTGAGCAGGGTACTCTGTCACGTTGTCAAGTCAAACCCAGATGCCTGCCAAGTTGCCCTCAGCATGCTGGCTGTTGTAGATACCATTCTGGAATGCCCAGCTCTCCCCTATAATATATAGGGAACGTAAGTTTGGAAATGAGCACAGTGGAAGGTTGTAACCCCTACCCAACAGTCTACTTCCCTTCCCCATTCTGTACCTGGAGGGTCATAACGTGCCTGTGTTTGCTACTCCACCACTATTCGTTGATGGAAGCTGAAGTCAATGCAGTGTTTAAGTTAAGTGGGCTGAAGAATGGACACGTCTTTTGGTATTCCTAAAAAATTAAAATGGCCGGGGCACCTTTGGGCATAGGAACTTGGAAGAGCTCCTGGATCACCTAATTTCTGTTTGAAGCACTTGGAAATTAAGTTAATGAAGCACCATGGGACTGGTGCACTAGTGAAGCACTGAGGTGCTGAGCAAAAGCATATCTTATCTCTCAATTAATATTCCAGAGGGATTTAGTCAATCCCAGTGGCTTATGGCCACACTTATTCAAGTAAAATAAAATGGAAAGGAACAGTGGAGAAACTGAGATGGGAGTATTGTCAAAAGTTTGGTGCTGTTCAGTGCTCTGAAACTAATTGACCTGCCCACACCACTTAGATGCTCTGAATTACTGCGACATTTTATATAGTCTTCCGGTGTGCCTGCAGCTTGGACAGGACATTATGACCCTTAAATACACAACAGCAGCAGCCAAAGGGCATAAGAAAGCTTTATTCAAGAACAAATTACAGTTCCGATAAATGCATAAAATGTTATGCTTGTTTCTATACAGAATCGTATAGGTCACTTTGCAGGCAAAGCCCTTTCACTAGACCAAAAATGTTCAATAAACCAAAAGTAGGAAAAATTAATGCTTCTCCTCTCTCTATGCTTTAGTGGAAAATCTTCTACTAATCGAAGTATTATAAGTTATTTTTCTTATTTCTAAGCTGTGAGGAATGTATTAATTTTTTTTTTTTTTCAATTTATCCACCTGAAGAAACAAACTTACTGTTTTTTGAGATGCAAATCTTAGGCAATGTTTTGGTTAGGATTATCCTTTTACATATCATTTATCATGACACAGTTTTCCTTAGGTCCAACTGAAGCCAATTTAATAGGACTGTTTTAGGTAGGATCTGTACTTGCAAGGTGTTGAGGAACCTAGTTGTATGTTAAGGTGCTGTTCAAATGCAGATACAATAAGATCTACTTTCTTTTGATATACCTGCAGGATTACTACTTTATTCTTTGCTAGCCCTTCAGCATGTGAAAATGTTGTCACATTAATTTACTGCAGATAAGGCTGACAAATTTTTGTGGGGAGGGTTCTTGATGTACCTACTAAACACATGCTGTGAGTTTACTCAGGTTTGGGATTTGGGGAAGGGTGGGGAAAAGTTGTCTCAGTGGTCGTTTTTGCAGTAGCCTTTCATTCCTCTGACTCACAAAGCTAGTTCAATAGGTGATTGGGACAGGAGCTTCCAAATTTATTTGGATAGAGCATAAGGTGAAGAAGGTGAAAACAGTTACGTCACTTACAACCCATTGGAGGAACAGCCAGTTTAGTGTGGAGATAACACTACTATAGTGTCTGAGTACAGCTTTTATAGCTTGTCAAATAAAGGTGTGTTTGCTTATAGCTTCCAGTCTTAGTTACAGTTTTAACTGTGAAAGAGTGGATGCTCAAATGCACGGACTTCTGCTGTGGAGTTGGTGACAGGCTGGCTGAGAGCTTATGTCTCAGGGTTCAAGGGGAGGCCAACAAGGGGACATCATGTGGGTCACCTGCTACTGACTGCTCTCTCAAGACGATAAAATGGATGAAGCCTTCTTTAAACAACTAGAAGTCTCATGATTACAGGTCCTTCAGCATGGGAGTGGGTAAGTACTAGAACAGGCTGCACAAAGATGTGGCTTATAAATTCTTGGAGCTTTTCAAAGCACCTGAACAAAGCCCTGTGCAACCTGATCTAACTTGGACATTAGCTCTGTTTTGAGCAGGAGTTGGTCTGAATTGACCTCCTGGGGTCCCTTCTAACATTTTTCTATGATTCTGTGATTTTAATGGGGAGTTGCTTGTGGTTTAATATGCAATCTGCTTTGTAAATGTTAAAGTCTGTGTTTCTCTGTTACAAATTTGCGATACAGATAGTGGAATGAAAAGACTTGCCTAGCTCCCAAGGGCTCTGTAGGATTAAATAGTTTATTTTGAAAAAAAAGTAAAGAAATTAATGAGTTCCAAGTGTCTATTATGCTATAGAACTACTCACTAATTAAATTTGAAGTGGTTCTGATAGAAGTTATTGTTACATGCTTCATGAGTGAGTTAAATTAGATGTATTGTTGTAAAGTGTCAATAGAAGAACAGGAAATGAAACCTGGAAGACTTTTCACCTAGAAAACTTTTCTTACACTTTATTCTAGCTTCATATTTTCAAACTATTCAAAATACCAGCTTCACGATTTTTACTCATATAAGGCATGCAAATAATAAGTAGGTTTATAACTCATGTTTTCCTTTCCCCAACTCTTCTTGTTGTATTTGCAATAGAAATTGCATAGATAAAACTTTCTCAGGGGCCTAGAAATCATGCTGCTTTTGATTTTCACGTCACTGCAGTGCCTCTGAAACATCCCATTCTGCAAGGTGCCACATATGCCTATGTATTGGAAACAAAACTTGAGCTTTCTTAGTATCTGTCTCCCTATAGGTCTCTCTATAAAGAAGTCAGAAAGCTGCCTCTGCACCTACATGAAGCACTGAGCAATGATAAAAGTCAATGTAAACAGCACCTCCCCGATTTTAATTTTTGGTAATCAAGTTCATAAGCTTTCTGTGTTGGGTTTGTGCCTTGTCTCTATGCTGTGCACTCAGAGATCTGTGGAGTACTTACATTGCTGTGATAACATTCCTTCTGCTGAGGCTCTGGTGGCTATCAAAAAAGCAGCAGTGGCAGGGCTGCTTTCCTAATGTAATGGGTCACTCATTTTGTTCTCCTCCTCTCTTCTGAGTTCCTTTTGTATCCTTTTTCCTCTTCTCCCAGCTCTTAAAATTCAGCAAGGGAATCCATTCTTATGCCCTAGTGAAAATGGTAAAGAATTGGCCATAGTAACTACCTGCTCAGGTGTGCTCTTCTGTTAACTCCCTTCTGTCTTGAATGGTGACATTAGTTACTCTGTCAGAAATAATTATGATTCCATCTACTGGGGCTTGCTAATGAAATGCTGGAACACTTGAGCTTCTATGGAAGTCATAGAAGTGAATATCCATCTATTTGCATTTTGGGGTAGTACATTGTAAAAGAAGGAAGAGGAAGGTACTGTGAATTAGTATAAAGGCCTCTAAGGGTCTGTGCTACACATGGAAAGACCTGAGGTAATTCTGAATTGTAACAGAGATCGTCTCGGCCCCAGTGTTGCAAGATGTACAAGGATAAAGCTGAGTAAAGATGCCTACACTGATTTAACAGCTTGCCATACTGAATGAGGGAGCTTTTGCTGTTACTCCTTCTTTTGGCTTCACAAGTCAGTTCTCTCCCAGCTGTGGTGCTTACTGACTGCTCATGAACTGATTCATTAGGCTTCATCAGTATGGCACAGAAGAATATTTACTTCTCTCAGCTTCAGTTTGCTGCTGGATTATGGTGTTGAACCAACCCATGGAGGAGTCAGACAAGCTGCAGACATGGTAAAAGGTGATCCAGGGAGTATCTGCCCCTTTTGTGGCAGCAGAATGTTAAATCGGCTCAAGCTACCATGAGAACATAAATGGCCTGTTATTACTGCAGAATTAACTCCACAGTGGTTGAACTGCCTTGAATCTTTCCATGGATTGAGAACAAGTTTTGACAGAAAGGCAATTTCTTCTGTGACTGTTTTCAGCTTTTGTCTTCCCAGGGCACTGACCTTTCACATAGTGCAAACACAGATTCTTCTGGTGGTTCTTCTAGCAAAGACTGGGATGCCAATGTAGAAAACAAGGAGAATGGAGCAGAATTAATGATGTACTCATGGAAAACCTCTCAGGTGTTAGGGCATAGTTGATATCAAAATATGTGCCTTTCTGCTCTGAGAAATCAATAAACTGCAATTTAGTCATGTTGCAACTGCCTTAAGATGAGCATCCTGACCATTTTTGCTTTCCTTATAGCTGCACTGGAGTGCTCTGAAGCCTACTAATATCCTAGTTTTTGCATGCTACAGGAGTAAAGGATAAGAGGGTTTTTTTCTGTGCTTACCTACACAGACTTAAATTCTATTGCCTGTTAAATACCCCTCTTTACTGATGGTGGGTCACAGTTAACCAATATGTATTCTTTGAATTTTACAGAATAGTGGTGTTGCTGTGGTTATCACTGTTATATGTGTTTTGGCAATTTTGTCTGCTCCTAGCTGTTTATTCTTTGAGATCTTCTATTGCAGCTGGAAGAGGTTTAGTATATCTACTCAGAAACAGGGATCCATTTCAATTCTGTTGGTGAACAAGACATAGAGGCTTTAAATTTTAAAAACAAGTTAAAAATAGGCACCACTGTTATGGACATTTGTGTTTGTTGTGTGATTGCATCGTAATGCAAAGTATGAAGCTTATTTTTTTAATAGTTTCCTGTTGTGAATTTCATTTTCTCAGAAATGAGAGGCTAATAATTCTCAGTGGGATTTTTTGTGGTCAGATATAAGAAATAAATATTTGCTCCAGAAGTTTACAATGTCTGTTTCTTTTTTTGTCCTATTCAGTTTAATTCTGTGGTTGGAGATTTCATGCTCTTTTATTTCTTTTAATTTCTTTTAATTTAATTTTAATTATTATATGGAGAAATTAGAATACTTGGTCTTAGATAGCACCATTTTTCCTGGGTAGTTTGAAGCACTGTATGCAGGGTACTTCTTTTAATCCTCACTGAGTCTGAAGTACAGTCTTTCTGACTTGTTTGATGTCACTGTAGTAGACAGGAAGGTCTCCGATTTCCCAGTATTCTCTATCCAGACCACAAGACTAGAATAACTTCCCTGAATCCAAAGCCTGTAGTATTCCTTAAGTCTACACTTGACTTTCAGATGATGAGCTAACTAGCTCTTGGTCTTCGCAACTGCTGTTACTGCAAAGGCAAGTTGTTTTGACAAAGATAGTTATGCACTGTGTGCATGTAGAAAAAATGCTACCAGGGAAAGTTCCACTTACTGTATCATAATTTCTGCTGTCAGTAAAAAGTGGGGAGGGTTTTTTTTTCCTCCATTTGTCTGTATATTTCAAGCATTGTTTTTCCTTGAAAAATATCCTAGTGGCTCAAATGAACTGTCCCCCAAACAGATACCTAAATACTATACTGATTTTCAGTACTGCATACAAATCTGTTGTGTTGGCCTGAATCACAGCAGTCTTACTTTCTAGGCTCTTTAAAAAGAAATTGCACTGGTGTGAAATTGGAATGATACACAAGTAAATCAGATTCCTGACCTTTGTGTGATCACCATGCGAAGGACAAATTGACGTACACTCAACCTCCTGATAAAAAAAACAATTGAGAGAGCAATAAAAGGATATGCAGCTGTAGAAAAAAATATGAGCAAAGGACAGAGTTCAGAGTAAAGACAGAAGCTGAAGAAAGGCAAGGCAAGAAATAAACAACTCTTTAAAATAACTCTTGTGAAAGTCCTGCAGTGTAAGGGGAAAAATGCTTTCTCCTGCCCTGACCTCTAAAGAGAAGTCATCAGTTCTCTGAAACTCTATGTGAAAAGGAAGTGCTAACATCTGTTTCCCCATGTTTTGTCAGTGAATTTGATATTGTTTGAAGGAAAAAATTCACTTCAAGAATTCAGTCACGTTGCCTGTTCTACCCAGCAATATAAGGAAAGCCCTCTTCTGCTGAGCCTTTTTATGTTGAAAATGCATCATTCTAGCAGAGCTTGAAAAAAACACTAAACTAAATTGATTGAAATGAGAGTGGCAGATTGCAGGGTGAATGAAATTGGATCTGTGGGGTCCACTTCTTCCCTCAGTCACTACAAGATTAATTACTTCAATTGTAAACACCTTGTTAAGAGATACCTTAATAATTCCAACACCACTGTGGTTCAGTTAAAATTAGCATCTTCCTTTCATCCTTCAAGTATGAGGTCAATGAAATTAGTGACTCTGAGGAGACCTGCCATGTCTACTTTTTTTTTCTTTGTACGTGAATGGCAGGCATGAGAGGGCAGGTCCCATTCATGTCTTAGTCTATTTTCATTGCTGAATATCATTATCACAAAAAAAGTTCTCCTCACATGTGCTTCAATTGCTATGTGAGAAGTGCAAACCAAACACATCTCCTGCACCTCCGTAGTGGAAGACTGAAGTGAAAGACAACAAAAAAAGTTTTTACAAATATATTAATGACAAGAAGAGAGCCAAGGAGAATCTCCATCCTTTATTGGATGCAGGGGGGAACATTGTCACTGAGGATGAGGAAAAGGCTGAGGTACTCAATACCTTCTTTGCCTCAGTCTTTAACAGGCAGACCAGTTATCCTCAGGGTACTC
>NW_008796056.1:1606145-1608263 GCF_000699145.1 Aptenodytes forsteri
AGGGACATGGTTTAGTGGGCATGGTGGTGTTGGGTCGACGGTTGGACTCGATGATCTTAGAGGTCTTTTCCAACCTCAATGATTCTATGATTCTATGATTCTATGAAAGGATGTATGGCAGTAGGTACGTATGGGGATCAGTTGTGTATGTCCTGCTTGAATCTTACTGGTGACACAGAATTCACCTCTGTCAAAGTATTTAGTGTTACAGCATTTAACACATAAGTTCTTGCCCTTCAGCGGCTGCTGATGGTCCGTGAAATTGATGTAGACTTTAGGTTTTATTGCTAAAAGACTACTAAAACAAACCCATCGATAAGAACTTACAGGATCTTGCATGGATGCTAAGAAGGAGCTGCAAAGGTTGGCTGTATTCTGCATCCAAACCTGTAAATGTGATCATCTGAATAAAATTACATTAGCTTTCTGTAGAATGTATGTGACATTTCATATGCTGTATTATTAATTTGTGTTATAGGAGCACCTACAGCCTCAGATAGGACGGGTGCTATGCATGTGTAGGGATGCCTGTGAAATATGGCACTGTAACCACACATACCTGACTGAAGGTTTTATATGAGTATTTTACCAAAAGGTGTAATCATTTCTTCCTCACCTGAAGAGCTTAAATAAAGGCAGTCTGACTTACTATAGCACTTCATTTAGTCCTTGGAAAAATTGTTCTACATTTTGAACCCACAGGGTGAATCCTTTAGACAGTCCTGCAGAGGGGGTTTAAAAAAGAAATGTTGCCAATAGCAACTTGTTCTTCTGTTGGAACAAGCCAGAGTTATTTGAAAAGACAGCAAAGAAATAGGGAAGCTGGGGAGAATGAATGGAAAGCTTGTATATTGGTTATTTTGAAAATATAAATGAAACAGCCTTAAATTGCAGCAGTTTTGATAGGAAAATGAAAGTGAGCAATCTCTCCTACATAAATTTTATTGAATTGCATCCTGACTATCATCACACCTTGGTGACTAGCCTTCCTAACAAAGTCCATAGCATCAGTCCCTCTTCTGATGCTCTTGGCCACCTCAATATCAGCTTCCTGGACATCACAGTCAGTCAACACCACCTGTTACTGTCCAACAAGATTGTCTAGATTCTACAGGATCTAGTGATGTGCTGGTACAGGGATGGTGGGGGTGGCAATGTCTGTAGGGTTGGTGTTCTACTAGACAAAGGACAAGGCCCACATGAGAATCTCCTGCTCTTCTACATGCAACTCCTTTTAAGGCTTTTTAGAACTAGTCTGCAGAGAATAAGTTACATGAGGGAGAGTGAAGGAGAACACAATAATTGAAGATTTCTGGAAGCAAAAGGTAAAAGAGAAGAATTAAATTTCTGAGAACTTGCATATATAAGTAATGAATCTTGGAATATCTTATACATGTTACTAACTCTGAAACAAAAGAAAATAGCGATAATACACGCACGTTCTTTAAAAATCGTGTTAAGAAAGCATGATTGAGAGAGGGGAATATTTCCTTATTTTCCTGTACTATTTACATTTAGCCACCAGATGGCAACCACAGACTGCCCACCAATCTGAGTATATTCGCCTCCTATTTATTTAACTTCTCTGACCTGAGACCGTTGTCCGACAGAGCCGTTTTGCTTTCAAGGAAGTCAGCAAAAAGAAATACAACTGTAAAATGAACATCACAGGTTTGGTTCTTCTGATTTCCACTTATACTTGCCTTATATAAGTGCAGCTACAGCATTTACAATTTGGGAAAGTGAGGAATTGGGCCCACTGAATTCATATGTGTGCAAAGGTGTGCCTGTGTCATACATTTAAATCCGTAGAGTAAATTCATTCATTGAGAGTTCCATTCTTCCCACAGCTCTTTTTCTGGTCTGGTTAGGTATGGTCAGGTCAGGTCCTCAACTTGTGATGCACATTCAATCGAGTTATATTGACCTAAGCTAGTGAAAACAATAGTCCTAGTTTTACAGCATCTGGTGTCATGCAGCCTACCAACTACACTGACACTCGTTAGATCTCATACATTCAGTGTGAGAGACTGTTCAACTTTATTCACCCCCATTTATTCTTTCAAATAAATCATAGAATCATTATTAAGGTTGGAAAAGACCTCTAAGATCATCGAG
>NW_008796056.1:1610480-1614176 GCF_000699145.1 Aptenodytes forsteri
GAGAATTCTACCATTTCATGGTCGCTAAGCCCAAGACGGCCTCCGACCACCACATCTCCCACCAGTCCTTCTCTGTTTGTAAACAGCAGGTCGAGCAAGCAAGGCACCCTGGAAGGGAAGGTTCCTTCTTATGCCTTCTTTCATCCTCCATCACACCTACTGAGTGGGAGATAACAGCAGTACTATAACTTACTTGGAGTATGCCTCCTATGGGTAGCCTGCTAGGATCCCATCTCCTTGTTTCAGCCCGGCCTTGCACTCTTGTATGCTAATGTTAAAAAATACCTCTGTTCTTCCACTCTTACATCATCAGTAGCATGAAAGTTGAAGTCTGACTTACGTACCTTGAAAGCAGATTCTTAAATTCTTCAGTCAGAGGTGATTATCAGCATTTTGCAGAGATGGAATTCTACTGGACTGGACCCTGTGCAAATTTGTCATGGGATGGGACTTTCTTAGAAGAGGACTTACAGTCTAAATAGTGGGGGGAGTTATCACCAGGATGAGTAGGGACACGTCCAAAATCATCATAGAGTTTATCAAGACAGAACCAAGAGAGATCCCAGGTATTCTGGGTTACTAGCACTGTAGCATTCACTGAACAAACAATATCACTTAAGCCTATTGTTTTCCTGAGCTCTTAGAACTGGTTTTAATTTTGGTGTAGTGGCTACTTAATTTAGAAATTACTGTCCAAGGAGGACACAAGAATAGCAACAGAAGAAGCTGAGTTTTCCTGTGAGCTGCCAGATGTGTGCTTTGTATTTGGCTTTTATTTTGCCTGTGTGCTGTGAGTTTTTCTGAGCTGGCAGGATTTGGGGAACATACAAAACCCAGCATTTTAATACCTTTGCTGCTCCAATGGATAATTTGGGTAGGCAGCCTGAGAGGGGCCATAAATAACAGAGATGTGCATGAAACAAAATGAGGCCTAGTGACTAAATGACATTTGTTTATCTCCAGAAGAAATCTCTTGATATTAATGGAGCTTCTCTGTATTTCCTGGATGCAAAGAAGGGCAGCAAATGGCTCTCTAAATCTAATTGGACTTTGGCCAGCCTTGAGAGTATTGATCTAAAAGGATTGTGGGATTTTTATTTGTTTCTTTAAATACCTTTTTTCCTTAAAAGAAAAAAAAAAAAAGGCAGCCTTCAAAGGAAGTTTAAATCAAAAGAAAAGCTTGCATGGATGAGTGGATGACAAGAAAGGATGCTAGAACTTCTCCAAAACTGCTTTGTAATGTAGGATGGTACAGGGTAAGGGGAGTGTGTGTCTTTTCTCTATGGCAAAAAAAAATCAAAACTTTTTGCATGGTTGGGGATTTAGAATGTGGTAATGACTGGGGAATCTTGCACTTGCATAGGCTGAGGAAGTGACAAGCCAAGTAACATGATTTTCTTTTCTTTGGTCACCATGTGATGCAGACAAACAAAGGGAGGGTTTCCTCCTTGCTGCAGAACTACTTTTCTATAGATACCTTTCTAACTACTACCTTTCCAAGATCTCCCCAGCACGATATCCTGGCCATCAGCAAACTCCTGGCTCAGCAGGCTTTAGTGCCACTTTGAGGTTACTCCAGGCTGATGGAAATCAAATCATGTACAAGCTTAAATGGAAAACTGTATTAGAGTACTGGGATCGCAGTGTCTTGTAGTAGGACAGTGTGCTCTTTAACAGGATCGTGTTGGATTGTAAATCTGTAGCTGAAGTGCAGTGCCATGGGCTTTTCTCTTGCTCTGTTTACCTGATGGAAAGGTACAGCATAGTGGTGGGCTGCAGCTCAGGTTAGCTAGTTGCCGCCAACACATTAAATCAGTTAGCGGGAAGGAAGCTGTGATGATTTACCTTGATGTACCTAGGAGGGAGCACAAAGTGAGAGCCACTTGCATGGGTCCTTCATACTTATGCCCTCTCTCTTACACATTGGCCGAAGGAGAGTGCAAGAGGCTGAAGCAGGGTGCAGTCTTGGTTCTGTGAGCAGCTATTTCAGTTTTCTTATCCTTGGTTTTGATCTGAGGACTGGTCTTCAAAAGGGACATGGCTGTGAAGTTGATTCCTAAGTAGCTGCTTGTCTCAGATCTACCTTAAACAGCAACCTACACATTTGGAATGCTGCATGGATGAGAAATCACAGGCCCATTTCTTTCCTTCCCATGTATTTCATTTGCTGGTAGCTTTTCTGAAAGGCTTTACCATTGACTCCTTCCTGACCTACTTTATTTCACATGTGTAGACTGGGAAGGATTTCAGCAGCTACTGTTCATTCTTTTCTGGAAAGAAAAGCTGGCAATACTATTTTCATTTTCATCTTAGAAAAAAATGTTACTCATGTCCTAAGGCAAGGTCATCATTTGCCTTCAGCTTAGGTAATGTGAAAGAACACGCCTATTAGAGCTTTTGCTTTGAATATTAACTGCCAGTCCTTCACTAAAACAAAAGATGCTGCATCCTTATATCTTTAGGATGTTTTGAGTCCAACATGGATACCGCAAGCTGTTGGTGCTTTTCTGTTTCCAGTCTTGAAGATCAGGTGGTCAGTCTTGAATAGCTAAGCTACTGTTCATTTCTATTAGAGCTTTTGAGACTTCCTAATGTCTTTAAAAAAACCCAAGCAAACAAACAAAAAGCAATTTCACACAGCTGAGAGTATAAAACTGACCCTCACTGCTGTGAAACAATATCATGATTCATAATAAAACATTTGGTTTTATTCAAGTTAGTATTGCACTAGAGCAGTGGTAAAGCCTGACCTCCTAGAATATATCTTGTATAATTTATAGATCTCTAATAGCTGCTATATTATAGACTTCTTCACTTTCAGTAGACATATACACAGGAAAGAACGAACATGTTATATTGCTATTACTTAAGAGGGACACAGACTATAGAGCACTGCAGGAACTGTAAATTACTTGCCAGAGTCCTCTTTGCTGCAAAACCAGAGTTACATTATTCTCTAAATATGCATTTGCAATGGTAGTGTGTATGGAATATTTACATTTTGAAAAATCCTTGAGGCTGCTAAGTGCTTTTTACATTTTGAAATCCTTGAGGCTGCTAAGTGCTTTGGTTGGGGGTGGGACTTTTTTTTATATGTCAGATAAAGTACTCTTCCAAACTTCTTTATCTGGTATTTTGCTGGGCTGTTGGGATACTTCATCATTTTGTGAATGGAGTCATTAGTAAGGATGATGCTATGGTGCTTAGCCAGCCAATTGCTTTTAACAGGAGAAATGTTTGAGAAGCTCAGCTTGACCATTGGTCCTTGCCTTGATCCTACTGCTTCAGGAACTGGTTGTCTAAGGACTGTACTCTTGGACCTTTTTGATGTGTTCTGTGCTGCATGGCAACAGAAGAGCTCGGGTTATTTTTACCAGATGTTATACATGAGGAAATTCCATCTTGCATATTTGTTTTTTTTAGAATAGAAACATCTTGAACTTTTAGTATTATTATTACAGAAGATATCTGTTTATATTCCAGTAAGCAATGTTGGTGCTACTCCTGAGATCACATGAAAATTCGGCCACAACAACCCCATGCAGCGCTACAGGCTTGGGGAAGAGTGGCTGGAAAGCTGCCCAGCAGAGAAGGACCTGGGGGTGCTGGTCGACAGCCGGCTGAACATGAGCCGGCAGTGTGCCCAGGCGGCCAGGAAGGCCAATGGCATCCTGGCCTGTATCAGAACTAGTGTGG
>NW_008796056.1:1614237-1621980 GCF_000699145.1 Aptenodytes forsteri
AGGAGCGGCTGAGGGAACTGGGGCTGTTTAGCCTGGAGAAGAGGAGGCTCAGGGGAGACCTTGTCACGCTCTACAACTACCTGAAAGGAGGTTGTAGCGAGGTGGGTGTCGGTCTCTTCTCCCAAGTAACTAGCGATAGGACGAGAGGAAATGGCCTCAAGTTGCGCCAGGGGAGGTTTAGATTGGATGTAAGGAAAAATTTCTTTACTGAAAGAGTGGTGAAACATTGGACCAGGCTGCCCAGGGAAGTGGTGGAGTCCCCATCCCTGGAGGTATTTAAAAGACGTGTAGATGAGGCACTTAGGGACATGGTTTAGTGGGCCTGGTGGTGTTGGGTTGACGGTTGGACTCGATGATCTTAGAGGTCTTTTCCAACCTCAATGATTCTATGATTCTATGATTCTATGAAAATGCCTCTGCCCTTACATCCCCATCCTTTACAAGATATGTTCTTATATCTTTGCCTGCTTCTCATATGCCACACTGGAATGCATGTCTGGGGAGAGAGAGTGTTATCTAACAACTGCAATAGAAACCTGTGTTAAGACTTCCAAAAATGGTTAGTTATTGCAATAATTCAATTTGAGAGAAAGCAAAAGACCTTATCTTTTTGTTGCTGTTGTTCATTTCAGTTTGCAGACAGGCATGAGAATCTACTTTTGGAAAATCAGTCTCTGAGTTGTGTGAAAGTTTGCATCTGAGATCCTGTCTTTACTCTGGCTCTGACTTGCTATGTCAATTGGGAAATGATCCCCCGTGTTATTTTGGGGACTCACTCTTCTATAGAATAAAACACACTCAATTTTAGTCAATATTCAGTTTCATTCACATAAATGTACAAAGCAGTCCTCAAATGAAAATTGTTAGTGAAACAGGTCTTGTTTTTTTCATTCATTCGTATTCTTACAACTATGTAGAGGACAGCAGAGCAAAGGGAGAAAGTGATCAAGGTAGAAAAGAAAGACTGCTTCTGCAATCATAGTGATAGCATAGCAATAGTACCTACAAAATTCTTATCGAATAACTGAATTATGCATTGGAACAAAGGGAGGAGGCAGAAAATGAGATGGGCGTAGCTAAAAGGGTCTCTTGAACAGCCTAGATCAACAACAGATTTGCTAATTAGATTCACTGCCTTGAATTTCACCCCAAAATAATTTGGAGGGTAGTTTTGTTAAAGGACTGCAGTGTTTTCTCTGTGGGATACCATAAAGAAAGCATTGCAGTGTTCCAGGCCAATGGTCTGGAGGGTGTGAATGGTGCTGTGAGGTTAGAGATGAGCACTGTAATCCCATTAGGTCAAGGAATGTGCTGTTGCATATACCTGTTTTCTAATGTGTGTGTTTGGTTTCTAACATACCTTAGGGTATTATGACCCATAGACTCCTCTATGTATGAAATACAAGAGAATTCAGCAGAAGGTGAAGGAGTCTCAAACCAGAATATCGCCCACTACGCTGTGACGTGGCATCCTTTCCTTCTACTACACAGTCCACCCTATCCCATCTCCACCACTGCCTCACTCAGACAACGAAGCTCCCCCTACCTTTACCCTTTTTTTCCCTCTTTCTACACATCATTCAACAATATACATCAATGTGACTCAGTTGTCTCTGTAGATTGTTGACAAGTACTCAGACATCAGTCTATTTTATAAATGAGATCCTATTCTATTTTAGGTCAGCAAATCTACCTAGGCTGAGGTGATTGCTTCCCAGTTGCTCTGTGCTCCTTTAAAAGTTGCTGTCATAAAACTTTACATCAGGAGGATGAGAACTTGCTCTCTTCCTGGCCAAAATTTGTGCCATAGTATTTATAAGAGCTTTGAATAGTCTTATTCATTTTTCAAATGATTCAGGCAAAAAACCCCAATATTTTACTTTTAATTTTGTGTATATTCATGTGCTATCTTTGTCCCCATAGTGTCTGAATTCCTTTTAGTTAAAAATCAGACTAAAGCCTGATGTCTGTGAGGCTCCCAACTTTCTCTCCTTGAAGGAATTTACAGTTGTGTGTCCTATCCACTGGACCATTAGGGCAGCAACAGTATTCCTGAATTTAATCTTTCTTCACACACTGCCTTGGTAATATCTAGTAGTATTGTAGCATTGTTGCATTAAAACCTTTTTAACAATTTTCTTCTTTTTTTGCTAGCATTCTTGTCTGGATCTGGTCCTTTAAATTTAATAGGCAACTATGAAATGATAAACCTGTCCTCAAAACTGCTGCTTGGTATAACTTCCATAGAAAATTTCTGTTGACCTTTGGACATGTATTCTGATGTCATGGTTTCAGATTACTTTTCATGATGATTTTCAGAGCAGTGATATTTGAATAAAAACCCTTTGAATTGCAATATTTTCAAGTAAGGGTGTGAAGACAGATGATGCTTATTTTCTAAATCATGTACCATTTATTTGAAATGAGTCAGTTACATGGTTATATGTCTGTCTTCTTGCATCCTGTTTGAATAGTGTTTATAGACTTGAGTCCTGCTTTTATTAAAGTCAGTGACAAATCTCAAACTGTAATGAAAGCAAAGCTACACCTCTTTGTTTAGGACTTATTTTAGGATAGCTGCCAAAGCCCACAGATGATATGAAGAAATCTTAAGATGGTGTGGTCTGATGCCACAGTATAAATTCAGGTTTTAAATTTTGTTATATACGTCACATGCATACATTTTCCTGGGTGGTTTTTAAATAATAACGGTGAAACAATTTGTTTCATTTAGAATGAAACTTCCCTGTGCAATGTTTATAGCCTGCGAATTGCAGTTCTGTGTTAGGATGAGAGCCAAAAAGTGAAACTAAGGAACAAATAGGCAATTCATTTGTGTCGTGGTTTAACCCCAGCCGACAACTAAGCACTACCCAGCCACTTGCTCACTCCCCCACAGTGGGATGGGGGAGAGAATCAAAAGAGTAAAAGTGAGAAAACTCATGGGTTGAGATCAAGACAGTTTAATAGGGAAAGCAAAAGTCGCGCACACAAGCAAAGCAAACCAAGGAATTCATTCACTGCCCTTCTTCCCCCAGCTCTATATGCTGAGCATGACGCCATATGGTGTGGAATATCCCTTTGGTCAGTTGGGGTCAGCTGTCCCGTCTGTGCCCCCTCCCAGCTTCTTGTGCACCCCCAGCCTACTGACTGGTGGGGTGGGGTGAGGAGCAGAAAAGGCCTTGACTCTGTGTAAGCACTGCTCAGCAATGTCAAAAACATCCCTGTATTATCACCAACACTGTTTCTAGCACAAATCCAAAACATAGCCCCATACTAGCTACTATGAAGAAAAATAACTCTATCTCAGCCAAAACCAGCACAATTTGTAACAGCAATACTGTAACAGCAAATATAGAATTGCATAATGGGAGTGAAATCAGCTTGCTCTTGACAAGCTCTTGACAAAAGAAGCTGGTATTTTTTTGTGAGATTAGAGCTCTACCTTAGGAAATTCACATGTTTTCCTGTAAATCATAGTCTGGGTGGAGTTATCCTTCCCATTATTAAGGTTGGCTAGGATATTTTTTATAAGTTAGATAAGAGTTTGATCAGATTTGATAGCTTTTTTGAAGAGCAGGACTAATGACCTTTACTATCCAGGATTAATATGTGTGTCTCATGAGTAGTTTAAGTTTGAAGACCCTGTCACAAAGTCTCCATCATGATTAAAGCTGTCACTAAGTGAAATCCAGGTCAATCTCAACAAGATTTTCAAATATAATATATCATGCTTGCCAAAATCCTTTTCTTGCAGGACACTTATACTTGTCATTATAGTAGTTCTCTGAAATGAATAGCAGTACTGATATCAGTCCTTTGTGAACTTTGCAAAGTTGTGGTACTTCCCTTTTCTTAGAAAGGGTAGCAAGAGTGGAAAGAAGTTCTTACTGGACTGAGTTTGTTTTTTAATTAGTGTTTTTTCTTCTCTGGGTGGTGGGGCACTCTGGCTGGTAAGAATTTAGGGACACTAAAGTGCCAGTGTTGCCATGTATAATGAAAAGACCTTTCTCCTGCCAAAATAGGGGTGAAAAATATCAATGCACTTCCCTAAGAGGGCCAGACTCTGGATTTACCTGTTGTCTATATTCCTGCTTTCTTCTGTTATTTTCCTTTTTTTGCCTTGGGTGTTACACTAAACAACTGCCTTTTTGTGCCTCTTTTTAAGTAGTTTCTGTTCACTATTCAGCACAATTTCTACAAAAATTAAATAGAAATTAAGGGTTGACTCAGTGCTTGAATCTTAGGCCATTTCAACCAGCATCTTCATTCTGTAGCATTTTTCTCTCAGTAGTCTAACTAAATGTATTCTTTCTTGTTTACAATTTTTTTAAGCCTCCCTTGGTATCAGATGGTTGGGTTACATTTCTGTAACCCTAATCAAGTGCTATCATCTGTCCTCATGCATCTCTAGCATTCAGCTATGCACATTGACTCAACAGTGCCAGGAGACAATACATGATGATGATTTTGTTCATGAGAGACCAAGTGTCTGAGATCTGTTTTCACTCACAGTTTGAAATGGGCGCAGTCCTTTCTGCAGCAATGTCTGTCACTGAAGGGCATGTCCAGGACTTTACTGCCAGCTTATTTAAAATAAGCTGTATAATTTGAAGCAGAAATCCTGAGGCCTGGCCATCCCTTCCTAGGCTTAAAATGGATGTAAGGGAAAGACTTCAAAACAAGAAGACTCTATGCTGCACATTTGACTGGTGGCATCTGACAGAGTGGGTACAAAAACAGTGCCAGTATGAAAGCAGTGAGCTTATAGAAGTGCAGAGAGCAGAACTGACGATGAACTCAGATAAACCCAAGAGAGATGCTTATTGGACTTGAGTATCAGTGTGTGATATGCTGTGTGTGCTCTTTCTGTTACTGGGATGCCAAGGATGCTGTCTTGGTCTGTCTGTTCTTGTGGGAAAGATAGTCCATCATGGACAATTACCCTTTTTTCCTCTCAATGTGGCAAAAGGAGCAGGCATCATACCCTTAGTGCATGTATATATGGGTGAATCTCCCTCTGCAAGGACAAATTGGCAGTGGGGCCAACACTGTCAGTGAGGCTTACAGGGCTTTTGGAGCCTGGTGCAGAAATCTTGCATGCCTGGGAAGTCACTAGACGTGCTGCACATTCACTGTGCACTCAGTAGGTCTCGCACAGCTGCTGTTAGGGCTATTTTGTGCTGGGCCCCTTTCACATGATGGGTCTAGGACTGACATGATCCATGACTGAAAACAGCACTGGCAAACTTACTAACTCTTATATCCCAAAGCATCCAGGCTGACTGAAAAAGCTCGATAATCACTGGAGCTCAGAAGCCCCCATCTCAGGTATCTGCTGCAAAATGGCAAACCTGTAAAAATGCATGAAGTAGTTGTTTTTCTCTTTACATTGCTCTTGGAGTTGGTCAGAAGAAACATTTCACACTCTTCCAAACTTTCTTTGGAGGAGGATCCCAGTTCTTCCTTCAACGTACCTATAAAAGGAGCAAGCCACTGTCATCAGGCTGTCTTTTCCTCCTCTAAGGTTTGTATGGTGTTTATACAGGATTTTAGACACCTTGTGAATGTATAACTTGCAATGCTTGTTGGTTTTGCTGACAGTACTTCCACAAACTGTGTGTGTGCATGTGTATTTCCTTATCTGGTCTTCAGAATAATACTTGGGTCTGTCAGCATATCCTTCTGCATTTTTGCAGAAAGCCAGGTGACCCTTCTGCACCCCTTTAAAAGCAGCCAGAAATCATTTGCTAATGCTCACTGAAGTGCAACTGTTTTACTCTTGTATCTTAAAATAGCATTTTTAAACTCCTGTAGTTAATAGCTTCCTTAGAAGGAAATCTTCCTCTAATCAAAATAGCATTACTGAAGCTTTGCAAAGGCATGTGCCCTTTATTTCCTCTCCGGAGCCCTAAAAATGTAAGTTTTTTCCCCCTGGATATACCACCTTACAGCTAATGAAGCCCTTGGGTATTCCAGGACGGGAAAGCTAAGCAGGTTCATATTCTAAAACTGTTCTCTATAGCTCTAGTTAAACATAGTATTTATGTCCTTACCCTTTAAGAACACTGATTTCAGTGGAGACTTTCAGTCAGGTTTTTAATTGGGCATAGGTTCCTGTGTAATTCAAAGGCCTTTTCACAATTTCAGTTTATTTTTTAGTAATAATATAACATATGATGATATTTGCATATTGTATGT
The DNA here is from genome assembly GCF_000699145.1 of Aptenodytes forsteri. NCBI lineage: Eukaryota > Metazoa > Chordata > Aves > Sphenisciformes > Spheniscidae > Aptenodytes > Aptenodytes forsteri. The sequence continues at coordinate 1,620,439 of NW_008796056.1, forward strand.
ATGTTCTACTCTTGTGTATCCAATGTGAAAAGCTAACTTATTTTCCATGTTTTTAATTAATGAAACAGCAATAAAAGGAAACTTCCTAAGTTGGTTGTTCAGAGCTACACACCTGCATCTAAACAAAGGGGTCTTAAGTTACCTCCCAGTATTCTTTTTCTTCAAATATTTGCCAGGACTTTTTTAAGCAACAAAACTAAAATTTCCTTATTATTTTTCCTTTTATCATTTTCTCCTCAAAGTCTAAAATCCCAGTTTATTAACTGAAGCCGTCCAAAGGGAGCCATGCTAGGAGAGGAAGAAACAGAAAACATCCAAAGAAGATTAAAATAGCTTTGCTGAAACCACCTCATAACTTGGCTTGGTTACCAGCTTTCAGCCCAGAGCATTCCAAAATTTGCGCTGGTGTTTCGTTCGCTTGGGTATTTTACAAAATGGGGAACTCAAGGCCTTTTTTTCCAATTTGTCTTTTGGCAGTCTAAGTGAACCGGTAATTTATGCAGTTGCCTATCTGAAGTATGTCAATACTCAAAGGTCTTCAGACGTCATAAGCCCACATCTGAAAATTAATGAATATCTATATTGTCTCCATTGTAGCTAACATTTTTCACATCAAGGAAATATGCCTAAATTATCAACAGGCCAGTTGTACTAAATAGATGGTATTCCATGTTTCTATCTCCTTAGTTGCTTTAGCTGTCTATCCACTAGCTAACAAGCAAAACTGTGTGATACCATTTTAACACCTTCCGAGTACGCTGCAGAGATGGTCCAAAACCTAAGAATTGTTCTTAGCATGCAGGAATGTTTATACTGAAGTTAGAAAAAGTATTAGACTGCTGCGTCATCTGACCTATCTAAGATATTCCTAGCTTCTTGTTTGCTGCAGAATATAGCCATCTAAAATGGTTAATCTCTACAAGAGGCAGAGATTAATCAGGCAAATAAAAATAAAGAAGATAATCACAAATATGATGAGGTACATCTGCAAAATGAGGACGTTACATCAATGTTAATTAAATAATGATTTTTAAAAGGCACATGAGCAATAGTTTTAATAAATGCAATATGTTTTTTCTTATCTTTAACACCTGTTATATTTGTGTATATTTCTTTCATTAACAAGAAAGAAATCTTACATGTGGCAAATGCTGATGGCTTTTCTTCTTTGTATATTGTTTGAAGCAGAAATCAATATATGAAAGTGTCTTGGTTTTGGCTGGGATAGAGTTCATTTCCTTCCTAGTAGCTGGCACAGTGCTGTCGTTTGGATTTAGTATGAGAATAATGTTGATAACACACCGATGTTTTAGTTGTTGCTAAGCAGTGCTTACACTAAGTCAAGGACTTTTCAGCTTCTCATGCCCTGCCAGGTGCACAAGAAGCTGGAAGGGGGCACAGCCAGGACAGCTGACCCAAACTGGCCAAAGGGATATTTCATGCCATATGATGTCATGGTCAGTATATAACCGGGGGGAGTTGGCTGGGGGGCAGCGATCGCTGCTCAGGGACTGGCTGGGCATCGGTCGGCGGGTGGTGAGC
>NW_008796056.1:1622120-1631192 GCF_000699145.1 Aptenodytes forsteri
ACCCATGAGTTTTCTTACTTTTACTCTTCCAATTCTCTCCCCCATCCCACTGGGGGGAGAGGGTGAGCGAGCAGCTGTGTGGTGCTTGGTTGCTGACTGGGGTTTAACCACGACAGAAAGAAAACTGGATAGGAAGAGGAAAATTCCTAAAAAAAAAAAAAAGATTTTAAATTGCTTTTATTTCAAAAGATTAGAAAAAGCACACTTACAATTTTTGCAAGAGTTTCTTTGTTGAAATCACCATTTTCCAAATATTTTTTTTTACAAAATCCTTTTTGCCCACTTGAAAATTAAAATATTCCTGTAACAAAATCACTGGGTTTAGGTAACCATTTGGGAAAAAAAGAAGAGGAATAGAAGATTTTTCAAGCAGAGGAGGGAAGGGAATCCTACTGTAAAAACTTTTAATTGACTCTAGGCAGCTGAATTTCCAAAAGTTAGGACTTGAATGTTTTCCTGAGCCCAATTCAGAGCACAGTGAAGTCTATTAAGAGCCGTGGCAACAAGTAATAGTGGTGAAGATAGATGAAATGAGATATAAAATCTGAAACTTAATTGAACACCTTTGAAGCATTTCAAGTGATATTCACTACAACATAAATTGCAATACTGAATCTTGAATTAACTCTGAGGATGTATAATTCTTCGGTATAGGCTTTCCTTATTCCACATAGAATCTACCCTTTGCAGGTGAGTTTTAGGTTGTGTATTATGAAAAAACATTGAGCAACTCTGGCTCAGTGAACTCCTAAGCCAGAATTCATTACAGCCAGTGAGTGTAGTCTGAAGAAGAAGTACTACTATGTATGTGTTTGTCCTGTTATTACACTCTTCTGTTTATAGCTGTTGGAGATAAAATTCTGGACTACAAGGACCCTTGAGTTGACCTGGTATGGTTGTTCTTAGGCAGTCTAATTAATTAGCTCATGAATGAAAAATAGGAAGAGACTACCCACAGTGAGGGCATAATCTCCTTTTTTGGAGGCTTTTAAGGGCAGGTGACATAAATTTATGTGGCCTTTGAGGGGAGAGGGAATGACTGAGCAGGGAGATGGCCTCTATCCTTCAATTGTACTTCATGATTACAATGTCAAAAGTCAGGGAAATTTGCCAGGAAGAGTGTGCTATTAGAAAAGAGCATAATCTGAAGTATTTTTTCCAGTCACTTGTGCCAGTGACATACATGAATAATCCAGCCACTAGGGATAATGTGATAATGGCAATGCCATTGTGGATTGCATTTGTGTCACAGATGTCCACTCCTCATGGCCCTTCTCCATATTAGAGAACAGGGAAGATGTGTTTCCAGGTGAGCTGATAATGCTCTTTCAGGCAGACAAGCTTCATCACTCACTGAATAAGCAATAATATATTGACCATTCAGGAAACATATCCTGTAGAGCTGCTTGCCCTGGAAAATCAATCTTTGACTAATTGGTGCATTTATTAGAAGCAGAATCTACAATAAGTCTTAAATGACTTGCATTTCACATTCTGTACTTTCAGCTGGGTGTCTTGTGTTTTTTTATAGAGGATGCTTAAATATTTATTCCGAGTTCACTGTTCAGTGTTAAAAAATTGTACTAACACCCTTTTCTTAGATCTTCAATGACCTCAGATCTTCTCAGAATTGGGAAGAAAATGGAGCTTAAGTCGGCAAACTTCCACTGTACTTCCACTGTACCATGAGGAGTAGAGAACTGCAGATGGCTTCCAGTCGTGAAGAGAGAGGCTGAGCATTAGGACAATTTTTAAATTTTATACGGACTGAAACATTTTAATAAGCTATGTAAGGTACTGCAGAATACTTTCTCTTCTGTAACGGAGCATTCTTCCACCCTTCAGCAAAAATATGGTTTGACTTATGTTGATAGAGCTGGTGGCTGATTGTTCTTTACAGTCATCATTCAAGGGTCTAGAACAAATTGTTATGTTAATGAAATAAGTCACCAAGTGAACTAGAAAAATATAATATTATCGCAGCCTTGCTCTTTTCCCAGAACTGATTCAGATGAATCTTGGCAGCTTGGGATTTTCATATCAGAAAAGTATATAAACAGTTATTTAATTTTCTATCAGTATTCTCCCTCATAGGACTTTCAGTAGAGATGTATTTGAATCTCATGCAGCAAAAAATCTGGCAAGCAAGATAAGTATAAGAAATAAAGTGGGCATAATCAAAATTCTGTGGCCTGACACTAATAAAGAGTGCTAAAATCCACTTATCACACAACCCCTCCTAGATTTGGTATCTATGTAGCAAATTAATTTTCTATCAGTATTCTCCCTCATAGGACTTTCAGTAGAGATGTATTTGAATCTCATGCAGCAAAAAATCTGGCAAGCAAGATAAGTATAAGAAATAAAGTGGGCATAATCAAAATTCTGTGGCCTGACACTAATAAAGAGTGCTAAAATCCACTTATCACACAACCCCTCCTAGATTTGGTATCTATGTAGCAAAATAGAGTCATTAGCTGCAACTCCATAGCTATCTTTTTCTACCCAATCAATGGAAATGTCTAGAAAGAAAAAATGGTGCATATCGGAGAGGCTGCAATTGTATTTCAGAGCCATAGAAAAATCTATAACTTGAACATCTATGAATCTTCAACTGAAATGCTTCTTTGTATTATCTGAAAATGTTAAAGTTGGAAGTACATCAAAAGTCATAGACAGATGTCTAAGTGCCTTCTGAAATCGATAGGGCTGCCTGAAAAACCTCTCTGAACCTGACTTAAAGGGAGGACTTGATCATAGAAAATAGGGTTGCAAAGGAGCACAGATGAAGAAAAGGACAGTATACATGAAGGTATTACATGAAGTAGGTGTACATGAAAGGGGTTTAATTTCTGAAAGCTGCCTATCCAACAAATCCTTAAAATCCTCTACGATGGAGGTTTCACCAGCTTTGATTGACAACTTATTCCTGTGCTTCATTTTCCTTATTGCTAGGAAGCTTTTCTTTTCCAGTGTTGAACAAAATCTCTACTGCTGTAATTTAAAACACTAGTACTGATTTTACTCATGGTAGGCATAGAGAGGAGTTTATTCCCTTTATCTTTTTATGGCTATCTCTTACATATTTGAAAAGTCAATACACATCTCCCTAGTCTTCCCTCTCTAAAGAAAACAGCTCAATATTTTTCTTCTAGTAAATGTTGGTTGTCTTTTTAGTAGCCCTGTTCCCTGAACTTTCTCCAGTTGATCCATATCCTTTCTGGATTGCCATGTGGAAAATTAAGTGACTTTACATACCAGACATGTAAAGAGGTGTCCTGGAAGAGATACAGATGGTAGACAATAGTCTTTAGTCTGCCAGAATGGAATGCTCCCAGATTCATGCATATGGAAAACTGAAATGCAGGCATAGGTGAAGCTGTGCTTAATCAGTCAAACCAACTGTCATTGAACTTCATCAAAATCTGGCACCCCAGATAAGGTTGTCAGGCATTCCCAGATGATATATCAATTGCATTATGAATTCAATATATCTGGAGTCAGGTTCTGCTGCACCACACCCATGTGAAGCTGAGACTTCTGTGCTTTAGAAAGTATGAAGTAAAGTATGAAGTAGCTGTCATTTCTTTTGAACAGGCTGTTAGCATCAAACAGCTGGATTACTGTGCTCTTGTGCGCTTGACTGAGGTAGCCATTCTAATAGACAGACATCCCAGATGGAGTGACTGGTGATACACCAGTTTTGTCATTGGTTCCCTTACATTCATTGGTTCCCTCACATTTGATATTTTGCATGAAACACAACACCTATTTTGAGTTCAACAGCGTAGGGTTCTGCTGGAAAGTGAAAGCTTTATCTGATACCTCCTAGAAACACCTGGCATTTGCTTGTAAGTTTACAGAAAAAAAAGATTTCTTAATATGATGTCATGCTTGAGAAATACCATTTAGTCAAAAAAACAATGTTTATTTGATAAGGCAGAGGAGTTAGAACTGCATCTATTAACTTTTCTATATTGGAGTCTTTTACTGTATAAACAATGAAGTACATAAGATTAAAAGGCTAAGGCAAACTTTACTAAATCTTTGCTTTTCATGTAAAATAGCTATAGAAGACAGTTAAACACATATTTTGCCCAAAAGAGAAGAAGGTGTAATGGCATTCAGTAGTTAGCATAAACTCTGTGAAGGATATTTGGTGTGTATGATGCAAACTGAGGTTGAGAAACGAGAGGCTGGAACTGAGGCTGGAGGAAAGAATCAATCAAAATTTAGAAGTATGGAGAATGGGTTAGAAGACTGCTGGAAAGGTGCTTGCTGTAAGCCAGGAAACTGCCTTCGTTTGTCACATCCCTTGTGTTCAAGAGGGTTCAGATGCTTATAAACTGCCAGCAGCATCAAACATATGCTGTCACCTAGCTTTTTCACAATTTCTTATTCTACCTGGTTTAAAAGAAGCCAATTTAGCTTTTCTTTCTGGTCAGGAAGGTAACCATGGTGCTAGAAATAAAATATATTGCCAAGAAGATATGCTGTGAGCTAGTACCCACCTATAATAATGTGGAACAAATAGTGGAAGTACTTCATATAAACCAAAGACCATTATATTTTTATTACCATAAACAGCAGAAAAAAAAATGGCATTTAGTTGAATACTTTTGTTAGAACAATAAATGCAAAATGTCTAGGCAGGCTGAAAAGCACAGTTACAAAAGTCTATTCTGTAGTGGTAAGAAAGCTTAGACAGAGGGCCATTTGGCCAGAGGTCAGGATGTCCCAGCTTACACAAAAATATTTAAGGATAGCTTATTTTCTTAGTTCAGCACTGTATAACAAATAAATGGCGAGGTGTGAAAGCATATCTTCATGGCTAAGCTAAGTCACCCAAGTCTAATAAAACTGAAGAATTTGTTCTCAGAAAACAGTTTGGTCTAGAAATGATGCAAGTCCTGGACATGCAGTAGAAAGTCCTGTCCAAAGAAGGGCAACGAAGCTGGTGAAGGGTCTAGAGCACAAGTCTTATGAGGAGCGACTGAGGGAACTGGGGTTGTTTAGCCTGGAGAAAAGGAGGCTGAGGGGAGACCTCATCGCTCTCTACAACTACCTGAAAGGAGGTTGTAGTGAGGTGGGTGTTGTTGGTCTCTTTTTCCCAAGTAACAAGTGATGGGACAAGAGGAAATGGCCTCAAGTTGCACCAGGTGAGATTTAGACTGGATATTAGGAAAAATTTCTTCACTGAAAGGGTTGTCAAGCATTGGACCAGGCTGCCCAGGGAAGTGGTTGAGTCACCATGCCTGGAGGTATTTAAAGGATATGGAGATGTGGTGCTTAGGGACATGGTTCAGTGGTGGACTTGGCAGTGTTAGGTTAACAGTTGGACTTGATGATCTTAAAGGTCTTTTCCAACCTAAATTATTCTATGATTCTATGATTCTATGTCAACAGGCTAAAGCATGCCAAAAGCTAAATATTGAGGAAACAATCAGCTGTCTCTGAACTGATGGAGGACCTGTGGAGATCTGTGCTACAGGCATACCAAGGGCTGTAAAGCTAAACTGACAATAAAACAATCTATGAATGATCAGCTGGACTTGAAATCTAAAGAATGCCAAGGACATGAGCCAGCAATGTGCCCTTGCAGCAAAAAAGGCTAATGGTATCCTGGCCTGCATTAGACAGAGTATTGCCAGCAGGTCGAGGGAGGTGATCCTTCCCCTTTATTCAGCACTGGTGAGGCCACACCTGGAGTACTGTGTCCAGTTCTGGGCTCCTTAGTACAAGAGAGACATAGACATAGTGGAGAGAGTCCAGTGAAGGGCCACAAAGATGGTGAAGGGACTGGAGCATCTCTCCTATGAGGAGAGGCTGAGAGATCTGGGACTGTTCATCCTGGAGAAGAGAAGGCTTGGAGGGATCTTATCAATGTATATAAATACCTGAAGGGCGGGTACAAAGAAAATGGAGCCAGGCTCTTTTCAGTGGTGTCCAGAGACTGGACAAGTGGCTATGGGCACAAACTGAAACACAGGAGGTTCCCTCTGAACATCAAGAAACACATTTTTATTGTGAAGGTGACCAAGCACTGGCACAGGTTGCCCAGAGAGGTTATGAGGTCTCCATCCTTGGAGATATTCAGAAACTGTTTGGACTTGGTCCTGGGCTACCAGGTCCAGGTGCCCTGCTTGAGCAGGGATGTTGGACCAGATGACCTCCAGAGGTCCCTTCCAACCTCAACCATTCTGTGATTCTGTGATTCTGTGACACTCAGAAAATAAGAAATTTGCTATGGTGCTAAACATGAGAATGACAGAAGGTGAAAGCTGGTCATAAGTACAGCTCCATATCCAGGGAAAAGAAGATTCTGTCCTGGGTCATACCATTATTGAACTATTCAAACACAAAGGAAGTTGGCAATAATGCAAAAATTAAGAGAAGCAGTTCCATTAAGTGCTGGCAATGTAAAAAATCCTGTTTATAAAAAGGATCACTATAAATACAAGACTGGTTAGCAGAGAGCATCACACATGTCCAAAGAAAATCTCTTTCCTGGATTGAAAAACCAACTAGCTAAATGGACAGATTTGGAAGTGCAAGGAACTCATTAGGTCTGCAGCTGAATAATAGTATTTAGGTTTTTAAATGCTAAAAGGAAGTGGCCAACTCCTAAGAAAACTCTTGGAAAAGGTATTCTAAAAAAATGTGGGAAGAGGGGTGTTCAGAGCAGAACTGCTCTAAATCAAGTTCGTGATCCAGGAACAGGCAGTCATCCAAAAATGGGGTATGACTACGCTAAAATCCAAGAAAAAAGTTTCGGTCATGGAAAAACTGACCTGCATTTTAGCATGGCTAATAATTTGAGAGTCAGTCCTATGGCAAGTATCTGCAAATTTGGTCTGCTGAAGTTGCTTTTTGAAAATCTGGCACAGGTTGAAGCAATGGTTTGTAGGCAATTGGCTTTCAGGAACTACTCTACTTCAGGGGAAAGTCGTTGTTAGAAGCTCTACATTCTGTAAGTTTTCTGCAGTAAAAGAAAAAAGGGATCAAGATATAGAAGTGATGAAACGGTGAGAAGTCATAGTTCTCTGGCTGAATGTTTGAGCAACAACAGATAGGAAAAAAAAATCTGTTCATAGAATATAGATTTTGGAAAGATCTATACATCTGTTGAACACTGGTAGAGAGGAGAATAGGAAGGGAAAGAAGATGAAGCTAAAGTTCTAAAGGTCTGCAGGGAATTTGGTTTTGTGCAAAGCCACGTGATTAAATGAGGGACAGCAGCACCATCAGAATTTCTGTTTGGGAATTACAGTTTTGGCTCAAGGGTCTGTGTCAACGCTTCTGGTCCAACGTAAAATTGGTACTGGATATCCCAACTCATTAAACAAACTCATTATTTTATTGGTAGGAATGAGGAATTCTAGTTCACTTAAGAAAATACCATGAAGATTTCAGTGAGGTTTTAGTCCATAGTTCTGGTTAAGGAAAAGGTCAGGACCACCAGACTCTGCACAGAATTAGATGAAGTAATTTTAAACACTTCTTGACTGTAAAATAGATGATACCCTGGAGGATGTAGCAGGTCATCCTAATGTCTGACACACAATGTTAAAGTTGAGCATTGGGAAGTATAAGAAGATGTCAAAGATGTTGGACAACAATTGCTTTCATAGCAGATAACTTAGAGATGAATTTGGGGGTGTACACCTGTCTGATCTGAGGCTTTGTAGTAGTACTCTGTGGTGGGCTGTTGGCTTCTTCCAGATCTGCTAACATTGATAGGTGTGAAAGAGGTAGGTCTGACTTATCTGATCTCGTGTGTATGCACGATTTTATTGCAAGCCCTTCAGAAATCAGTGGAATGCCCTTTGACTCAACACAGCACAGAGCACTAAAGACAGTACTTCATTGCTAAAAGTGGAAGGGCTAATCCCTTGTCATGTTTCCCCAGATGTTTATCCTAGAACAGCATAAAACTTTTGAAAAAAAAGTTGGTGTATTTGTAGATTAGCAGTGTGTGGAGTTGAAAGCTGACAACATGAACTAGAATCCAAAAAAATAAAATTGGGTCCAGAGTCAGGAGGAAGAAGGAAGATACTTTTGCTAACAAAGAGATTTAAGGCTGCATGGAGCACAGCCCTCCATAAGCTTACAATATCAGAATTTCACAGCACTCCTATCAAAGAAGGACTTTTGAAGCTTTTTTTATTTTTGGCAGTTTTGTTGTTATTCCTACACTGCTGCATGGACTGAGCAAATCACTGCAGTAACTGACCTGATGTTATGTAGTATTTTCAGGTTTGAGGTCTCTTCTCACTGTTTCTGTTCTGGGCTAGCTGTGTTTTAAAAACCTTTTCACGTTAGGCAGTGCAAGTGGGGGAAGTCTTGATGCAGGAATATAAATTATTAAACAAAGAAATTACTTGCAACATTACAAGTCTAAATTCCCGTGAGAGGGAACATTGAACCAGACTGATGAATTCCTAGAGATGATTAACCATTAGAAATGAACTCTTCAGTGATCAGTTGTGTGGGAAGAGCCTTGTGAGTGGAGTCCCTGTAGCAAATCCATAGAATTTTGCAGGGCGATTTGCCAAATGGTTGAAGAAACTGTAATGCTGCTCTTCCAGTCAAAAGCGTGTGTAGGCACAAGTGTGGTAACTCTGAAGCCTTCTTTAAGGCTTAAGTAGAAAAGAAAGGAATTAATTGCTCTAGGACGTGAGCATACTCAACATGAGAGTTGTCTCTTGGTTTTTATCCATATTTTGCAGAGGTGCAAGTGGTGCTGGCCTTTTTGCGAAGACACTAATTGCAAAGCTGTCAGAATAGACTGCAGTAATAAAAGTTTTGCAGAGGTAAAATACATGCATATCCCAAGTCTGCTATAATGTAGATGCTTCTATACTGCTGCTTGTGGAGCTTTAATTTGCTAAAAGCAGCTAATACAGTGAGTTTGCATATTCTCATATCAGTTTAGGGTTTCTGATGTTAAAATACATGAAACTGATTTATGGTTTTACCTGGTGTCATGGTTTAACCTCAGTCGGCAGCTGAGCACCACACAGCCGCTCACTCACTCCTCCCCCGCCCCCCCCCCCCCCCCCGCGGCGGGGG
>NW_008796056.1:1631345-1635967 GCF_000699145.1 Aptenodytes forsteri
GGAATGTCCCTTTGGCCAGTTGGGGTCAGCTGTCCTGGCTGTGCCCCCTCCCAGCTTCTTGTGCACCTCCAGCCTTCTCAGTCGGTAGAGCATGGGAAGCTGAAAAGTCCTTGGCTAGTGTAAGCATTACCTAGCAACAACTAAAACATTGGTGTGTTATCAGCTTTGTTCTCATGCTAAATCCAAACCACAGCACTGTACCAACTACTAGGAAGGAAATTAACTCTATCCCTGCTGAAACCAGGACACCTGGCTCTTCCCTGACTCCAACAATCCTTTTTGTTTGTTTGTTTTCTTTTTATGTTGTTCATGGCCCTGCCTTATTTCTCTTCTTTCTTTATATTCCACATACATGTTGTGATTTCCCTGAAATCTAGGGAAAACCGATGAGCATTCACAGTCACCCCTAGACCAGTCTGTTAGAAAGCATGTTGATGAAGAATAGCTGATGAATTCCCAGCACCAGATGTTCTGTCCAACTGCTAACAGTTAAATGAGAACCATGCAGAAGTGTATTGCTCAGTCATCTTCATGATCTAACATCTGGTTTATTTGCAGGTGGCCTCTGCCTCAGTACCATTATATTAAATTCTGTGCACTGTATTATAAAGGTAACTAATTTATTTTGTATCAGGCTGTGGGGAAAAATAGCTGCTTTTGTCAGCAAATCACTCTACTACTAGCTGTTGAAAGAAAATGACTGGAAATAAATGAGTTTATTTGCTGCTGTTTAGATTCCCAACTTTCAGATAATCCAGAAATTTCAGTGGCTGTTTTCTGTCTAACTGAAGTTTTTCCTCTGCGCAATTGTTTAAAACAAGCCAAAACCCAAAATACCAGAAATGAGATGCACGGTTTTGCTTTCATTAATTTTATTATTTCTGGAAATACGGTCACAAATTGTTAATCTCTTGATTGTGAAATTTCATAGTTCAGGAATTCAGAAAGTTATGTTTTTGGAAGATCAGTTAGCAGAATGTCAAGCTGGGACAAAATTTATCTGCAGTGCAGTACTTTGGTAGAGTGACATGATACTCTCTTGTCCTACACAAAACTACGAAAGGGAAAACAGCATTGTTGTTAAATCCATGCTTGACTGGCATGTGCACAAGTGATTCCCACTGCTGGCAATCTGAGGCAGCTTAGATTCCAAAATTTGTGGTGCAGAATGGAGGATGGAGTGAAGACCCCCAGGTCAGTCCTGGTGTCAACACGGTGTCTTCTCAAACATGAATTTTGTAAACCAGTTCATTTCTCCCTAGCTCCCTAGGTCCCATAGCTGATGTCATCTCTCTTGTATCATTAAAGAAGGGAGCTACCTTGCTACCACTGATGTGGCTGGTACCTTGGACCTAAGCAGTGTAATGTCTTCTTGGTCCTGCAAATCAGTGGGAAGAGCAGAGGGAGCTGCGGGACTCTGGAATTGTAGCTGCGGAGCTCTCTGGCTTTAATGGGATGTGCATTCCTACAGGTGTGGAAAGAAAGGCTGCTGTGAGGTCTGATAGAAGACATTATAGCCTCAACAATAAGCTGTTTCTGCTGAGAATGGCCACAACTAGAACATCCCTATTGCAGGCAATCTAAAAAAAATTATGACCCTATGTGGTCCTTTCTTTGAGGACAGCTGAAAAAAAATCTAAAATGAATTCTGCTTCTGCATAGAAGAGGCCAGATTAAATTTTTCATCAAAGATATGTGGCTCATCCAGAGCCAAATTTTTATCTTTCATGCCTCCTCTCATGTTTATCATGATGTAAAGACTTTTTCCAGAGATCCGGAGATCCAGATCCAGAGATTTGATGGGAACACAATGAAACTCAGTTCTTACTTGTTCATCTGAGGACTCACTCTGCTTTAATTTGATTTGCGCACTAATCTTCTAGATTAGTAGAACACAAGGTACCTGTATGAAGGGACACACTGCTTCTTGCTGCTGAAATAGGATTTTAGTAGTCTGTTTATTATGGGGCTTACTGTGATATCCTTTTTATTTCTTTTAATAGGTCTGTTCAAATACATAGAACTACTAGGGGTACCACAGTCTGTCAACTAAGCACCACCAAAACAATCCAATGAAGTCTTGGGTTGGAAGTCTAATTTTATAATTGGTTACATTGGTGCAATTACACAGATAAAATTTCCATCAACTGCAGTGGGAACTGCATCTATGAGAGTGGATCTGAACCAGTTCCAGCTTGGGGGCTGTGAATATTGCTTGGAAATATGAGCCATATTATCCTCTTTGGCTGGCATAAATCTGGTGTAAATATGAGCTGCACTTGGCCAGCAAGCTGATCACTGTTGATGCAGACATCTCCTTGTTGGTCATCTGGGGTAATAGCAGAAGAAATGCTCTGCCTAGTCCTGTTCCTCACTGTGTGCCTGTTTAAGTACTTTTTGTTGACACTGTCTTTCTATTAGCCCAGTCTGCAATGGTGTGGTTAGAGCAACTCTGGTTGATGGTTCTTCAGTTCAAACACCAAATACAAGAGGCTTCTATGTAATTAAGCCTTTCAGCTCTGCAGTGAATATTAAGACTGTAGAGCAGTACTTGACATTGATGGTTCATATACAGAACTATTTATGAGATCCAGCTCTTCTGCCTCATTTAAGGCATTCTCAGGGCAGTGTTAAAGATATTCCTTTCAAACAATCAATTTAAAATGCACTGCCCAGTCTTGCTCTTAAAGCCCTTACAGATATCTTCACAGTAACATGATGCACTTACTGCAAATGAATGCACAAACACCACAATGAAAACATAAGGTCTTCTTCTCTGCTTCCTAGAATTGGTATCAATTAGATCACAAGCTCTTTTTACAAGATATGAGAGAGAGGAATTTGGATGTTTGCAGTGTTTAATTCCTTTTGTTAATAGCTTTAGAAAGACTTGAGGTATCTAGATACATCTCTTATTTGCCAGTATTGACCTAGAGGAAAGAGCAGGCTTTAATTCTTAGAAATAATAGACAAAAGGCACACTGAAACAATGTGATAGTGTGCTGGTCTTGGCTGGGGTAAAGTTAATTTTCTTCATAGAAGCTAGTATGGGGCTATGTTTTGGATTTGTGCTGGAAACAGTGTTGATAACACAGGGATGTTTTCATTACTGCTGAGCAGTGCTTACACACAGTCAAGGCCTTTTCTGCTCCTCACCCCACCCCACCAGTCAGTAGGCTGGGGGTGCACAAGAAGTCGGGAGGGGACACAGCCGGGACAGCTGACCCCAGCTGGCCAAAGGGATATTCCACACCATATGACGTCATGCTCAGCATATAAAGCTGGGGGAAGAAGAAGGAAGGGGGGGACGTTCGGAGTGATGGCCTTTGTCTTCCCAAGTAACCGTTACATGTGATGGAGCCCTGCTTTCCTGGAGATGGCTGAACACCTGCCTGCCGATGGGAAGAAGTGAATGAATTCCTTGTTTTGCTTTGCTTGCGTGCGCAGCTTTTGCTTTACCTATTAAACTGTCTTTATCTCAACCCATGAGTTTTCTCACTTTTACTCTTTTGATTCTCTCCCCCATCCCACCAGGGGGGGAGTGAGCGAGCGGCTGTGTGGTGCTTAGTTGCTGGCTGGGGTTAAACCACGACAGATAGAAAAATCCCTGAGCTGTTGCTTGATGGTTTTTAGACAAAGAACTTGGTTGAAGTTGAGAACTATTTCTGTAGCATTTTTCTCCATTGGATATAATGCATGTCCCCATTTAGCCACTTTTTTTCTATCAGCCCCAGTTGTCTTGGTGTGGTTAGGGTCATAGATGGGATTTTCTTTGTTAGTAACAGTGTGACTGACTCTATTCTGTTTCCAGGCTGAGTTTCACATTCCGTGAGGAAGCAGTCTGTCAATCAGACTGTCCCTCAGCCAGGACCAGGGATGTCACTCAGTCCAGACCAGCCACTGAGCTCTTAAACAGGGATGTATTGTGGAGAATCTCTGCTATATGCTGTTCTCCCCAGAAAGCAGCTTCACAGAAAGCATAGAGATGTGTTAGTGTTGAACACTGTTAAATCCTCATCTAGATATGCGGCTTTGGTGAATTGGGCAGTGTTTCTATTTTTGCTGCATTCCACCCCATGCACCTCATTTTGTAGCAGAGAAGGGTTGAGTAGCTTAAATGTGGGAAGATGAATATGAGTGCTATTGATTTTTGGAGCAGGTGAATTGCACTGTTGAAGATATTTTACTATTAGTGGTAGCACTTTTTCTGTCTTGGATGAGATCAGTTGTGGATAAACATTCCTTTGTTTTGTAGCTATTTTTAGCACTGGTTTCTGTGTACTTCAATTGCCTTGAAAAAATTTGCTCTGCTGAGTTATATATCTAAACTGGGACAGTTGACTGAACATTGTATTTTTCCCATCATAATGGAACATTAAGAGGAGAGTTGTCGTGTGAATTTTGCTGAGAGCAATGCATGTGCATGTGTAAAGGCATTCTTCCTCTGGGTCCTCTGGGTTCACTTTTATATTCTTAGTTCCTTCCCAAGAGTGTGTTTGTTGAATTTGTGCTGCATTTCTCTTTTACCTTTTCTTTTTGATATTATCAGGTTCTTTCCTAAGGGTAGGCCACTCATCTGTGATTTGGATGATAGCATTCTGCTATTTCTATTTATTTGAACA
>NW_008796056.1:1636001-1648990 GCF_000699145.1 Aptenodytes forsteri
TATTATTATTATTATTATTATTATTATTATTATTATTATTATTATTATTATTATTATTATTATTATTATTATTATTATTATTATTATTATTATTGATTTTTCTTCTTTGTTTTCCAGAGGATTTCATGATTCTAGGAACTCATGCTTTTTCCACTAGCTCTTCTGACAAAGTGCTATATTCCTTTCTCTTTAAAAACTCAATGCTGTTGTGTTCTTCCTTTAATTTCTTTATTGGCTTATCAGTCAAGAATGTTCTAGACATATTTCCTCATAAATGGGCTATCTGTTTTGTAAAGAAAAGGGATTTATTTTAATTACTCCGTGTTCCTATGTAAGTATTCATCATTTCTTTGTATTTCTTTGGGGCAACCAAATCGCCATCTCCTGTATTGTCCTGAAACACTTTTTCCTGTGTGGGTTTGTTATTTCAGTGATGAAGAAGGTTGCAGAACACAAGTAAATACTTTAGGGTTCTCTGATGTTCTGCTGAGGTTTGGGTTTCTTGTACATAAAATATTGCTGCAGTCATGAATTCATTTTTACTTTGTTGTTTTGCTTTTCTTCTTGATTTGATGGTGTGCTTGGTGATTTAGAGTAAAAAGATGGATGCTCAAGTTTGAAGCAAGCATCACACAAGCCTAAAAATCTTAATGCAAGAACATTGTTTCTTCAGCCTTAACTCTCTTCTTCAAGGAGCAATGCCAATAGTTGATCTGTGATGCTACAGTCTCTCTGAGCTGAAGAAAGCATACATTAATAGTGCAGACATGCACTAGATTGTGTATCAGCAGGGGCTGATGTGAATTAATAGTTCCCTACCTTTCCCCATTGCCTAGATGTTTCTGAGGTGAAAGCACACAGACAATGCATGGACTACTGTGGTTCAGCAGAAACTGGGGACGCATTCCCTGCACAACTGTTCTGAACACATGTGCGCTTCAAAACCTAGGCAGCAGTTTGGGGCCATCTCTACTTTGGACTCTGTGTGTGTGTTTGAGTTACTGAAGTGGATGTGAAAGGCTTTCAGGGTGTGTAGGTGTGATTTGGGAGTTGTCTTACTGATAAATTTGATAGCTTGCTCTTGAAAAAGCAACTGTTTACAATGGAACTTTAGTTTTGTGGCTTGTGCTTTTGAAGCATAGCTCTGAAGTTTCATCCTTAAGTATTCTCAGAAAAATGGTTAAATTAAAAAACTGCATGAGGATGGAATCAAACCCTTCCAGGTGTCTGTGACTGATGTTATTGTTATTGTTATTGTTATTGTTAGTATTATTTAACTTAAACCTTGGTATCTGCCTGAGTGGCCTTCTCAGAATAGCCATTTCCCCTTTTCATCATTAGAAATTAGTCTCTTGCTGTTGCTAAAGAATGGGGTAAGGTTTGTTGGGATATTTTTTCTCATTTTTTGAGGGAAAAGGTAATGAAAGAGTAAGAAGGCAGGGAGCCAGAAATATGTCTTGTCTGAAACCAGTATCTTTCCTGAAATAATAGTTTCAATAAAGCTGTCTTTTCTCATTTCCAGAATTCAATTTAAATAATAATGCTACAGATAAAACTGTTAATCTGGAGATTAAGCCAGTTGTCTGAGATGTGGGGAAATCCAGGTCCAAACAATTGCACTGCTTGATTTAGAGTATGTATTTCCCATCTCCCAGGTGAGTACATTCATTTCATGGAAATGCTTCATACCTGAAAACATTGGTCTTCCTTGTATGGCACTTTTTAAACTCAGCGTCCAAAGAACTTCTCAATGCCAGACAAGTTTCACAACTCCTGTTGTTTTAGGAGAGACAATTGAAGTACCAAGCAGACAGCATGCCTTGCTAGACTTGTACAGGACATAGGACTAGAGCCAATGTCTCCACTTGTCTCCCTAAATACCCTCGATTTTCTCACAGTTATTTCTATACACAGTAATATTAACAGGCTCTTCAGCTGGAAAGAATCTCATTTATTCAGTGATATCATTCATGAACAGGCATGTTAGTAGGGCATATCTTGCTTTGGATGATTTCTATTACCTGTCATGGCTAGAAGGATACTTGATTTGAAGATAAAATGTATGTATGGAAGGCAAGGTCCCTAGGATCTAGTTCTGACTAATGCATTTCTTCAGTTTTGTCTGAGCAGTTATTCCTGTGCCTTGGTTTCAGCAGTTCTGATGAATAAACTGTAAACAAGGTCTGACTCAATCAGTACTGTGGGGCTGAAAACAAAATAACTGTATAATGTGAAAAAGTGTTCTTGTAAAGAAATTACTATCACAGAGCAAACAATGCCAGATTTCTGTTCCTGGACTTGTTGTGAGACATTGGGAAACTCAGATGTAATTACTACCCTGCCTCAAAGGGATAACTATGTGAGGATAACTATATTAAGACTTAAATGCTCTGTGATGGCAGAAATGGTTGGTCATTGAAAGTCTACGTGGAATTTGATACTAACCTTTTGTCAGCTCTTCAGTTTGATTAAACAGATATCATTTTGCTCAGCGTAAAAGTCCCAGTTCTAATGTATTTTTCCCTCAAAAAGAAAAAAGAGACTGTACCTCATGTTTATAGATTAAATCTCAAAAACATGTTCAAAGTAGCTTAGATATTTAAATGTGAAAATCTGCCTTTTTTAATTACTTTTTTTTTCAATTGCATTCTTTGGAGCTGACTCATAGATGTATTTTTAATGCTTGGGTTTGGCAATCTTCTACTAGCTGAATTGTCATCCAAAGGTAAAATCAAAACAATATCATAACTCTTAAACCAGGAAAAGAACTTTTTACAACAAAACAAGGTTAAAACTGATCTCTTGCTAAATGGGATAGAAAGAGAGTTGGATGTCACTCATTTTGCAAATGTCTTGGCAGAGTTTGAAACCACTTTTTGACGTAGTCATAAGTTAACTACTGTGGAATTAGTCCCTGGTGCAAAGCTGGACTATTTCAGTATGTGGTAAAAAGAGAGAGAATTAGTTTTCTTAACCTCATTTATCTCAGCATTTCCCCAGACTGAGATGCATCCTGAGGATGGCTCTTTGATTTAAATAATTACTTATTAATATGTTTGAATTAAGAAGAAAAACTGAGCCGCTACTGAATTTCTGCATGCAATAGACTGAATGCTAGTTTTAGCTCTGAAGTTCAGGTTAGCACATGCTCTCCTGAAAGTCAGAGTTCCTCTTATGGGGGCTGATTTTACCATTTGGGATATGTAGACTCTTCTCCTTGGTTGGGGGATGTTGTTCTTAGAGAAATGATCTAAGAAACTACCTGGATGTGACAAAGGACAGACATGGCAGAGTTTCCAATTTCCTCCTCTAGCAGCCACCGTTCCAGTTGCTAGATGTGTTTCTGTTGTTGAGGTTTTGTATGAAGCACCTCAGCACCCTCAGAGCTGTCACCTTTCTTCAGAGGACTAACAGACCCCAGGGGGTGACTGCACTTAGGACAGAGCCTAAGTGGAAGCAAAGTTAGGTCAAAGGGGGACTAACGGGGGGGGGTGAACTTTCTTTTTCCTCCAACATAGCTAAACTGTAGTCTCTGAGGGATTACTGGCTTGCAACGAAAGGTGATTAAAAGAAATGGAGCTTATAGCTTTCCTCCAACGTTCTGGTTTGTGAAGACACCTATGGATTACACACTCCATAAAATATTGCATTGTGTACATATGATTTGAGTAATGAACAGGATATGATTTCAAGTTGCAGCTCCTCAGTGTTGCTGTAGTCCAAAGCAATTAAGAAATTTAGGTAAGGGGGACTAACGGGGGGGGGTGAACTTTCTTTTTCCTCCAACATAGCTAAACTGTAGTCTCTGAGGGATTACTGGCTTGCAACGAAAGGTGATTAAAAGAAATGGAGCTTATAGCTTTCCTCCAACGTTCTGGTTTGTGAAGACACCTATGGATTACACACTCCATAAAATATTGCATTGTGTACATATGATTTGAGTAATGAACAGGATATGATTTCAAGTTGCAGCTCCTCAGTGTTGCTATAGCTAAACTGTAGTCTCTGAGGGATTACTGGCTTGCAACGAAAGGTGATTAAAAGAAATGGAGCTTATAGCTTTCCTCCAACGTTCTGGTTTGTGAAGACACCTATGGATTACACACTCCATAAAATATTGCATTGTGTACATATGATTTGAGTAATGAACAGGATATGATTTCAAGTTGCAGCTCCTCAGTGTTGCTGTAGTCCAAAGCAATTAAGAAAAAATTGGGCTTGCGTTCTTAACTCCCATGTATCTTCAAATGAAATGCTGAAGCGCTGGAATCTGTTAAAATGCAACTCACCCACTTGAATTATGTGCTTGGGGGAAAAAAAGCACCTTGAGCTGTGCATGGCATATCACTCCAAAGGATGCCTCCCAGCCCCAGAACAACAAGGGGGATTATGGTTCAGAATAGTGAGATGAAATGAAAGGGCTCTGTACCAGGTGGATTGCCCACTTTCCAAAGCATACTTGGTTACTGGAGAAAGGCTGCCTGGGAACTGGTGTTGGGTTTTTTTTTATTTCTACAAAGGGAATCTGGGTTTATCTCCATCTGTGTGTTGTTCTTGCTTTCCAAAGCTGAAAGTCTCTTCCTTTGAAAGCAGAACTTTGCTTATTCCCCTCAGTCTGAGAGAAGGAAGTTATTACCTGAACTGATACAAACCTGTGTCCATGGATTCACAGCGCTGGGATCATTCCTAGCTGTCTGAAACCCATTAAGTGCAAAGGTGATGTGGGCATGTACTGCAAAATCAACAGTGCATCACAACTAGCTGGCTTATTGCTCTATTAAATAATATTCAGCTGCTGTCTCAAAATTAGGCTATTGAATACATTAAAGATCTTCTGTAAGTATTTCAGAAGAACATAAACATCCTTCCTACACTGTGTTTGTTTGTGTAGAATAATTAAATGAAAGTACATGTCTGAATCATGGTTCATATTGATATGTTTGGAAATTTATTTCTCAGCTGAAAGTGATAATGAAGTCTATGCACTACTTAAATCCTAATTAAGCCCAGTGGCACCAGATGGGAACAACCCTCTTCATTTAGGCTGTATCAGTCTACAGGAACTTGACTGATTTATGCTATGGTAACTGAGGACAGAATTTGGCCATTTACCTAAGAAAAAGGGAACTTCTCTTTAGAGCGTATACATAATCGTATCTTAGGGTAATGGACTAGAGGAAGAACAAACTAACAACTGTGTACCGAAAGTAGCTGAGATTGTGGAGCTTGGACACCTGGAATGCATCCACTGAATGTCTCTCCCTTGCAACGAGGGAGTCCAGGAATAAGACTAAAAACACAGAACAGTGTTTCTTGGTATTTCCCTTCGTTGTTATTTCAGCCCCATGTTATGGACACAGAAATAGTTCCAAGGGGAATTATTATTGTTATAATTAATATTATCTACCAAATTATAATTTTCAGAAAGCTAAGCACAATAGGGATAACTAGATGACTGCTCAATTTAAAGATAATATATGAAACTATATGAACTTGGCAATGCTGAATGTAGGTGATGTCCCCTGATCTCACAGCTGGGTCTTGTAATATGTCTATTTCATATAGCATCTGTTTTCTATTATATTGAGTGTATTTTAGCTACCTAACTCTTCCTACTTTTTCCAGTTGTAAAAGTGTTACTTTTACAAATAAAACAGTTTCAATAGGCATGTGTCTACTGACCAACGAATGTTGATCTCTAGGGAACTGGAAACGAGCCTTACCAACACTGACCAAGTTTGAGTGAATAACAGTGCTCTGTCTGTCTGCAGAGTGCTGAAGATAATTGCTTCCTTTCTTTGGACAAGGACAGCTTTCTTCAGTCCTAGACCTCTCGCTCTGCTCTCTTCTGCACCTGCTGTGTTTTCTTCGCACTTACCACTTCAACGGTGCCCTTGATTTATAGCAGTGATCCTTCTGCAAAGGACAAGGAAGTGTATAATATTCCAGTCATTATTATATATCATAACTAGTGAATGTTGTAAGGAAGTGAAATTGGGACCAAATCATATTAATGGATAAATATACAGGTTTTTGCACATTCAGTCCAAGTATTATGCACTGATGGTATCTTTTCAGGATACCCTGTCTAATGTTACTGGGCGAGTTCTTGATCCATAGAGGGCAGTGACAGTTTTGTCAGTTTTATCAGTTTTAGCCAGAATGTTAACAGTTTTATGAAAAGAGCTTATGGAGTCCTCTGCAGTTGCCTAACACATCCCAAGTTGTTTATAATTTTTGTACCATGTGTATAAAGCAAGCAAGCAAGCCTCGTAGTAGTTATAGTGATTTCTAATCTACCTGTGTATGGACAAACACTGTAGAAATTATCTGTCTCCATAAATGTATTTGCACATAGGGAGAGCAGAATAAGGCACTCAAGAAAACTTGGATAATATGACAGAAATCCATTTAAATAAGAACGTACCCTCTGTTGCTGTTAGTCTGCTGAACAGTCTGGTATCTTTCCTCAGGCATTAAGTCATCTTTTAACAAGGTGAGGAAGGACTTTGATGTTACTGCCTTTTCTTGGCAGCTTAACTAACCGAGCAAACTGGATAAAGTTAATTGCAAGCTCGTCCACAGTAGAGATGCAACAGAAGCAAACATCACTTCACAAATTTTATAACTTTGACTATTTCCAGCATCACTTGTGCCTGCATACTGGAATTGCTGGGCTAAGGCTCTGTGTCCCATGCTAGGAAGAGGACTGTATGAGATCAGTCAAATACATTCCTATTGACTTTTAAAATGTATAATCTTAAAGTATGTTTGTTTGGAATCTGCATTTGTACACTATGAAGAGTGAGGTACTCTGCACGTCCAACATGGTAACCAATTTAAACTGTATCCATTTAAAACAAATAATAAAGAAAAAACATTCACAACTGTTGGCCAAAATGCTTATGGCTGTCTTGGAAATTCCTGCTTTTTCCTCATTCTGCGCTCTTGGGATTACAGAGGAGGGGAAGCAGACATGGGCAGTGTGTCTGCCACGGATCGCTTTTACATTGTGGATTCTTTCCAGCAGAGACAGATGCTTGCCGTGCAAATAGCACCTACCGCGATGGGAAGCCTGCTCTGTTTGAGGTCTCTCAACACCTCCACAACCCATTTAAATTCTCAAGTCCAGTCCAGGTCCTTCTAGACTGAGGGGCTGGCCCGCTCTGTTTGATGCAAGCTGGGCATTGCCCTTTTTCCCACGGTGTGGGAATCTAGTTTCTCATTCGCAAGTGTGCAAGGAGTTATATTTCCAGGAAAAGGCATCAAGGATGAAAGAGATGCCATTTATGCTGGGATTGATCCTTGTCTATTCTAGACGCTGAGCATCTTCCACATTTTAAGGTAGTAAAAGGAGTGTCAGAGTGAAAACAAGAGTAGCAGGCTGAGAGGAGATGAGGTAGCTAAGTATATATGTATTTTATCTTGCTATAGAATTCACATCTGTGGTGTAACATAGTGGAATACAACTCATGGACAGCCTTGTTTTCTTTAAGTCTCGTAACATATGGCCTAGGGCAGTATTGCTGTTACTTTGCTGTGCAAGAATCACAGCCATAAATCACTGTCAAAACAAAAATGGAGAAGCAGGCGTGCTTTGGGAGGTGAGCTGTTTAACACTGGGGCCCTTTTTAAACTTGTCTTCTCTGAGTTAATTGAAACAGCTACTACAGAGCTATCCTATTTGACCTAAACTTCATTTTCCATGACACTGAATGCATGACTACCATGATATGCACTGACATACCAGATACGGAACCAAGAATATCCTATGCAAAAAACATTAAGTAATTACAGCTAGAGTTAAGGAACCAGTGTTTCCAAGTTGGTGCTAGAACTAATCTCCGTTTTTGGTGATTCTGGCCCCACTGGAGTGATCTGCAATATGCACAAGAGGTGAAATTAGAATTCTGTAAAGATTTGGGGAAGAGCATGGCTCTCAGCAGGCTAAGTACTTCCATGAATTCAGCTGTACTATTTAGTTCCTATTCTATTTTAGATCTCAGATATTTGATTTGGATCCAGCTTTTTTAAACTGGAACTGTATCAACAACGATCCTTTTATTTCCACATTTGATTAGTGGTACCACAGTTAAAAAAGATTGCTTGCCCAGGTCATGTCCAGCAAAGTTTATCAAAACCTCATGGATCAAAGGTTCTGTTGTGAATCTGTCAAAATCCATGGTGTTCTGAGTTGCAACAAGGACTGACTTTGATCAATGAAAGAAAAGAAAAAGACAAATAGACCATTAATCATGATTAGTTTTATATGGTCTTTTTCTTGAATTCAAGATTCAGTGCCAATCTCATGTCTCCAAGGAGGCACAAATTACTTATATGATTTTATGTTGGATTTACTCTTTCTGATATGCTTAGGAAGCTATCCGTTAAAAGATGCCTTCAGAATAAGAACTTTAAAAGGATAAGTGACTGCCTGGCCACTGGATATCCGCCTGTTAATATAATAATGAAATTTTTACTCCATTTACAAACTTGCATTATATTTTGCATCCCAGGTAAAATATGACTTGACAGATAAACCTTCTAAACTTTAGTTTATCTAACTGTACCTCACAAAGGCAGGAAGATAGTCTACTTGTCCTGACTTCTACTTCTCTGTAATCATTATATCTTTTTCGTGGAACTGAAACGTTCCAGGAAAAGACTGGAAAAATCTGAAAAGCTCATGTTATCAGTCACACAGATGGGCTCAGAATATTATGCAGACAAATTACAATGCTGCCTGCTCAGATCAACAGATTGCCTGTTAAAGATAGATAATCTGATAATGATTTAGGATGCATTTGTGGGCCGAGGGGAGCAGAAGTTCTGGCCAAAGTTGGAATAATACCAGTGGATGATAATTTATCACCTAGAGCCCATAGAACTGAGCTGCAGCTAGCTAGTTGGATATACTACCTCAACCTACCATGCCAGAAATGGGCAGCTGTATACAAGCCACTGCTGAATTATACTCTGAGGATGCTTTGCGTTGGCTCTTTTCCATAGTGAGAATTTTGAAGGGTGTGCAGTAAGTGTGCCACATCACCATAAAGTCAGATTTGTACTTCTTATCACTTTTCACTTGGACCTCTATTTCTGCAAACTAAATCCTAGCACTGATGCTGCTGATGCTTGCATTCCAATCCAGGTGGCTAATTTTTGGTTATTTGATGTTACAGCTGAATAAAATATTGACTTTTAAACACAGAAGGCACAAAACAAGGGAGCATACCACTATCTAGCCTCAAAATCCAGCTCCAATTCTTACTCCAGCTCCTGACTTTAATCTGTGTTCTTGATATATAGCACTTGAGAGGGTGGTTAGTAGGTTGCAATGAGATAAGTAATGAAGTCAATAAAGAACTTCTCTTTGGCTCACTTACTTTATATTAGTAAATATCCTTATTTCTGTTTTCTCTGCTTATTTCATTAAGTGTTATCCCAACTGACAAACAGAGAAATGGTATTTTATCTTGTGTATTTCTAAAGCTTATAGGACCTTTGTACTAAATGCACTCATTTATGCATTACTATTTAATATGAATAGTTATTAAAGTCCTTTTCTGTGTTGAAACTGAAGTATTTAGTTAAGCCATCATCCCAGAATGCTTAGCACTGACAGGTTTGCTACCATCATGGTGTTAGCTGTTGCTGGCAGCATGTGTTTAAAAAGACTGCTCAGAATGAATTCTGAAGGTGTTCCCCAAGCATGTACTCTGTACTGGGGACAAAAGATGGCTTTGAAACTGCATTTCCTTTTGGTAAGCTCTCTTCAAAAGGAAATAGGAAACTGCTAGAAATATTTTGAATTATATGCTATGACAGAAATGGGATGTATATTTGGGGTGTTCGAACAGGAGTTGTGGACTGCAATAGGAATGCTGCAGCACTGAACTACGCCAAGATTGGTAATGGATCCATGGATGCTTTCTTCCATTTATTAATGACACCAAAATAAACAGGTCTGCTCAGTTTGGCCTTCTAAGACTTTTAGTCTTTATACGAAATAAGTAATAGCCAGCAGTTCCAGAATTTCAAAGAGATTCAGACATAATTTTATTATTTGTACAGCAATAATGCTTACAAACCTCTGATTAGGTCAGGATCCCTATGGGCTTGGTACTATACTTCCTTCTTCCCTGTTAAGCTGGCAACCTAAATAAGAACAAAAATAGAAAAATATTGCCTTCTTATACTGTCCCATTGGTATAATCTGAAATATTTTAAAATATTTTATAAGCAAAAACATTTTAAAAACCCTATAAATCAAACAGGCATTAACATCATAGTCTGGCTGGGAGAATTAAAACAATGAAACAAAGAATGAAAGTAAAAAAGACTTGCTGGCATCCAGGGGGTTGTGACTATCCTGTGTAACGATTCACTTGTCTAGACCTACTCTGGGGTGTCTGGATCCTCAAAACATCCAATGTAATTTAGATAAGAGATCTGAACTAACACAGCTTGTTTTGTTTCTAAGGCTGTATTCAGATTCTCAGCAGGCAAAATTAGCCCGTGTCAAGCTCTGACTGACTATGGCTAGACTGCTTCTTGCAGGCAAGCTAACTTGTTTTCTGTACACTCAGTGGCAGAGTGCAATGTAGATGTGATGCTGAGACCTCAGGTATCCTTGCCTCAAAATTTGTGCCAAGATTCTTGAAAGTCTGGTTGTACAATTAAAAATTATTTGTTCTGTTGTGGTTTCTACCTGCCTGCTGAAGGGTGGTGATGGACTTGGTAACCAGTGTTAGATGTCTGCAGCTGAAAGTAAATTGCCTTAGTCTTATGACTAACAAGCAGTAAACTGTTATGCTGCAGGAATAAAATCACTTTTGTGTATATAGCCTTACCCAAGCTGTTCTTCTTGCACATTGTATTTTTTTCAATACACACAATATGTTTAAGCAGAGCACAATGTAAGTGCTTATTTTTTAAAGTAGCACCTGTCCTTCTCTTTTTTTTTAAAGTATTGATGCTTTCTTTTTTTCAGTATTAAATATAAAGGTAAGAATTGCAGAGCTCTTTCTAAAGTGTGAGACAAATCAGAAAATCTGTATGAGAGCCAGGTATTACATTCAGCCAGGAGACGCTCTTGGTAGCTTTGGGACTGGGAATTTATAACACTAAACAGTTTCACATGACTTGTTTCTCTAAAGAAATCCCATCTTTGAGAATAAGGCAGACAGAAGACGACATTTAGGCTGACCTTCCAAGAAAACAAATTTTGTTTTTATTATTTTAACAAGAGCTACAGATGTTTATCTGAGCATCTGCTAAATTTACCCTGATTTTGAAGTTTGATACAACAGATGAATGCTCAGTACATTAATATGAATTATTAATAGGTTTTTAAAAATAAAAAGGAAGTTTTGACCCATCCTGGGTGGGCAAAGGCTGTAAACCCCTGACCTATGCTTCATCATATTGTGAATCCAAGAAAGCATTATTGTAATATTAATGGCATTGCCTCAGCTTAAAGTGTTAGTGTCTGTAGTTAGGGGTGATTTGGTTACTTATTTCGTATCGGTGTAAAATTTGCAAATCGTGGCACCTTTCAAAAGCTGCATAAAAGCTAATCGGTGGCCTGGAGAATCACACAGATACTTGCAAACATGAGTCGTTCTGGGTCATAGTAACTGAGACTATGAATAAATGAATGTTAACCATTTTTTTCCAAAATGTGCCTGTTTAAAAAGGAAGAAGCCCTTCTGATTGCAATCAGTCACCTTATAAATAAAATCTCAATTTAAAATTGCATTAAAACGCTGTAAAGCTTCCCACATTTTATATAAAGTCATGCGTTAGCTAGATGCATTTAGTTGTGCAACCTTGTGAATTGTTTTATCCACAGCAAACATATTAATGAAATTCAGGTGTGTTAGACATTTCTGTGTGTGGGATCCCTTGGCTGTCCATGGACGTACTGAAAATTGCATAGGTCCCAAAGGGAGTGAGTATGGCAAAGCTTGGGACAGCTTATGAAGTTACTGCCTCCAGTTGTCCTTCTGTCCCTGCCGCACAGAGGACGGGGCTGTTCATGGATTATCTCTGTCACTCTAAGTACATTACAGGTAACTTGGCTTCTTAATGCATGAGGCTAATGAGTCATTGGGCCACCTTACTGATGGCAGGGGCAATGAAGCTGGAAGCACTGACCTGGTCAATGCTGTTGTTCCTGCTTTCACCTAATCAGCTGGAGTACAAAGAATAATTTACCAGAGCAGCATGGGGCTCATCATTGTACAAGCAAACAGCCTCAGTCTTTGTCCTGCTTCGTGGTTGAGACTGTAACCTTGCTGATCTCACAGCCATTGTAGCCTAGTGAGTCTGACACTGTGATTAAAATTTAGGAACATCTCCCATATCTTTTAAAAATTTTACTCATCCTGTATTACAAAGCACATGCTAATAGGCTCAGTGTTGGTTTTGTGTTTGTTTTTTTTTACTTTGATTTACCACTGGAAGTTTATACATTGTATAATTTAAAAAAGGGAGAAAGGGAAAAAAAGAAAAAAAATACACATATGCCTAAAAATTCTATAGTTTACACACAAACGAACTGGAGTTCAAGGTCCCAGTCGTTATGGCTGCTTGGTTTATTCATTAAGGGTAACAGCCCGCTCTTCCATTCTGTCCCAAATGAATTCTGCCTCAGAAAAGTCTCAAATTCCAGAAACCTGTGCAATTAGCACTCAGAAGAGAGCATGACAACAGTAGGAAAAGGCATAAGGACAGATTGACAGTTTACTAGTTGTTATAGTTGTTCATCTTGAGGGCGCTCACAAGGCATGAGCGGGACAACCAGGGGATCAGGCCCAGCCAGCACGGGTTCATGAAAGGCAGGTCCTGCTTGACCAACCTGATCTCCTTCTATGACCAGGTGACCCGCCTAGTGGACGAGGGAAAGGCTGTGGATGTGGTCTACCTGGACTTCAGCAAGGCCTTTGACACTGTCTCCCACAGCATTCTCCTCGAGAAGCTGGCGG
>NW_008796056.1:1650030-1665013 GCF_000699145.1 Aptenodytes forsteri
ATGATTCTATGATTCTATGATTCTATGATTCTATGATTCTATGATTCTATGATTCTATGATTCTATGATTCTATGATTCTATGATTCTATGATTCTATGATTCTATGATTCTATGATTCTATATTCCTGCTGAGAATCTGCTGCAGAAACAGATCAACAGCCTACTCCGTTTTTCTGAGAAAGGCCTCTGCTAATACCTACGTGAACAGTAGTCTTACAGTCCTTCTCCTGAGTAAGGACTACACTGATTAGCTCTGCCTCTGGTTTCCCTCAGTTCAGAGCAAGGACTTTATAGCAGCTGACAAGTGGTAGAGCACCATCTGGGCTGGGGTGGATGCACAGCACGGAAAGAAAACGTACCTGCTGCACCAGAAACTCAGTGGATACATCCTTACATTCACTGGGGGCAACTGGTCAGCTTCCAACGGACCTGAGCCATTGCACACATAATTGGATAACATACTATATTTGTTGCTGAAGCTGAAGTTACGCTATTATTACTATAGGTCGGGAAATGTCTGCTCTCTCTCTCCCTGCTAAAAGACAAAAGTACTTAATTTTGGGATACGTTTGTTAGCTCCTCCCTTCCAAGGGATTCATGATGGATTTAGTGGGATGCTAAATGTCTTGATTTATCCTCTGGGGTTAATTAAACTTAATTTCAAACACAGGTTTGAAGATGACAGGCCAGATCTCTGAAGGACACATGCCTTCTGTTCCCTTAATTAGTATGAATGCACATTAATTGACATTTTGGTAATACCTCCCAGATCTGCTATTTCAAGGTGAAGCATAGAATTGTCTTTGCAACGTTGCCTGACAGGCCCTTTCAACTTATCAACTCAATGTGTCTATTCTGGAGTGAGAGCTTTGGTTTTTTTTCTTTACGGCACTTGGTGGCTGAATCTTAAAAATAAGGATTAAGGGTGGTAAAAATAGAAGATTACTCAATTATTATAAAACAAATATGACAAGTTCCAACTTCAGACGATTCCAAAAAAGGGTGGGAACAAGCAGAAGAAAAATAAAGAATTTCAAGGAAATACAGTTTGGTTCTCATCAGGCTTCTTCTAAAAGCAAGGGAAATCATGAGAAGGAAAAATTTCTAATTTTTAAATACCACAGGATAACCAACCATAACTCTTAATTTAGAGCCAAAGAAAGGGATTCATGTGTTAGTACGCCTGTGCACTGTAGGTTTATTAATCTGATTCATCAGTAGTTGTAGGAGCTAGTTTGAATTTCATGGAACAAGTAAGATCAGAGGAGGCTTGGATGAGGTAGAATTTTTTCTCCTTTGCTGGGAAATTTTTACTTTACAAATATGATAACAGAGCATGAATATGCCTTGGACCAAAACAACTCTTGAAGCAATTTTTCCTTCTAGTCTCTTCTACTAAATGACTTGGCAATATTAACACCATTCAGTTTTTAGTGAAATACCTTTAATTAAATAAAAAAATCCAATTTTTGAAATCATGTTCTCCTCTTTCCACTAGGCCAAACAAAGGCTTAATGATTAGGAGATGGAAGAGAATTTTTCTATTTCTGTAGTGAACTGGAAATTTTTCTCTTCCCCCTTACTTTGCCCCCTCCCCTTTGTTGGAAAAGGATTGATCAGTATTGAAAAAATGGGAGAATGATCAGGGAAGAAAACTACCCAGCTGAAAGTCTATTTCGAAAGAGAAAGCAATTTTTTTTCCTCCACTTTATATTTATTTTTCTTTAAAAATTGTCACTGGAAAGACATGGAGAGCTGAAAATTGAGCAAAATGTGAACTTTTTTCCCTCTGAAACATGCCACTGGATTCATCCTTTCTCCTTCGCCCTTCATCTGCTCTAGTTAACGTGTAAGCTTTCTTGATGCCGTAGTATGATCATGAAGGAATGGTCTAAATATTTGTTAGAGACTTTAAATTTAGTCTTATACTTTCTTGTGCAACTCCTCCAGTCTCACTTACCAGCTGCCTGTCTCTCCGGAAAGAGCTCTGAAAGGAGTAAGCAAAGGAAAGCATGAGAAATGGCTTCCAGGACCACAGGGTGCCAAGCAGGCATAAGTGGGCTTGTTTTTATAACTGTTCTTGACTTTTAAGGCCTCATAACTTCCGAAGGTTCGCCCTTGTTTCTGGAAAAGAGTCACATTTACTGGCTCTGTGCTCCTAATCTGAAAACTGAATCATTTGTGGGGATTTCTGCTTGGACAGACAGGAAGTTTTGTGGATAAGGCTGAGACGGGACAAGGGGAGCTCACTGCTACCAGGCTGAAGGTGCCATTCCCTGTTCCACCCCGCACCAGCTCCCTGGAAATGTGCTCCTGCTGTCCCTTATGTGCTCAGTCAGATCACAGCTCGTCTGATCTGACTGAGCCAGGTCTGTTCTCTAACTCCCACATTTCATGTGGGTAGATGTTTGTTTTCCTGCCTTTAGTGAGCACCACCAGCTCATGGAGCACTCAGGAAAGCATAAGCACAAGGCAGCACTTGAGCATAGAGGAGGTGGGCGTCCTGACTGCTTCTTTCAGCAATCCCCTAGATTTGACTAGATTAGCTATAGCATAACTCTTACTTTATAAATTAGCATATTCAAACAGCCACTGTATTTTCTTTAAAAGCAAAATAATTTTGGAAGGTGATCAATAGGAGCAGAGATGCATCAGCTAGTTCAAATGCGAAAGTAATAATGCCAAAACCTGCACTTTTTCTACAGTCACCTTCATGTCTCTCCCACGTTAATTAAGACTTCAACACTCTTGCCAGTTAACTGAGGTATGAGAATATGAATAATCTTGCCCAAGGTCACATAGCAAGGAACTACTGTCTCCCAGGAGTCTCTGCCTTGCAACAGCGAACTTCCCTGCTGGTGTTAGAAGAAACAACAGTGCTGCTTAATTGAATTGGCATTCTGTGCCCTATTCTGTTCCCTGGAAACTGCAGAAGTCTAGTATCAGTAAAGGCAAAATATTCCTGCTCTCTGATCCAGCATTTGATTTGAACCAGATGCCCTTTTTGGTCCCTAATGAAGGCTCATTCCCTTTGGGAGTAACTCCTTGGCATAACAAAAATTCTTCTGGAGGAAATGCTACTGGGTTTGGCAGGTCCCAAGAGGAAGCTAAAAAAAGACAGAGAGAGAGAGAGTGAGAGGTGACGTTTCAAAGCGGGGCCAGCCTGTCTTGGGAACCTTTTCTACCCTGCAGCTAAAGCCTCCATCATCTGAAATTTGGTATCCTTGGATGCTGCTGGTGGTGTTTATTTATTTTTGATTGCTATTTTGTGGTTTATATTGCAGAAATGGGGAGTACTTTGCAGATTATCCATGAGAAATTGTCTCTTTTCACAGGCACTGCCCAAGAAGCAGGTTTGTTGTTTTGTTTTCTTTTTTAATGTGACTGTTGGCTGTCATTGTTGATCTTTCACTGGCGACCTTTCAGTCCCAGTACTCCCTCCAATCTGCAGTTAGTTAACTGTGAATATATTTAATTAAAGCTGTGTGTCACAGCAGGGGAAGTATTAGCAGTCTGTATATCATTAGGGTTTTTTATTTTTATTAGTCTTAGAGTGTTTTAGGACTCTCACTATGAAAATATCATGACATCCCCATCTGCTTTCTCTTGAAAGAAGCTGTAGCCAGCTACAAAATGTAGACTATGTGCAGTCTGTGAGCTGAGAGAAAACTGTTCCCTCATCAACCTTGTCTTAATTGTAAAGCACTGCGACTGCAGTCATGCTTTAGGTTCACGTCACCAGATTTTGTACTTCCTCATGTAAAAGAATTCAGTGATGAAACTGAAGTAACACCTGTCAATGACTTGTGCCAGAGCAGTCAACAGAAAGTGGGAAAGAAGGATTACGAAACAGAGAAAAAGACATACAGAGATTTGGAGGCATCAGTCAAAAAACATCAATGTTACTGCATAAGCTAATAAGGGGAAAAAAGATTTTCTTTGGAGAGGTAATTACCTGACAGGACTTCATTTGCTTCCCACTCCTCTGCCCCTCTCTCTTCCAAACACACTCAAGCAGTTGCCATTGACGTTCCCTGGCTGGGGGTTGAACACCTACCTGCTGGTTCAGGCCATGCTCTTCCACTTGTAAATCCCAGAATCCTTCAAAACCCGAATACGTATCCCTTGTCATTACAGTCTCTGTCTATCTTCTGCTGCATTATCAATGAAGCAGAAAACAACGTCACAATATTTTCACCTTGTACTACCTTTGGTGAGATTCTCTTGACAGTAAGAACTTAAGCCAGCCCCTACATTTACTGGGAATTTAGAAATGGCATCAAATGTGCTTGCAACTTCAAAAAAGAAAAAGTGGCAGAAGACTGAAGTGACTGTTAGAAATTGTCATTGATTTTGATGTTTTAAAACTATTTCATTTTATCTAAACGCATTGCTATAAGCAGGTCTCTAACAGGAGATCAGTGTTAATATATTAAGACAGGTTTCTTTATAGGTTGTATCTGAGCGTAATGGAAATTCAAATTGGTCAAATTGGTGCAACAATGAAGTAAAGCTTTGATGAATCACAGCTTTGTTTTATTTGGGGGCAGGGGAGTCATAGTCTAATGAAAATAATAAACTCTTGTCTGAGGCTACAGGCTTGCCATCATAATTTTACAAATTGCTGCTGCAAGAAATACAATTTGTTTCAGCTGCAGAAGCAGCTTCTGTTTTTAAGAAACACACCCTTACCCTTCTACAGAGTCCATTAAACATGTGGTCCTTACGGTGTGTCCAGAACATCACCAGGTGGAGATAATTTCTGTTGAAGAAGAGAGGAAAAAGCAAGTTTTAGTAGTCCCGACACCCTCTCAGAAATCATACTGCCAATGGTGCTACGAAGTGGGAATATGGGCTGACTGCAGCTATGGTAGAGCAGTACAAAGAGAGGTAGCCCTACCCAGAAATACATTCTTTTAGGGACATCCTGTGTATTAAACTCTACCAGGGATCAAGTGGCTGTTGAAAGAGCAGGAGTGCCATGAAAAGTCACTTGAAATCCTGTTGTGGTGTTTGCATATGTTTTCTTTGCTTCCTTGGCTACCTTTGAAACTGCAGAATTAACAGGACTATACAGGAGTGACCTGGATCAGTATTATTGTAATAAAATCTCTATTACATCCATTTGAATACAATGACATTTATCAAGTCAATAAATGTTGGCCTGGTAAATGGTATTAACATTTTAAAGGATTAGCACCATAATTTAACAAAACATTTTTATACAGGTGTCAAAACAGTCATAAGATTGCTACCCACCAACAAGAAACATTTTTGTTTCCCCAAGGGGAAAAAATGGAAACAATTGAAAGTCTGTAACACCTCCCACCCCTTATCCTTTAGTATGATGGCACTCAATTCTTTTGTTCTTGTTTTTAATCTCCTGGACTTTTGTCCATCTCTTTTGCAGCCTGGACTAGATGGCATTTAAAGGAAGAAGAGAAATGTGTAATAGCATTTAAGTGTTGGGATCTTGGGATCTTGCTGATCATGGAAAAGATCTAGAGAGCAGATAAGGAGAACAGTAAAGGGGTTCTTCTGTCTGCTGGTAGCCTGCAGAAATGAGTGGCTATGAAGGGGTCAAAGTCAAAGAATTAGTCACGCAGATACATTATTTCCAGGCTTTTTCCCAAGTTCATGTTGTTCATCCCTTCCCTTTCTAGGGCTTCTTTTTGTCAAATCCATGCAGTGACTGGGAGTAGGGTGGGTACTGCTTTTCAAGACCACCATGATGTTCGAGTGCACCAGCAGGCCTTAATTGTCCTGACTGACCTCACCTTGGGAGCTCCACTCCATGCACCCTCTGTCCATTTCTCCAGGAGCTCTGTTTAAGCTTGGGCTGTGTCTTTATGTCTTGCCTGAGCTACACTGTATGTATACATTTCTAGCATTGTCTCTTGTCTGGATTTTGGACCTATCTTGTTGACTTGTCTCTAGCCTTGTCTCCAGCCTGTCTCTTGCTGCTCTGAAACCCTTAGATACATGCTGGACCAGATTCATCGCCATCCTTTATCTGGGACTGCTGATGGATCCTGTTACCAGCATCCTGCTCTGCTCAGATATGTGGGACCTGCACCATGCCTCTGCTGTGGCCATCTGTGGCTCCCAGCTCATCCTCCCTCGTGCAGCAGCCCTGCTCTTGCTGCTCCCTGACATGGCAAACATTTTGTTTTCTTTTTGAAGAAATTCTAAGTAGGAGCTTAGGTATTACTTTACAAACAGCCAGAACTCAAGTTCCATTCAATCAATATCTTGTTAAACTGGTTAGGAAAATTAAAATTGCCAGAATTGAAGTAGAAGCTAATCTCAAGATGCTTAGCACCTAAGGGAGAGAGTGTATGTATGGGGAGAATGAGATATATTTCATTCCAGAATTCTGATATTCTGATTGCATTAAACATGAGTGTATTAGTGAGGATTATTGCCAAATGGTAGGGAAAGAAGAGGAGAGAAGAGAGAGAGGCATTATATGCAACTTTTAGAGAGGATAAACCAGAATTTGAATATGTTACACTGAGTTGGTTACATGAAAGACTTTACAATGTAATTTGAAGAAGAAAGTCCTTTACCAATGGGATGGTGTGTGGGGAATGGAGAAAAAGCCACATGAATTTCCCAAGAGCAAACAATACTCAGTAACCCAGCAATTTTCTCTGATAAGATTTCTGGTTTTTTGCTAAATAAAGGAGATGCAATAAATTTCTCTTATCTGGGCTTCAGTAAGGAATTTTAAAACAACAAACAATGCTGTGATATATTGGACAACATATTTCCACCAGAGAGAAGGAAGTATTCATGCCATCGACCAAGGCCCTGGAAACCTGGCTGTGATTGTGGTCTCTTCCCAGCAAGGAGTCATAACCCAGCCATGGTACACATCTGGGATGCAAGACTTCAGACTACCCCAGAGAATATCCCTGTTCTATGTTTGGCTTAGCAAAGTAGAGCTTAAGTGGACAAGTCATGGTTCCTTGTAAATGTGTTGGGAAGGAATAACCAAGAAAAAGAGACATTTAAGCTAAAAAAGACCATTGGAACAAATTCAGGGTTGATTTCAGAGAATGTAAATACATTTGTAAAGCTGGATAACAGAAGAAAGTATCTAGGTATTTGAAGAACGAAGCTGCGTGATGATTATTCGGTAGTAACAGGAGGATCAGAACTGAAATGAGAATCAATTTTAAGGCAGAGCTTAATCAGTTTATGAAATAAACCTCCCTGAGTGGTTCCTCAAAGGTTTGAGTACACTGACTGAAGAGGTTCCTCCAAACCATGTTATGATTTTTTCCAGTGGACTGAGAATGGATTGATTTTGACAGAGAACAAGACTATTCGGCAACTCTGACAACTGTCGTTTCCACTTCATACTTGGATATGGTCTATTGCTTACTACTGTGTGCTTCACTTTCTCACAGAACATTCAAGACTATTTAATCTTCTTCTGAATAATGAGAAAAAATTAAGTTATGCTGAATTAGCTAGTCCTGTATATTTGGTTACTGGATGACTTATGGAGACAGAGATCTTTTTCCATTATTGAGTGGCGGTAAGACTGCGTCCACTCCGATATATAGAAAGTCAACACCAAGCAAAATGATGTTCTCTTTTCCAAATAGATGATTGTATCTAATTTCACAGATATTTATCTTAAAATTTCTTTCCTGCTTGCCAACTTCCTTGAAGGTTACAACTTCTGGTGCCTTCTTGCAGCATTTGAAGAATTAGAGCAGCAGTATACAGGCAAGACAATGATTTACTAAGAGCAAAATGCTAACTGGCCCAAATGTCTCCTTTAAATACACAGGCAAAGAAAAAAATTGAACTTATGATTTTCTGCTAATGAGAACAGCATCTCTTCAAGTACTAATATCAGCTATGAAGAAGTGGTGTATCATAAACAAAGCATGATGGGAGTTAAAATTTTTCAAACCATGAATGATCTGCTAAGTAGTTGCAGTTTTTTATGTTCAAGGACCTGACATTTCTTTAAAAGCAAACACAAAAAATATTTTCTTTCTTATTTCCATGCAGTGAACCAATTAAGATCCACAAAACTGAAATAATTTGTTTCACAGTCACACCAAGAATTAACGTCAATGTGTTGCGGTATACAAGGGTTTGACTGTTAAGTCTTGTGCTTGAGGAAGTTTTACTTATCAACAGAACTTTCTGCTTTTGAATTACTGTAAAGAAACAAACTTAAAAATATGTTTGAGATCTTTCCACTTGCATTTTTTTTTGCTGGTACTTGAACTCAGCCAACAAGCCAGTGATAACAGAGGCTACCACAGCAATATCACAGCTCACAGGAATATCTTTTTGTTGATAAGCACTTAAAAGCAAATATATAACCCCAGAGAGTTGCCAAGAACGAACCTATTAAATGTCCAATATTAACAAACTGAGGTTTCCTTTGCTGAAGGGAAAGTAGAACCTTGTTTGTAGTCTCTTAAGCCTGAAAACGTAACAAAAGAAAACTGAAGCACAGTAAAGTACCACATGAATTTCCATCAAAATGTACATCATAGGTCCAAGGCAACATTTTTTTGTAAATGCTGAGGATCTTACAGTTCTCCCAGAGCTGAGAAAATGTAGCTTGAGCTCCCAGGACAAGTTAGAGTTAATGATATCTTCCAGGCAGGAGAGTTATATTCAGGTCAGTGCAAAAATGTCCTTTGGTATGTGTGAGGGAGTATCAGGGATGTAGAACAAGAGCATTAATGGCCACAGGATCTGCCTGGCGGAGGAGGAGCAGTGGGGTTGGGAGCTGGAGCAGTGGGAGGAAGGCAAATTAACAACCTGCCCCAAGCACTGAAATGCCTCGGTATGGCTCTGCCAACTCTAAACTGAGGTATGATACCTCCTCCTGTGAGAGACAGAGAGGTGGAAATGATGCCATGCCCACTCTTACAGCTTTGCAAGATTAGGGTGAGAGGGTAGCATCTCTGTGAAGCAACTGAGCTGCTTATGATATAGAAGTTCCTGTAAGGCTGTATCAAGGTGCCTGGCACCCTGCTGCTTGGGAGTGTATAGGAAGCAACAATCTCCCTCCCATTATACAATTAACTAATTACGCTTCTCAGTAGAATTAATTATATATAAAATTCACTCATTCATATTCATAATTCTTGTGTCTCTACACAGTAGCTATGATTTTCCTCTATTACAGTTTGAATTACAGCAGCCTAAATCTGCTCAGTTTTCCACTTCTGAATATTTCTCATCCCTTCATGTCTTTGGTACAGCTGCTATTTCTGAAGCAAAGGCAAAACCGGAATGTAACATTTTCCTCCCTTCTATGACTTCTCAGAACTGTTTTATTGTCCCATTGGGAAAAACATTTTAACAAGCCTACACATTATGCATAAACTGCTCTCCTTTTTCTCTGGATGAAACCATCATGCTTTCTGCTTTATGGTCTAGAAGGTGATTCACTGTCATTACTGAGCTCGTGTAACCTAGAAACCTTATGTGTAATGTAAACCTCTTCCATTACATGCAGCATCTCATGGCTGAAGACCAGTTTTCACTATTAGAGATGAGGATGTGCTGAATGAGGTACTTAAAACTCCCAGGAACAAACACCTCAAAATTTGTCAGCTAGTTGTGCAAACACACTGAGAATTTGTCACGCAAACTCTGGATCAGGATATGCAGCCCTTTTACCTTCACCTCAGCTACTATCTTGCTGTGAGCATAATCCCTTTTCGCAAGAGGAAAGAGATATTTGGTTGTGCAAGCGTCCGTGTACACTGCAAACATCACATAGACATTTGAAACCAAACTGAATTTCATTTACACTGCAGTAATCTAGAGAAACGTGACTGAGTTTAATGAAATTGTTTTGGATTAGGCTTGAAGAAATGGCAACAGAATTTAGCTCCAACCTTACAAATCTTTTCCCTAAATTTCTAACACTTTTTTCACTTGTAAAAAGCTGCCAAGAAATCATTTATAGGTCACAAAATGTTATCTTGATTAAAAAAACCCCTACAATCTAAACCCCCCAAATAAACCCCTCCAGAAACAGAACTAACTTTTCATTTGTTCATTTGACAGAAAGTATGAATTGCAAAAAATATTTTGGGGAAATATGTTTTGTTTGTTAGTGTTTTCTGTCAAAACATTGGACAGAGGATCTCTCTCTGTGTATGTGTACCTACGCCTCACTGCAACAAGGAGAGAGACATGTGGCCCCATTGCAGTCTGGAACCCCTGTGTCTCTCATTTCCTTTAAAAAAGGAGAAATCTATGTCCTTGCTTGGTGGGGAAATAGCTTTGTCCTGGAATCAACATGTGTGGGCAGATGAATTAGTTCTGGATGTGCATAACTACAACTAAGAAGTCTGTTTCAGCTAGCGTATTGTATGGCCTTCTCCCAGTTTGCTTGAAAGGTAGTCCTCGTTAGTCTGAGAAGGTTTTTACTGGGAAGCAGGAGAAAGATACAGCTTTTTTGCTGAAACTGAAGAAACAGCTATGAGGAAAACAGACCGAGACATAAGTTAAGGCTTGGACCAATGTGACAAGATTGACTGTTGAGAGATATCAATAAAGCTGAATGCTGCGTGGACCTTCATTGGTTTGGGATACTTATCTAAGCATGCTGGAGAACAGAAAACAAGAATATGAAGAGCAGAAAATGAACTTGCAGAGACACCCTCACTAGAAAGTAACTTTTAGATTAGATTAGATCCTTTTCATTTTAGTTTCATTTTTTAAGTGAAAGCAGATTTTTCCTTTGTTTTTCTTAGAAGATAAATTAAAAGCAATGTCCTTGCTAAATGGTGTCTTAAGAAGACTATGAACATTCAGGAGTGAATTTATTTGGTCTAATTTGTTCATAATTTTCCCTACTGCAAAAAAATGTCTTGGATAATTTCTCTTACTGCTTACAGTGCATACTGTGATATATTCCGTTATGATGTGGTTAATGATTCTATGGGATGACTAACCTTTCAGTTTCCTTTAATTTTTGTGCATTTTAAACTTCCAAAATATCCATTATATTAATGTAGAGGAAAAGGGACTACATTACGCCTCTTAATGGTGAACCTGAGTTCTTCAAAGAACTGCTGGAACAGATTCATGGCCAGCTCACTTCCTACAACCAGCCGACTCAGGCAAAAATAGGATGAGGTCACCTCTTTCCAGTGTCTGAACATTTTATGCTGTGCTACTGTTTTGAGTACGTCTTCTTTTCCCTTAGGTTCATGTGCATCTCTCTCCAGACAGGCAAATATTAAAAAAAAAAAACAAAAACAAGTTGGTCTAGCAAATTAAAAACAGAGAATATTGCCAGGAAAAAAAGATACTAGAACTTTGTTATTCAGTCTCTGTTTATCTCAGTTGGAACGACTGATGGCTGTTTTTCTTCTGCTCTTTGGCTGTTTGCTCTTCTCCAACTTGAGTTTAAAAACTTCATAACAATATTTAAACTTCAAGTAATGGTAATACCTAAACATCCTAAATCTTGAAGTGCAGATATGTAAGTACTTAACTTAGTCTTCAAAATTGCTCAGTGGGCAAGTTTATTAACTTGCTGAAATCATCTCCAGGAAAGCAATGATACCAGATATGTTTAATCTATCGATAAATTTTAATTGCTTGAGGGCTAGTTAAGAAACTATGCTCATATGTGCATAAGTGTAGCATATATTGAATGATAAAAATATTATTCTTATCTTCGTAAAACAAAACAGCAACCGTCTGATATCTCCTCATGATGGTCTTGGCCCAGTGCTTCTGAGCTGGTCATTAATGGTTCAAAAGAAAACTTAAAATGAACACACACATGCAGTTCTCAAATAACAAGCAAGTTGGAGGACAGGTCAATTATACAAATAGGTTTCTAAAGCTTGATAAGGAGTGTACCTATGAATAATTTGCTTCTTAATAAAGTACTTAAACTTCTTAATAAAGTACATAAACTTCTTAATAAAGTACATAAACTACTAAGAACTATTACCAATGGCTGTGGAAGAGTTTTTATCACTTGAATGTTTAAATGAGAGTGGGTATCTTTAAGAAAAATGGCTTTGGCATCAAGTATTTCTTCTATATGCTCACTGTAGGAATTGCTGGATAAAGTCCTTTAACCTGTAATACTCAGAAAGTAAGGCAGGATGACCTTAATTGTCTTTAAAATGCTGACAGCTTTTGAAATCCCCAATCTATCGTATATCAGGTTTGACAGAATTTCTCAGCTGGATCTCTGTAAATCATAATTGGCCAACCAATGTCATCTTCCTTTGGAGGCTGGGATTTAAGATTTAAGCCCTCTCTCCTTCCAGTCAAAAACAAAGAATTCCAATACTTCACAGCAAGTCCTAAAATTACGGAGCTAGCTGTGGAAATAGAGTGGGAAAAGACCATTGAAACCCATCTCTTTGAAGAATGTGAAGATACAAATAACGATAGAAGAAGTGTTTCCTCAGAAGCATGTTGTGATGTGTAATGATTTGTAGGAATCCCTGTTGATGCTGAGGGTACTGATATGTAGCCAGTATCATTATCCACCAAGTTTTTCTGAGTCTAAAGTGCTTTGCAACATCTTAAGGTGAGCATTATGGACACTGTAAATGATGATTCTTTCATGGGGCATGATGAAGAAAACCACTTGCTCTCTTCTTCCTGCTGGGTGTCCCTTAACGCATTCTTTTTAAAAAAAAAAAGTTGTCACTTGCCTTCTGCCATGTCCTGGCTCTATTCCTGCCACTTGTGCATTGAACATTTCCTCTGTCACTGCAATAAAGATGTGTCACAGAGTGGGGATTACATAAAGCAGAGGGAAAGTACACCTGTAGCAATATTTTATTGCAATTGGTTGCCTCCCAAAAAGTAAGATGTCTTTTACTGGTCAGATTCACCGAAATTCACTTTAAAATGCTCAAACTGCAAAGAGTAAGTTTGATTTGTAGCAGAGCAAGAGATTCAGTTCTTGGCTATGAAATTAGAAACAACATTTCAAAAGAAAACCCCAGAAATAAGAAGGCGTAAGTTGCAGAAACACGTTGCTGATGTCTTGTCCCGGCTGACACTTGGTGCAGACTCAGACTTGCAGGTTTCCCTCTCCAGGAGCCTCTGGAAGCTGCTCTCACTCCTTTTCCACCTGCGCATGAGGGTTATAAGATGGCATTGAATGCAAATGAGAATTCAGAGCAGTTCCAAGGAACTCCCAGTTCTTCCTCCATAACAATGGAGATTTATTATACAATGACTTCTATTAACTTTATTCTTTGTGAGGACAAACCCACTCTTTTTGTCTGGATCTGAACTGCATTTCGAAATGCCACAAGGCTTGGTTGTGTTGCTTTCTACCTCAGGACGACCTTCCTGTTATGAAATCAATTGCATTACAGTCTGATCCGATTTTTTTCTATCCCAATGTGATTTGCCCTGTGAAACTTTGTATAGCTTCATAACAACTGATCATAACATAAATATTTATCTGTAGATTTTGATAGTATTACAATCCTTGACATGTCTCTGGCTTTGCAAGAAGAACCCTCATTCCAAGTTACTGATACAGAAGTCCAAGGCAGTCTTTAGGGTGGCTTCGCTGAAGCGTTCTAAAGTTTTCTCCTCCTGCCTGCAACTTTTGGTCGATTTTAGGGGCCAGGCCTGATGACTCACTCTACGAAGTTCTGCAGCAGCCTGATCCTTGTTTTTATGCTTTCTGTGGATTGTTTGTTATGTTTGAATGTTTTACAAAATTAAACTTGACAAAATCCCGTTTAATAAGGACAAGGACTGGGAGTTCTTCCTCTCTTTATTCCCATTTCTCATTTTATAAAATGTTGTTTACCATTTTTCTTTGTTTCTTAGCAGCTTCACATTCTTTCAGATGACCTTTCTTCTATTTGTCTTCAGATGTGGCTAAAACCAGCTCTGTTGAGATAACTAAATCATAGCCATTTTCCTCTCTTTCCCAGTCTGCGTTTAGTTATCTTCTGTGCAGCTATGTGATTGGAGGCTGTCATACTGCAGCTTCTTCCAAGCTGGCAGTAATAAATTATTTTTCCAGCCTCTTTCAGGAGATCCCCAATGTACCATCCTTCTTCAATAATGTCTCTTTTCACAGTTTGTTTCTACTTTCAGATACTTTTTGACACTGCTCATTATTTCTAAGACTTCCTTTTGTTTATATTTTCTTTAGTTTCTCCTCCTGTTAGGCCACACTTAGTACTTACTATCACTTAGTTAGTAGGATTCTTGATTGGATTTAGCAGTTAGCTAAGTGGCTCAACACCATCCAAAATGCTTGTAACTTCAGTCACTGCATCTTTTAACGATTCCAAATCAGCTTTGTTCCATCACTTGCAGCTCCTTGATGTTACTTAAATGTTGAGGCATACCTTTTCTAGTTTAGTCAACATTAAAAAACAACAAACAAGCTTTTCTTTTTTAATTCCAATTGTTCATTTTGTTTCATAAATTTGAGCTACAGTGTGACATTATTCTTCCACATTTTCTAGTAAAATTTTTCTCTGTATATTCAGTACAACCTTTACATGTTACAGTATTTTTTCTTGGTTTTATTCATCAAGCTGTTAACTGGTCCTATTCTGACCAAACCTGACAATTGTCTTAGTTTGCACTTATTTCTAAAATTCTCAGTTTCTTCTATGTAAACCTTTGTTCCTTACATATATTTGAATTACAGAGTCCAGAAGCAATGTCAGGGCTCCATTGAACCAGTGCTACACAAACAGTGTCCATCCCTTTCCAAAAGGTTATAGTACAACCAGGAGAGCAACAGAGAAGGCAACCAAAGTTATTCAAGTTTGAAGACAGGGACGGCGAGCAGGATGAACCCTCCATAATCCAAGAGGAAACGACCTGCTACGCCACCTGGACGCTCACAAGTCTATGGGGCCGGATGGGGGATGGGCAAGAGTGCTGAGGGAGCTGGCGGAGGAGCTCGCAAAGCCACTCTCCATCATTTATCAGCAGTCCTGGTTAACGGGGGAGGTCCCGGACAAC
>NW_008796056.1:1666279-1682531 GCF_000699145.1 Aptenodytes forsteri
TGGGTTGACGGTTGGACTCGATGATCTTAGAGGTCTTTTCCAACCTTAATGATTCTATGATTCCATAAATACCTAATAGCCGAATTAGGGGATATTGTCCAGGAAGAAACATACATTTGGGCAGGAGGGTACATACAGGTCTTCAAAATCCTGAGTGCTTTGGTAAAAATTAATACAGAACAATTGTACTTCTAAAACAATAAACAGGACATGTCAGATGAAACTGGTAGGTAACTGGTCTTAAGCAGGCAAAGAAAATATTTGTTCATCTGTAGTTCAGCTGTAGAATTTCTTACCAGTGGAGGTAGTGGACACTGAAAGTCTACATGGTTCTGAAAGTGATGGACAATCAATGGAAGGAAAAACACCTCAAAGATTAACAAGAAGACTGACTCTCAGGAACTCCCTGGACCACGAATAGTGAGATGCTGGAAGATTATTCTACAGAGGCATCCCTAAGACTCTCGCTGTTTGTTTCTTAGGCATCTGACCCTGGCTGCCCTCAGAGACAGGGCAGTGTATGAGGCCATTTGCCTGACCTGGAATG
The DNA here is from genome assembly GCF_000699145.1 of Aptenodytes forsteri. Lineage (NCBI taxonomy): Eukaryota > Metazoa > Chordata > Aves > Sphenisciformes > Spheniscidae > Aptenodytes > Aptenodytes forsteri. The sequence continues at coordinate 1,666,827 of NW_008796056.1, forward strand.
GATATTGCACACTAAAGCATTTTTGCAGGCTTTTATGATCCGAACTTGGATGTTTGGGATTCAATAAATAATAATACAAATTACATGTTGTCTTTCTGCATTTTGGGTCATTAACATTGCACAGAGACTGAAGCCTCCAGGACAGTCAACTTTGAAAACTGGACCGGCTTTGCAGTGCTAGAGAGACATATCTGTTATGTTTAGTCTACAGAAATACATATACTTGTGTACATGTACTGGAGAGCACATAGTCCCTAAAGCAATCCCCTTGTGAACTGAATCTGCCCGTATGTTGCATAGCCTAGAGAACTATTTTGAAAAAGTGGAGGCAAAGAAGAGGTACTGAGAGTCCGAACTTTCTTCCCCAAACTGTTGTTTAACTAACTAACACTTGACATGTGCCTGGCAAGATGGCCAGAACCACAAATTCTTTCTCAATCTGTGTGGGAAAAAATTATCTGCTGTCATCCTGCATTGTTTATTTAGCACTGACAAGGCACAAAGATGAGGAGGGCTATTGGTCTTGTAAAGCTTGTAATGCAACAAGTGGAAAGGTCTATAGATATCGGAGAAGAGGGAAAAATTGAAGGATGTGGGAACTGAAGAACCTCACCCATTCAGAATCAGTAAGCATTTTAGGGACAAATCACTGTACTTTAGTTTCTTATCTGTAAAATGAAGACATCTCACAAGGCTGCATGCAAATTTGTGAAAGTTAGAGACGCTTATTTTCTGCAGTAATGCACAAAATAAAAACGCTCCCAAGGAAACAGAATATTCTGTGTGCAATGCAATGCGGAGAGGTGTGAGGCCACACACTGGATGAAGAGGATAAAAAAAAAAAGAAATAAAAATAAAATTCTGAACAGCAAGATGGTTCATCTTCTGAGCACTCTCCATGAAAGGATCTAATAAAACAAAAAACAAAAAAAACCAAAAAAACAAAAAACAAGATTTATTAAGAGTAGAGAGACAGTCTTCTGAAGACAAAAGAAACAGCCTGATTAACACATCTTGTCCTACAGCGGGTCTGGGTTAACGTGAAAGATGGCATGTTATTATTTTTTTTCTGAGGTGGGGATTTTTTCTTCTTTTTTTCCCCTTTTTAACTCTTTTAACTAGTCAGTCTGCTACCATATTTTTCTCTTCTCTTCTCTGTCCTCTCCAACCTTGTGAGGTTTCTGAAGTCTTTCTGGACCTTGTCAAACAAATGTCTGTCCCCTGGAGCTGTCCCCAAACCACTCATTTTGTTGGTACTGTGTCAGTTTGCTCAGTCTTTGTGGTTATGGTTCTGGATGCTGAAGGTATGTGCATGGCCCTAATTACCACAGCTCCTGACTCTCCTTCCCTGCACAGTAAGATGATATCTCCATTTTTTTGGAGCTCAGTCACTGCTTCATGCTCTTTTAGGTGCATAATTTTAACACTGGCAACTCTCAAGCATCTTAAAGGTTGTGCTTCTACCCAGGCCTAGGCATCTCTTGCTCCCAGCAGGTATCAAGCTGCCCATTACATGCTCTCACCCAAGTCATGTTCTCATCTGAAAATTTTAACAACAGTTGGGCTACATCTGGTAGGTCTTCTCAAAACTCTTCTCAAAGTGGGAACTTTGGTAAATGCTATTGGATTTTTTTTTCTTTCAAATACAGAATAAGATGATATCTGTTTTCATTCAGTATCCTGATAGTGAGAGCATATAGCAAGATGCTGGAAGATTAATGATAAAAGTACTCCTCAACCTCAGGGAATTAAACTCACCCACCACGCTATGCGGGAGGGTGCCCTAACCACCAGGCTGTCAGGCAGGCTGGGCTGGACACAATGTCTTCCCTCTGGTGACGGTATGACACTCTGCTCTTCTACACAAAGATTGACTGTAGGACTCTGTAGGGTAGAAGACAGCTCTCTGAGCAAAGGAGGAAAATCCGGCAACCTTGTTTCCAGTCTCTGCTCCAAAGTCTTTGATGTCTAGGACATCTGACTCTCAAAACAGAGTTGGGGTTTTAAAAAAATAATTGTGTCTTATAGTCAAAGCAGTTGCTTATTTTTGAATTGTCTTTAACTGCTACATCAGTGAGACAAAGAACCAGGGTATTAGTGTCACAGAAAAAAACGCACCGCCTGTTTATTTAGGTTTCTATGGCTCTGATTATGTTAGGATTAGTAAAACCAGTAATACTTCCCTGCATTACATGAATACTGAAAGATTAGGGATCTATCACTGATCTCCTCTTACAGACAGGATGCGAAGATACTGCAGCTCGTCCCTGCCACCAGTATTGAAGTTTTTGACACTGATTGTGAACTGTCCTTCTTCATATGGAAAATTCCTCTTTATTTTTATTAATCACCATGGTGAATTGCTCCTTTTCACTGATAAATCAAACATAAAATACTTAGGCTAAGAAGTACCTTGGTGGTTATTACCTCTCATTTGCTATCACACTGTCAATCGCCAACCTTAGTCAGCCAGTACTGTTGACTTTCCTGGTCCACTTACTAAATTCATCAGCAAACATAAACTGGGCTTTTTCCCATTTTGCCTTTCTTCCTAAAAGGAGCTTGCTGTAAAACTCTCGAAAGCCACTTTATTGACCTCCTTCAAATCCTTCATTATCATGCTTACAAAAATATTTGACCATGCTGGTGGGCTTGAGCCACCTAATATAGTTATTAATATCCTTGATATTAATTGCCTTGGCTTCAGTCCATCTTCTTGTCTTTCCTATCTTTGGAAAAGATGGAAAGTCACGGTCAAGGATGATGTTAGCCAGTGGTGGTGATGTTCTTAACATGAGTGGTTACCTAGATATATAAAAAGCACTTCTGTCATTCTCCTCATGTATTCACTCATTGAGAATGTTTCTTTTAAGTGTGTTTTTTAAACATAAACATGTGAATCTTGGTGTAAACCAGTGATACCTTTTTAGATACAGTTATTGCCAGACGTTTTCCATATTATGTTAGCTTTATTATCTCTGGAACGAAACCAATGCAAAAGCAAACCTTCCAGCCCCCAGGCTAGGTTACCCCAAGGAACTGACATTTTTAGGAAGTTTGTTGTACTGTTCAGGGTTACTTCATTTTAGTTCATTGAAATAACAGGAAGACAATTTGTAATGTAACAAACAGGTTAAATAACAAACAACTCTAAAAGTTATATTACAAAATGGTTTTGGTTTCCTTTCTTTTTTTATATGGCATGATAAAGGCACTCGTTATACATCAGCTTATGTTTCTTTCATTTATATAGTTTGATAATCAAAGCATGAGAACTGTCCAGCTAAATTAGAATTGCACTGATCACACTTCAGTACACGTCTGACACTCCTTTGAAATATCACTGGCTAGGCTAGCTGAAAATAATGGAAGTGATGGAAGGGCAACAGTTGTGATTAGAAATGTTATATAACACCAATACTTTGTCAATTATTCTTGCTTTCAGAAAGTAGATGTGCTATATGAGTAGCGTGAACCAATGCGGAGCAGTGTTGCAAATCTCCAAGTGTTGTTTTTTTGGTTTTTTTTTAAATTCCTGCCACTCTGCACACGTAAGTCATTCTTGGTGCCATCGTTTCTGCAGAAGGAAAGTCGCATGAGCAAGCACTGTTCCTCAAAATACATGGCTATTTACTTTCTTTGAACAATAGGGTTTCTACATACCAGTTCTTCATTTCTATAGCAAAGACAAGGAATAAAGCTCAGTGGGAAACCTGAAGTCAAATGTTATCTTGGCATTCAGTAGACAACTGTGAATTCTATCATTTAGAAATTATATGGAACAACAGAAAAACAATCAAAACATTCCCCAGCGAGAACGACAGTTTCTCTGTGGTAGGTACAGATTCTTTTTTTGATGAGAACAATTTTATTCCAAAGCACTGGGAGTTCTTTATTTAAAAAGATAAACTGTATATATTTTTATAGCTACAGCAATCATAGAAAAGGAAATGGATGTAAAAAGTGTTCCTATTAGGTACTTAAAATTGAAAATAATGATGCTTACCAGTATTGTGGGATATAAAACAAAAGGATAAAAATATAAAATGCTATCAGGATCTTTAAGATGCATTTTCCAATTTATCATCACAATGGTTTCTTTGGTTGTGGCTATAACAAAGAGATGTTACTTTCAGTAAATATATATTTATATAAATATATATATTTAAATACATAAGAACATGTACTGAGGATTTTTGTTAGAAGGGATTGAAGTTTAGGATTGTGGCTATACAAAACAGCACTCTATGATGCACAGGTTTGCCTGGAAGATGGGATGAACTGTTGTAGCACTCCTGTATTAGCACTGCTCAGTGAGTGATGCCTATTTTTGTGTCCTGCGGGATATGGTGACCACCCAGGTGCTCAGCGCTCCCATCCAGGCATGACTGTAGACCTTGCGTTATATCTTACCTAACACCTGGCTGATAGGTGCATAGCAGATGATGATTGCAACATGCTAGTGGAATTACTGCTCTCAGCTAAAAGAGTAAATATTTCTGTTAGTGCAACAGATGATACTGTTTAAACTCTTATGAGATACACATATATTTATGTATTTACTGATCCTACTAAACCTCTTAGAAACAGTTCAATAGGTTTTGAGGTGACTCTGGCTGTGGGCACCGTTCCCCTGCTCCTTCCTTTCTTCCATCCTTGCCCAAACTTGCTGAGACACCAAAATGTTCCTTGAGAACTTCATCTCAAGGTATGGGCTGCAGAAGGTTGCTGGAATCCCGGTTCCTCATCCACTTTCTTAAAATGCAGGACTATCCCCGCTCTGCAAGCCTCTACATTCCTCACTCACCTTCTGAGATTGCTAATCCCAAATGCTCAGCCGCACTGCTCTAGGGAGTGTTATCCCTCAGGCGGAGAGAGGGGATGTGTGGTTTGCTTCTAGTGCCATCTCCTTCCAGCTGCAGGAGAAGGAAGCCTCTGCAGACATCAGAGAGTACTGGGAGGAGACACAGCTGTAGCAAGGGCAGTTGGTAGAGAAGTAGAACATAGGCTGGAAGTCATGGATTCTGCAGTAGACTTGGGACATAGCTATGTTAGTACAGCATCTACTACTACTACGACAGTATTACTTTATTGCCCATCACTGAGTTTTTTCAGAGGTTGTTAAAAAAAAGGAAAGGAAATGTCTGTTTCGCAGAAAACATTGGTATTTTGAATCACAATGAAAACTATCTTCCAAATTTGTTCCAAAGTGGAAATTATAAAAATCTTGTTTTGGAAAAACATAAAGGTGGTTTTAATTTTTATAGTTACATTTTGTAATGTCTTGTTAACATTCATCACATCTTCTTGAAATATATCACAGCATGTCAGAAGAAACACTGTGAAATTCTGTATCTCAAATTACAACAGTCATTGAATACTAATAAAAATATCTGATTTTCTGGATCCATCTGCTTCTACTGTAATAGTGTGACATGTCACACAAAAGACGAAGGTAAGCACCTGGTGAACTAATTTAAGGAGCAGCTGTTTTCAACAAGTTGTGTTAGCTTGTTAATGGGCTATTCAGCAGCAATGCTAGGAGCTGGGACTGCAAGTGCGAATTTATGCTTTCTATTTGTGCTCTTCCACTTGTGGCAGAGTCAAGATGTGACTTGTGCTCTTCTTCCTTTTTGCTGCCTGAATTTTGCATCATTTAGTGCACTGGATGAGAGTTGCAGTGGCATATCCACACTCCAGCCTGCCCTGGAAACTGGTGGTAGGGAAATACAGGTCTAAATCTCCTTGGACTGAGAACAAAACACATAGGTTCAATATCAGATGCCACTCAATGATAAGCTCTAGATCTAATGGTCATCCTCAGTGATCTGGGATTCATTCAATTGTTTTCTTACTTGCTCCTCTACCACCATGGACTCTGTTTTGGTTTCTGGAGCAAATTCATCATCTGTTTCCAAAAAACCCTTCGTGAAGGACCTACTTCCAAAAAAGAGCTGAAATCTTTATAGATATCAACCATTATAAATTGACCAAGTTGCTGTATGTCCGGAATTTTTAGATGGGTAGCTAAATTCCTCAGTTTCCCTCAAGAGAGCATGTCTTAGCGGAAGAAGATGTATCCAGGACAGTCTAGATGATAGGTAGCTCTACTTACAGAGAAACCTGATAAGAATGTGCCTGTGTTTTCCTTTACCGATGTGTAGCAAAACAAGGAAAGGAGAGAAACATTGAGAATGAAAGTGAGCAGCAACCAGCTAATAAAAACAATTTTCTGCTGACCTAGCTTTTTCCTATTAAAAGCATTAATTCTTTTCAAACAAAATCTTACAGATTTACATACTTAAAAATGCCAGTACCTTAGTGTTCCAGCACTCCCCTTGTAGACGCTGGGGAATGTTATCTGATGAAAGATTCTGGCATTGAACTGAAAAATTTATTTCCTTTGGGAAGCAATTTAATTACAGAAAAATGTTTTTCATTTTCACAGAGAATTGACTATATCTTGTTTGTTTATTTCTTTTTGTCTCTGATGTCAGTCGGTTACCTTTACTGGCAGGGAAAAGTAAATGCATTTCATTCCTGGCAAGTATATTTCACCTTCCCCTAGTGTCTCTTAATCAAATAGCAAAATTTGCTTTGTATTAAATTATTGAAAAATGATGCTGTTTACTGACCTTTGGATTTTAAACATCTTTATAAATCTTTCCACTCTAAATTCTTTAAAATTAATTAAAGTTAACTGTTTAGTTGATACCACAATTCACATTTTTGGCTTCCAAAATAGATGATGATAGCTTAAATTCCACTGAGGGTACAGTGCAATAAAAAGAACATCCAAAAAAATCTGATCAAGAATACTTGGTATATCATTCATCATTTAAAAGATTTAATGTGCTTCAAATTGTGTGTGTGAGAGCAAAAACCTTTGCTTTTTTAATAACATTTAAAGAGTGAAACTGGTTTTAGGCAACAAATTACCAACTAAGGAGGAATTACTGCTGTAATTCCAAAAGCCCAGCATAATTGAAAATAGATGTGATTCATCTATTCTAGTTTATAAAGTGTTCATAATACTTTAAACAAAAAAGGATGAATAATGATAGGAGAATTCTTACTTGGGGGAACAAAAGCATTTTTTTCAAGTTAGTTATATCTTATATATTTTCCCTGAGATGAAAGTTGGAATACTGAACAATTAATTTTGAATGTACATGAATTGAAGAAACCACGTCATTATTATCTATTATAATTATCTGTTATTCCTTTATTTTTTTAATCAGTGGAGCTAGACTTGCAGAAAGAAAAAATATTTGAAGAAAATATGCATGAAGAAACCAAGCACTTCCTGATACAATAAGTATTTACAAAAAGTGGTTGTTCATAAAGAATGTTTTTTTATATTTTCCTAGCAAGGGTTCTAGTAACAAAAAAGATTATTTTTGTATGTACTGCATGCTTTTTTCATCAGCTACAAATCTTGATACTTTTATTCACGGTGTCCCAGCTTTTCTATTTCTTCCATTTGCTTCTTTTGTTTTCAGCTTGCAATACTTTCACGTGCAAATGTAAACTTTGCTCTTCTTAATCAATATGTAGCAAACTCTGCCCTGTATTACTGCCTTTTGGAGCAGTAATATGCCTCTTTTCTGGGGATATTTCTTTTCAACAACCTTTTTCATTGACGGACCTGAGTGACTTCTTCTTATGCTTCTCTTAAATGAGAGAAATGAGGGAAGTGAGTTTGGTCACAGCCCTTAGTTTCAGTGAGGCTTAACATAATCCACAGTGGCACTGTCCTCAGGGGGAAGCCTTTGGCAAACATATTTGGGACCTGCAATACAGAAAGGTGACTGCAGCAAATTTTTCAGACACACCAGGTAAATAAGGAAAAAGAGAACAGTGCTGTCATAAAACATGGCTGGGGGGATACTAAATGGTTGTGGAAATAGTTCACTTACTGCGTAGCTGAGAGGTGTGACTGCCATGCAAGAGTATTTATTTCTCAGTTGTGGAATTGGTCTCACACAAACTCAAGACCCACCTTTCATGACGCTGTTGGTTGGTTCAGTTTAAGTAGCCTCACCAGAAACTGTGTTTCATTAATTTGCAAGGGTTTGTCTAATGCTTGTGGCTCCAGACGAATAAAGAACATTAACTCTAATATAAGTCCTTATTATATAATGAGGAGACCTTCAGCTTCTCCCAGAAGACTGTCTAGTAAGAAAGCCCAAAATAGTTTCAGATAACTAAGACTTGTCCTAACTTTCTACCGAGATACTTTGCAAAAGAATGGCATGGTCTGAAACAAAAGTTACAAGTGTATCTATCTATGCAAGCAAATCATAAACCTCTAGATATGCAATAACACTTAAATGCGTTATTAAACTTTAAATGCATTTAAAATGAAGGTTCTCAAGCCAGCAGCATTTTGTGTCAAGATTTGTCATAATGGCTGTCTCTAATAAAACTGGCTCTGCTTAGTCAGAATACTGAGGGGAGAACAAGGAGAAATACCAGCCATATTTTGTTCCCAGTCTAACTGACATAATTCCATGCACTTCAGTAATGTTGCTTCTCATTTATTCCTGTGCAAGACTTTGATTCAACAAAGCGCTTACATATGTGCTGAAAGCCCTCACCGAGCAAAGAAATCCCTTTACTTAACTGTAAGCAAAGTTAGACTGGACCTCAGTGCTTGTTTTTTTTCAAGTTAAACGTGTGCCTAAGACCTTTACTGGATGAGAGCCTAATTGAATAAAATAGGGGATTCAAGTCAATCCCCTATAATCTTCTCCATAATGTTCACAATCTTTCTTCTCTAAACTATCTTGCCTGATATTGTTTACCTTGTCTTAGCGCTAAAGGCAACATGATCCGCAGAAAGTTCCACATGTCGTTGGGCTTCATCAAACTGAACAGCGGGTGGGGATCCTCTAACATTGTGAGATTGCTTCTGTAGGTCGTACGAAGCAAGGAATATGAGTTAAATTTGCAGTGCAGTTAATTGCCAAGTAAGAATATTAAGTATTACTTCTACAAAAATAGTTGAATTCTGGAGTAAGGCCCCATAATTGTGACAATAATAGGCGCATTCTCAAGAAAGTTCAAAAGGATTTTAACTAAAAGAAAGAGAAAGAAACATTGTGTTCAATATTAAATTGAAAATAAAACGTGAGAAATAACTTAGCAATTCTGACCCAAAAAACTGCTACTAAAACCAGAAGAAGTGGTGAAGTCAGGACAGTGCCTGACTGTTGGAGTCCTGGGTGGCAGTCGCCGGCCATTGTAATGATTGCTGGAAGGTGTGTTTGGACTGGGAGACTTTTTCTGAAACCGGATCATTTAATAGTCTTCCACTTACTCTGGAAGATATTATACAGTCCTTTTCATAAAACAATAGAGCTCTAACATTTAACAAGTTCTTTTTTTTCCCACTACTCTTACTGGAAAGCTGTTCCAGCGCTTCGCTGCACCTCATCTAGTTTCCAGGCTAAATTTAATCATGAACAGGGTATAAATATTTATTCATGTGCTGGTGTTCCCCTTTATTTAAAGGGTGGTAGAGTGCTTTCCCTCATTAGTGTTTACGCTTTGGCTGCCAACTGTAGTTGCTTTGTCTGACTGAATCCCATACCACCATTTCTCTCCAAGCTAAGCAGATCTTGCTCTTTCACCATATTTGCATTACTCCTCAACTCCCCAGAAAGTGCAGCTGTATGGCACAGTCAACTTCTCTGCTTTAAGTTTGTACTATTGGCCTGGCAGGTTCCAGTTATTGCTTATGTGTTTTTGTATTGTGGTTTTTTTTTTTTTTTCTGCTGCTGTTACAACCTTTCATCTGCATGTGGGCATTTGGAGAAGTTCGCATCTCTGGCAATAGCATGTATTGCACTTCAGATTCCCTATCTGTATAGGCAGCAAGACGCATCTTGAAGGCAGCCTGAAGGCATCTTTCAGAAGGCAAACTTTTTAAGACAGAGTAGGGGAGAAATATCTGAATAGCTCTTTTCTGCATTCCCATGGGAATTTCTTTCTCAAATGTGGAGACAGCAGTGAAGTGACTTCCATAGAAGTAGTCTACACAAGTGATTTGAGCAAGCTTTACGAAGACAAATGGAACCCCAGATAAAATAAGAGTAATAAAGTTGGCCAAGGCACTTTTTAAAGAGGATTCTCAGGTGTGACAATGTGAATAGACAAAGAATGAACTCTTCCTCAGGTAGGGATTTCTAGTATCTGGGATATCTGACCAAAATTTGGTCACTTTTTCTCTTGCCGTATCAAAAGTGCTTTCCTGATTTTACTTTTTTTGATCATGGACAAAAGTCAGCTTTAGTCCTCAGAGCTCCTTTGTTAGCTTCGTGCCCTCCTTTGCCCTTGCCATTCCAATTTTTTTCCTGCCCCGCTAACTTTGTAGTAAGAGTGCAGACACTAGTTTGGCAGAGTTACTGCGAAAGAACGTACCAATCTCTTGGATCTTCCAAGGAAAAAAGTTTTTCCAAGAACTGAGGAATTATGAATGTTTACCCAATGTTGATGATATTTATGATGCTTGCATAAGCATGTTGTTGGATGTTGTACTGTAGACTTTAAGAATGTCTGCAAACTATGCTCTGTAAACTGTAAGAGCTGTAGTTTGTACTGTAATTGTTTAAAATTTTTCAGTTAACTGGGACCGGCATGGTCTCGATGAGCCCCCTGGGAAACGGATACTGCAGATTATTTGGCACTGACCTTTGTGTCCTGGCACTGAATCAGGAGGCCCTGGCACAATGTTAGCATGCACCATGTCACCTTGGGATGCATGCTACCGGATATGTAAAAGAACGTTTTATTTCTTCTCTTAAATTATTGCTGTGCACTCTTAACCAGCTCTCCCCTTCTACCTGAGAAGTGACTGCGCTAATATAAAGCATTTCTTGCCCAGCTTTTACTTATTTCATGGTTTGTTCCAAGACTCAGTTACTAATGATTCCACTGAAACTCTGGCCTCTCTTTGAAGGCTATAACTTTTTTATTAAGTGCATATCACAAGGGATTGTTATTCAGCGGTAGCGTGTGTGATTGTTCAGTAAATTTTTTTCCACACCAGCTCTGTTCAATAGCTTTTATTCATGGTCTGGAAGCATTAATAATCTTCAGTGCAGTGCTGTAGCTAAATTGGCAAATGCAGTAACTTGGCATGTAAGCAGAGGAGTAGCCTGTAATGTATTAAGATACTTGTACTCCTACCTATTAGTGAGCCTGGTTTTGGACTGTTGTATAGAAAGAAGGGGCTTCCTCTTCAGCAAGGAAGATGAAATGCCTACTAAAATCCCTCCAACCCTGGAAACCTTGTCTCGGAGGGAAGAATGAATAACTAAATGTACAGTCTATTCAGTTAACCAGGAAAAGGATAAAAAGGTGACTTGACAGTAAGTTAAATGAAACTGAAAAGGGATTTCTGAGGGTAGATTCATTTGACATGAAACTGAAGAGAAAAGGGATTTCTGAGGGTAGATTCATTTTCGTGTAACACCAAAATACATGATAATGCCTGTGCTCCCAAAATGGTTTTAGTCCTGTTTGGTCTAAAAATACGGCGCATCCATAAAAAAAGAAAGCAAAGAATAATGAATTAAGGGATCATTTAGCTTGGTAGGTTGTGTTTATTTCCCTCTTCAAAGGTTTTAAAATAAGGCTAGCGATTTTTTTTTAAAAAGAACTGCTCAAGGTCAAACAGAGTTGATTGGCCAAATACAGAAATAATTGGTTGAGAATCTCTGGAATGCCCGTTTGGGGGAATATAATAGTTCCTTTAACCTCTAAAATCAATGCAAGATACATTTTAACCCCTGTACTATTCTCAGACGTGGTCCCCACTCATAGCAAAATCAAGGAAAGGCCCATAAATTCAGTGGAAGGTGGATTGGACCTAAAACCTTTCAAAAGGTACGAGATGCTGCGTGTTAATGATCCATAGATATGTGGTTCAGTTCTGTAATAGGTGTTCAAGAAAATCTTACAAACAGTTGGAAAAATAAATGTAACTGACATTCCTCTCAAATTGTCACAGAATGCACTCCAGCTGTATTTATTATACACATTTTCCCCATGTGCTATGTGCTCGCATTCTTTCGTGATGAACGATGCTGTGTGTTGGAGTTGTCATGCTATCTTTCTTGTTTGAAACAGGAATGTGTAGGAGGTTATTTGAGGACAAAATACTGTAGGACCTCCTGTCATATTTTTGAACTTGGAGCATGGAGCTGAGCAGCAGCTGAATGGCTTGGTTTAGGAAAGAGTTTCAAGCAAAACACAGCCTGCTAATGCTACCGGTGCACTCATGCCTTGCTGCCCGTTTTGCTGTGTTTAAGAGAATCAAGGATCAGATCTCCATCTGTTGTTGTCTGACTTTTCATTTGAAGCCTTTGGGCATAAATTTTACTTTTCCGGTAAGGTAAAGTGTGGGCCATGCCTAATGCTCCTAGACACTACGGCAGCAGTAAATGATGCATTACCATGAATCACTGCAGCTTCACTGAAATTAATAAACTTGGCTGTCACCCAACTCTGGAAAAGCATTTCACCCTAGGGAGGCCTCCGAGTCCATCAGGGAGCGTACAAGAAAGCAAGTTGATCTTGTGGTATGCAGCAAATGTAAAGATCCAGTTTCAGAAAAGGAAAGAAATGACACAACATGTAATGCCATAAAAGCCATATGCCATCGCACAGGATATTACTCACATGGCATGGATCTTAAGAGCGACATGCATTTTGATCGCTATTTTACCCTTATGTTGCGACAACACACTAGAGTTATAGGAAAAATTATAAAGGCAGGCAGCATGTAGCTTAAGTTTAATGAGAAAGTTTCTAAGAAATACAAGAAGTTCATTTGTGGGGAAACCTTTCTGTTTCTGTTTTCTTCTGTCATTGCAGTTTTCTCCTGAGCATTTTGAATTTTGAAATTTGCTCCACATTTTTTCTTCCAATGGAAACAAAAAATGAACTAGCATCCCAAATCTCCTTTTCCTAGATGACCCTCTCCCTTCCTTAGATGTGTGCTGTTACCACTTGGCCAGCATCCCTTTCTGATTTTCTTTGACCTCTCTCTCTTGCGTTCCTGGCTGCACAGTGGCTCACTTGGAGATTGTTTCCTTCCTTGATCCCGGTGAAGGGCAGTGGTTAGGAAACTTTCCTGGGATGGGAATGCAATGGCTTCAGTTCTTTGAGAAAGGTCGAGCTCTCCCACTGTTGGGCAAGTGCTCTAATCACTCAGCTATTATGGAGAAACTGCACTTTTCCTGTTCTCTGTAACGAAATCGGTGCCAACGTTTCCTTCTCCTCCCATGAGCTCAGTGTTAAGGGTAAATACTCCGAGAAAGCACACTGGATCAACCCCCTTAGGGATGCAGGCAGAATTTAAGGGCCTGTCTACCTAAATCTAGATTGCAACAGAGCGGAAGACGAGGTGCCTGGATCGTTTCCCAGACTGGAAGGATACAGTGTTGTGCTCACAACACGTGCAGTCACTGCGGGAACTTGCAGAATGATCATGATATTCTGAGAGATGGAGACACCTAGTTTAGGCGATTTGGCTCTTGATCACTCTCAGGTACACATGCAAAATTCAGGCACCAGAAACCTTTTAAGCCACGTCTGTAACATTAACTACAACACTCAGCACTACAACTCAACCTGAAAAAGCTCTGGGAGAGTAGATTTGACTGTAGTAGATGTTGATGGGAAGTAGACTTGGAAGGAAAGTGTGCAGTCAGGGTGACTTTGCTGATGCAGTAGAAGCAACCTTATGAGAGAAAGTATGTGCTCAGTGTCTAAGAAGGACTGCCTGCCTTAACAGTGGTCTGTCCAGCTGGTAGGACAAAGCACAAAGATTGTCATAACTGGAGAATGGATGTTCAGGAAGCAGAGAAGAGATGAACTGGTGCTCAAATGATGTTTGAGAGTCATGCTATAACTTTTCTAATTATGCAGGTTACAACTAGCATCTATGGCCATTTCTGAGTGCTCTTACCAAGCAGTTTAAAACACATGTTTGCATACATCTGGGCTAGTTTAAAACAGAGAAAGAAGACAAAAATCTTCCAGAGACCCCCTGGGAAGGCATGATTTAGCCACTTGCAAATGCAGCCTTTTCAATGGAGGAAGGACGCAGTTGTGTTAGTGTGTCACTGGTCTCTGCCAGCCTCTTCTTGGGATACTGATTCAAAACCCTTTGTCGTTTCCAGGGAGAAAGAAAAAAGGGATATTTCTACAAAAACACACTCCTTGCTCTGTACCTAGAGATGATGTGGGATCCAATGTCGACTGGAGCATGAGTCATGTACTCCACGTGCATTACGGCGCTTGGTAAGTGGGCAGTGAAATACAGTCGCTGGTGCATGAGTCATCAGCTTCATGTGAGCGGGCGGTCAAATCCTGCATAAGCTGATTTTTCAGAGACATTTCTAAGGGTATTTTGAAGTATAGCATATGGCATGGGCAAATTATTTTGGTTTTGTTTGTGCTTGCTGTGGCTTCAGCTTTGGCCGAGGCCCCACGTTATTAGGCATGACATATCCTACAAGTTTTATTTTCTGTCATTCCAGCTTTGACATGCTTGTCTGGAGAAGTTTCATCATCTGGTTCTCTGTAAGCAGCTTCCATTTCTCTTTACATTCCAACAGAAATGAGGAAGTGAATGGAAATAGCAAACAAGATAAATGAAATACACTATTTCTTCTGCTGTTAGAGCTGCTTTGGCATCAGACTATGGTTCTGGTGAGTTTTAAACTCAGAATATGTATTTTCCCTTTCACTAGTTCTCCTTTTAGTGTCATTTGATGATATAAAATATCTGTAATCCTCTGTCCTGCTGTTCCAAAACTTCACCTGGCACCTCATAAAGCCGCAGAAATCCTGCCACTTTCTGAGACAGGGCTCCTGCTGCAGCCAAAATACCCCCAACTGAGTTTCACAGAAGCCATGCCCTACTCGTACTTTTTATGCTTAGGGCCACATATGGGTTAGACACTCCCTCCATCTTCATACGGAACTGGAGAAAGATGGTACTTGGCTTCCTCCCAATTTTCTCCGGACCCTTGGTATGAGGAGAAATGGTATGAGAAGCCCCTGGCTCATGAGGAACACAAAAAATGGCAACTTTCCGAGTTGTAAGAGAAAGACAGCCAGCTCAGGCTGGACTGGATGAGACTTCTCGACACTGCTCCTTGGACTTGTCATCTCCCAGAAAAACAGCCTTGTTCTGCTGCCAGCTGTCATTGCTGCTGCTATCTCAAGGAGCAGCCGTGTGCACCACAATGCATGGTTTAGAGTGGAAGCTCCCCTGGTGACTCATGAAAGTGTTGTATTTAAAAGCTGCTAGCAAAAAGGGATTTTTTAAAGCTTTTTCTTAATATAAAAATCAGTCTTCGGTGCAACTCCCCCTCCAAAAAAACAAACAACAAACCCAAACCAAACACGAAGACCATCGCATAATCAGACCGGTTGCAAGGCACAGCGATCAGAACTCGGGACACTGTGGATGTGGAGGTGCCCATAGCACCCTTTCTTGTGGCTGCTGTATGATTACACACCCGCTGCGCCTGCATACTCGGTTGCTTTGTGCCGGGCGCAGGAGCCAGCCTCTTCCAGTGTCCCCCGGGACACCTGATGGAGCAGGATCAAACTCGTAAGAGCACGGACTGGCCCTTCCCAGCTTTCGAGGACCTCATGTACAGCCCGAACAGTAGTTTCTTGGAC
>NW_008796056.1:1683461-1688623 GCF_000699145.1 Aptenodytes forsteri
CACCGAGGAGCCCCGGGGGTCGGGGCGGTTTGCACGCTGGCCCCTGGCACGGCGCAGGAGGGCCCAGCCGTGCTCGGCGTGAGGTGCTCGGGGGCAGGACGCCGTTAGGGATGTAGGTGCACGGGTGGCTGGGATGTGCTCCGTGCCGGTGCGCGGCTGGCAGAGGTACACGCGTGTGCCATGGCCCGGGGACAATGCGGGCGTCCGTGTCCTGCTGGGACTCGGCACACGTTGTACGTGTGTTTGCTCTTTGTTAGATCCTCTTTGGGAAAGTCTGGGGGAGAAGATGCATCTTCTTGGAGGTCAAGTTCTTCCTGCCTTTGTCTTTGTCTCTTTGTTGCTAGTTCTTATTCTGAGTCTTTAACTGCAATATCTTAACTAAAGATTTGGAGTAGCGCTTTGTATGCGGGGGGTTTCACCGGCTCTCAGTAGTCTTAAGTCACAAAGGTAAAGTTTTGTGAAGTTCAATTAAAGTGAAAATTTCTCACATGGGGGCTATTCCTTTTAATATTTTAAAATGTTTTCTGCTAAATGCTTGAAGTTTGTTTTCCCATTCCATTTACATATGGTTATGAAACTACAGGCATATGAGTTTTATGAATGAAATTAACACTGGAAAGTTTGCACATGTAACTTTCACTTACAATCTCTTGTTTCTGTTTCATTTTAGTTTTTCTGGCTCTTCCTCAATGTGTGGCTCTTCTGGAAAACCTTCCTGCTCTATTATCAAGGGCTGCAGTATTATTATTTGCATCAGATGTTAGGGGTGAGTGACCCGGACATTACTTTTTGCCCTGGAAATTGGGATGCTGGGAGATGGGAAAGGGACAGAATGCATTTGCTAATCAAGGATGACACAAACTGCCTGTTAATGCTGCAAAGTGGGGAAAGATCAAGTAGGAATTTACTGGGGTACTGTTGACAGTTGTTTAAGAGTAGAAAGTGAACAGTGTTGAGAAGAGCCAGACAAGTGTGGGACAGCTATCCTCCCCCCTCCTCTCCTCCCCAGCTGCAGACAGGCTCACAGAAACACAAACATGCTCATCAGAGGTCTGCAGCTCAACTTTTTGCCATCAAAATGTTAGCCAAGCTTATGGGCTCGTGCTCTCAAATTCTTTCTAATCCAGTTACTGTGATACATATTTGCTGAAGGAATTCTTTTGATAAGTCTTAGTTCTTTTTGGTCTTTGTCATCCTCATAGATCCTCCGTTCTGTGTAAATCATTGTAATCTAAATGATTTTAGTTTTGTTTTCTAATAACAAATTCTTGGAATCTGAATGGTTTAATGAAGATTTGACTATTTTGATTTAGCAAAGGTAACATCCACCACCACCAGAAGAACCCAAAAAAGATAATTTGGGGAAGTGAGATACTGGTCTGTCCGGTGAAGTTATCCACAGCTACGCCATTGCAGTTGTTTGAAATGACTTCTGTCCAAAGGGATAGGTTAAGGGTTAACAACTTTCTGGAAAATGCTCTAGGGTTGCTCAGAATTTGAGAATCCGGGAAAAAGTGGATGCTTTGTAACACTATGTCATACTCAGGAATGGATTTCAATGGAAAGTTGACATGGGGTTAAAGCACAGATGATGCACATCCTAACCTGCTGTACAGCCTCTGGATTTTATCTTTGGTAGATCCAGGATATATTTTGTCATATGGTTGATATCATTGCCATAGCTAGCCAGTTCCATAAGCTTTTGTGAACTTGCTTGAAAGTAAGTTGACCTGTGTCGTGGTTTAACCTCAGCCAGCAACTGAGCACCACCCAGCCGCTCGCTCACTCTCCCCCCAGCCCCGTGGGATGGGGGAGAGAATTGGAAGAGTAGAAGTGAGAAAACTCGTGGGTTGAGATAAAAACAGTTTAATAATTGAAATAAAATAATAATAAAAATCATGAAAAGAATATGCAAAGCAAGTGATGCACAGTACAATTGCTCACCACCCACCGACGGATGCCCAGCCAGTCCCCGAGCAGCGGCCCCCCCCCGGCCAGCTTTCCCCAGTTTATGTACTGAGCATGACGTCCCATGGTATGGAATGTCCCTTTGGCCAGTTGGGGTCAGCTGTCCTGGCTGTGCCCCCTCCCAGCCTCTTGTGCACCTCCAGCCTTCTCAGTCGGTAGAGCACAGGACTCTTAATCCCAGGGTCATGGGTTCGAGCCCCACGAATAACCTGATATACTTTTCTACTTTTTTTCTTCTTATGGCTGACTCAGATGTGTTCAGGAAATGAATCTTAACAAAGGTAGTGCAAAAAGAAGGGAATGAAAATACTTAAATCCTTCATGATGATGACTTTCTTGACAGAAAAAGCATGAAAACATCGTTTAATTTTACCATAATCTCTAATGGCTTTGCAGCCCAGTGCATCCATTTGAAAACTGTTTGTTCCTGGCAGAGCAAGTGGGTTGTTTATAAAGCAAATGTTCTTGGGTCAACACGTTGGGCCAGATTGTCAGCTGGTATCAGTCAGCAAAGTTTCTCTCAATTCAGAAGACTCGTCTGCCTTCTACCAGCTCATCATCTGGTCTTTTTTTGGTTTTCTTATACTTCAGAATGAAAGGCATGTACAAAGTAATATAACGTGTGTTCAGAACCTGTGAGGTGATTCAAGCAACAGCTTCCTTGTCTTGGTCAGGAGATGAGGACCAGGAGGCCATGCGTTTGAGCTTGTCTAACTGTGTCTGCAACTGTGGGAAAAAATACCAAAGAATTTTAGCAACTTTCTAAAACGAGGAGGAAAGTGAAGAGCTAAGTCTAAAAGATACTTTTGGTCAAAGTTCTGAAACTAATGTAAACATTTTGAAAATGTTAAAGACTGTAAAACACTCTCGCAATTCACTTTTTAGAGTTTGTCTAAATATCATCCTTAGACCCCAAAGTTAGCTTTCTCTCTTCTCTTTAATATATTTGTGTATGCGTATAAATCATACAGATTACTTTGCAAGGGTTGGGAAAACTGAACCCACTTTTAGTCTCTCCGGGAAACAAAGTAAGCATATCCGTACTGCTGCTGTTATCTTCCATGGAGATTTTTGCTCCTCTTCTTTTTCTATGTTGGTTTGTGTAGCCACTGGCCCATGGCCCATCTGCATAACCAATCTCCTCTCTGTTCCTTACACGGGTGAGTGACTTGCAGTGCCTCTGTGTGGCGTTTCTTGATGCTCAAAAATTTTGAGATTTAGATGAAAATTCTTCATTTATAATTCAACAGTTGGTTTTTGTTTTGTCTTAACAGAATGAACTTTTTTACAGATACTTTCATGAAAATTGATTCCTTTTCCCAGCCAGTTAACAAAAAATGGCAAAAAGGAATGGCATTTTTTGAATAAAAAAAATACTTCTCTTGTTTTTCAGTGAGGTCTGCTAAGGAGGTTTTTCTCTCTTTGTATGCTACGATAGCCTAAAAGCTCCTTAAGAACTTCTGCGCTTGCAGTACTGAAAGATTTACCACAGGTAATTTTATCATTTACCAAGTAACAGGATGGAGAACAAGAAGAGTTGCTGTGGGAAATCATATTGTGATATGAAATGAGGTCTTGGACTGAATATCCTGAATATATTCAACTCTGCCATGTTTTCATGCCATGTCTCTTCTTTCTGATGTGAAGGAGAAAGAATGAGGTTAGTCTTTCATTCAGTGGTCACTGATGTGGTTCACTTTCCTTCAGCCTTCTACAGAAGAAGGAGGCTCAGTTTTATTCTTTTCCGATTGCATCCTCTGTCATATTGAACAAGATACTTACCACAGGATTTTAAAATTATTTAGGTACCTAACTCTCACTCAATCTTTCAATGACAATCTTTCTGATCCTTAACTCTATAGCTGTAAAAAGGCACTAAGAGCACAGTGGTGTCCTGGAAGTGCAAAGAGAGTAAGTCAGTCAAAGGCACTGATGTGCTAGGAGGAGGTTAATCAGCCTATTCTACACTACAAAATTTAGTGGGTAGATTTATGTTGTGTCAAATATCACCGCTTTGCTCAGTTTGAGTCCTGTTGATGAGACCACGAACTCGCCACTGTGGAATCTCCATCCTTGGAGGTTTTCAAAAACTAATTGGGCAAAACTGTGAGCAAACTTAGTCTGAGTTTGGTGCTGAACCTGCTTAGAGCAGGAGGTTGGAATAGAGACATCCTGAGGTCCCTTCCAACCAGAATAATTCTGTGATAATATGATTCTTGTGGTGTAAGTTTAACTAGAACCTAGTGGATGTAAACCCCTTCCCAGTACTTTTGCCTTGATGAACCATCCCTTTGGATACTTAATTGCTTGTAACACTGCAGATCATAGTCTTACTACATGAATGCATTCATTGCTGCTGGTTCAGGAACATGATTCAGATAAAGAATCTAAATTTTTCATAATTTAATAAAAGTTAACTTCTGGCCTTACATTGGTTAAAGAAGAGAAGCCTGGGAAACACCCAACAGGCATGGATTTCTTATAAAAGAGTGTGGCAAAGAGAAAAGGAATGTTCTCATCTTCATGTTCATGATAGATACTAGAAGATGTAGTAGGCATGAGTTACAGAAAGGAAGATTCATAAATTACTTGACATGACTCCAAAATCTTAATTGTTGGAGGTTTTGTGTCTGCTCAGTCAGAGAAATTGTCCAGATGATTAATTTCTTTGCAGACTTCAAGATTTCTCCCTTCAGATTAGCTTGGCTGTATTTTTTTCCAACAAATTTGCTTGCATTTGACCAACAAATTCAGTCCTAAATTCAGTCCTGGCCTTATTATAGAACTCAAAACTTACTTTTAACAGCATTAAATGAAATACCTGTTTCATGTTGCTTGAGTTCCCCATGAACAGAAAGAGCATTTGGCTCATTTTGTTGTGGCATAAAAGATCTCTCTTTCCCTATTCCCTCTCTAGTCCCTGCTCAAATAACTAATGTAGTCAAATGGATGTTGATGCAAGAGTACTTGTTGATGCTCAGGGTACTCGGCCCCCCGAGCTGGAAGACGGGGACAGCGAGCAGGATGAACCCCCCATAATCCAAGAGGAAGCAGTTAACAACCTGCTACGCCACCTGGACACTCACAAGTCTATGGGGCCGGATGGGATCCACCCGAGAGTGCTGAAGGAGCTGGCGGAGGAGCTCGCCAAGCCACTCCCCATCATTTATCAGCAGCCCTGGTTAACGGGGGAG
>NW_008796056.1:1689891-1739226 GCF_000699145.1 Aptenodytes forsteri
TTAGGGACATGGTTTAGTGGGCATGGTGGTGTTGGGTTGCTGGTTGGACTCGATGATCTTAGAGGTCTTTTCCAACCTCAATGATTCTATGATTCTATGATTCTATAAGCTTCTGGGTTTCAGACCAAAGTGGAGAAAATGTATTCTCAGAAGGATCTCTTTGGGAAAAGATTGAATAACTGAAAATGGGACTGAAAAGGAAAAGTGCTGCCTCACTTTTTTATCTGTACAGTTGCTGCCCTCTTACTGTGCAGTACTGCGCATCACATTTATGTCATCTTTATTCACTGCTTGGAATATGTTCCACTAACTTGCTTGTCTCTCCTTGCTAGTTTATCGTAATGATAAAAATTCTACTAATTGAGGCTAAATTCTGCTTTCACTGATCCTTATGCAACCACACTGCGGCCTGCTTCCCCCACACATCTAAGCATTGGAGGGAGTTGTGTATCTTGACCCTTTATTTTCCTTAATGCAGCGTGTTTTTGCTATTTAATTGTCTTGTAATCGGGCTAACATCTTTAGAATGTTACATGTAGCAAAAATGTCTAATAATAGATTTATGTTGCCATGGAAGCTATATACATATATATGCAGGATTCCCTAATGAAGACTGAGGGTGTTAATCCACAAGACCTTATCTTGATAGTCCCCTTGAATTTGCAAGTAAATCTCTTCTTGCATTCTCTTTGCCTCATTCTAGATTTTTTGTTTGCCAAAACATTTTTTCCTTCAACCCTTTGTCCTTCCTGGACAGCCCAGAGTTCAGCATCATTGCTGAGATTATTAGATTATTCTCAGTTATGAGCCAATGAAGAACTTGGGTTTTTGCATCATATAGTTCTTCTGTTTGCTTTCTTCGTTTCTTTTTCTTTTTTTTTTAGCCCAAATGGCAGTAATCCTGTGAAGGACATCTATATAATAAACTTTTATGGGAGAACTTCCACCTTTGCAGAACTTCTTGTGAAACTGTCAATAGTGGAGGTTCAATTAGTAGAGGTACATCTCAAATGATTAACTGAAATTTTTACTACTGTATCATGCAGACTTCTGTTAAAAATAGTCCTGTTGTTGTCATTGCTCCTCGTTCTGAGATGATCATGGCATAATACTCTGTGTAGAACAGAACTGAATTATGGCCAAAATGTTTCTTTGGTTGATTATTCATTATATTGTTATTGCAGGGTTCCCATGGTAGTCCAACAATGGCAGGTCTTAAAATAAAAATAGCTGCATTACACTCCAGAAGACCGGTTTTACAGACCATATTACCTACTGTGTTGTGTGATAAGGGGAAATAATTCAACATAAAGGAAGCCCTTAGTAGCAGTTGTTGCATCACTTCTGTGTGACTGTGGCTCAGATATGACAATAAGCAACTTCCTGCTCTGGCCATGAGTTGCACTATGTTGTGAATCTCTTGGGGGGACTTGGGTACCCTTAATCCCTTGATTCATGGCCGAGTGTGTGGAGTTTAGATCATGCTGCATCTTGCAGGATCAACCATTCAAGCTCTTGTTGCTAATTAATATATAAAATACTGTCACGCTTTGTGATGTTGCTACAGAAGAAGCATGATCTGGAACACTCAAATCTGGAAGATAACTTGAGGTCCCTTCCAGTCTGTGCATGTATCATTCTGCCTGGCACAAAAAGAAACCTGTAACTCAGCAACACCAACAAAAGTCTTTTTTAAAATTGTATTGAATATTAGATTTCTGTGCACAGCAGTTGCAGGTAACGTTCATCTCTGTATTTATAACTGACGAACTATGGGGAATTCTGTGGTACACAGTAAGTTACTTTAGCCCTCAACCTAATACTGAAATCGTTTGCCTAGCTACAGAGAAGCTCATTTCCCCTACTTTGCTGGCAGCAACACACAGAACATCCAACGAGAACCGATTTCTTTGCTTCTCTGTCCTACTTCGCGTGTTGTAGTTGAGTGTAGCCAGGAGTCCATCCCAATTTCTGTGGGACTGTACATCAGACAGGGACAGCTGGAGAACTTAACATTCCCATTATATCTCTGGAGCCCTTTTCTGCTGCTTTGGAGAAGGAAAATATGGTAATTGCTTTATACTTGTCTGGAGAAAAAAATCTAGCCTAGTTTTTAGGATTTGAGTTTGTAATGGGTCTAGTTCCCTACTATCCCTGCCACAAATTTACTCTGTGAATTAAATTAATCCTTTAGTTTTTCTATGCCTCTTTGTGCCCCCCGTGAAATGGAATAACAGCATGTGTGGTACTGGGTAGGCAGAGTACAGAAGGAGGTTATCAAATGCTTGGATTTGATACCAGCAAAGGTGGATAAAAGAGAGTGTCCAGCAGAGATTTTTGAGAGTGTTTTTTTCTCTCTTTTTGATCCTACAGAAATTTCACACGCTACTAACATGAAATAACACTTTTTTTTTTTTTCTTATGACAACGGTAACCTTAGGTAAGGAAAGAGGATTATATTTCTCTCATTTCTTAGCTACTTAATAAGGATATAAATTACATTCTAGAACCAGTGAGTTGCCTTGGAGCAAAAATCATCTTTTATTCTACTATTGTTTAAAAATCCAACAATGCACTATGATAATTTGTTACTGTGCCACCCAGGCAATGCAAAGGAAGTCAAGAAAGACCACTTGGAAACCATTTGGAAAAAATTAGTTTCATGGGGATATTTTTAGCCTTTGGATATATGTTAAGAGCAAACTTAGTACTCTGTTATTCTTCTGGGTCTTGCATGAATTGTGATTCTAAGCATTGCTAAATGTATTACTTTACCATTGTTTTCAGATTGGTCATGGGCTTGTTGCAGAAAACATTGCCCAACTTTATTTCTTCAGAATAAAACCTTAAATGAACCATTGGTGAAAATATTTGAATCACACTTTCCTAGAAGTGCACTGCATATTTGAAGAAGTCATTTCCTGCTCTCTTTTTTTTCCTTTGTACAGATGCTGATAGCATTGAATTGGAATTAATGTAAGGGCATTCTTCCATAGTAATTGCATTAGGAATGAATATTTGCCATTTGTTAAACAGTGGCATGGAAAAACACAAAGGAAGGTTAGTTTGAGCAACCTGGTCTAGTGGAAGGTGTCCCTGCCCACGGCAGGGGGGTTGGAACTAGATGATCTTTAAGGTCCCTTCCAACCCAAACCGTTCTATGATTCTATGATTCTAGTAGGGTAGCTTTTTCTACTCATCATAGCTGATGCATATTTTTTGTACCAGTTAAATTGTTTGGCATTTTACTTCTTTCTTACAATAAATTATTTAATTTATTTAATACTATACGGTGTAGAATTAACTCTATTCTAGACTATTCCAAACTAGACTGTTCTGTTGAAGTTTTGTAAGAAGAATAGTTGTGCCTGATAAAGGAAGCTTTGGATAACTGATACCATGCCTGGTTTATGTTTAAACTCAAAGACAATATAAATTCTGGAGAAACTAATGATGTATCATATAGGTCGTATAATAGAAATGATTACAATTTTCGAATTGCTTTACTTATTAATTGTATTGCAGCTTTTTCAGCCTTTGGGTGTTAGTTAAGAGCTACAGAAATGATTCAGTTTACTTCTGAGTTTTGCATAACGTTAGTTCTACATAATTCTTGGGTTTTTCAAATCATGCTCATTTAATCACTGAAATACTGTAGCACATCAGCAAGCTCTAATAAAAATGCTTATATGTGTTTAATGACCATGTTTTTGAAGTTATTGCTTTTATGAGGTGTATAGCTCATTTTTAGCTTCCCTTTAGAGGAATAATAATTAATGAAGATAGAGACAGTCTTGTATATGCAAACGGCACATTATAGAGACATTTTATTTGCCATTAAGTCCAATCATTTCAAGGATATTGCCATTTTATCTGATAGTCAAAAAATATTTATGAAGTTCTAAAGTCACTTTAAGCTACTGTGGGCAAAGATAGAGAAATATTTATTGTGGTTGTTCACATTTTTTTAATCATACTTTGAAGTGGAAGGTGACATCAGCATTCGGTAAAATCTCAGCTCAGTTGCTGAGTTTGTGGCCATTGTAGCTGGTGCTTGGTTGTAGTCATTGCACTTGGGCTCTGGACCAGTTGGGAGAGTCCAGAGCGGGGAAGGAGAGGACGATCTAAAGCCTGAAGAACATGACTTGTGAGGGAAAAGTAGCAAGAATAATCTCTCATTGTGGATGTGAACAGAGTGTGAAGTAACGGATGAAATCGAAGCAAGGGAAGAAAAAAAAGGACTAACTGTATTGGAAGAAATAGTGGAGGAGGTCTGGAGAGTGGGAAAGAACTAAGTGATGTGGTTCATTCTAGTCTTATTTTCTACAATTCAGTAGGTTAGAGATGCCTCTGTTGTAAGTGTCCCTCTCTGTAACTTTTGTGAGATCTGCTCCCGGGACGTTGCCAGGGATCCCACATTTACAGAGAATGGTAGAGAACAAGGTAGAGCACATTTTGTGGAGTAATTGCTCCTACTTCTCATGGGCAACTTTTGAGAGGAGGTGCCCTTATGACTGCTTTGTTCTGTGGAAGCTGGTAATGTCTGGTGAGGAGGTCCCTAGCACTCAGGTCTAAGTAAGTAATGTGAAGTAGCCAGAACAGAAATGGGATTTAGGTGGAGAGCTTGATGCTTCAGGTAGATTGAACATCTTTACCTTCTGTTTGTCTACTGGTTTTGTGCCCAGATGTACTGCAGCGAAGGTGGGGTACATGGGTATTACTAACTGTGAGAGCAGGCAGTTTTGATGTTTTATGGTACTGAGAAGCTCCTGTCATGCCGTCGTGCTTGTGATCTTGCTAGATGTGCTGAAGTCCAGTTATTTTGTTTACTTTATTTTTACTAGTTTATATATTCATCCAATTCTGTGACATGTAGATCAGTCTGTAAAAAACAACTAATAGCAATTACAAATTTTGAAATGACAAGGCTTTTCTAATATTTTTTGTAAAAAAAAAATTTCCAAATAAATAAAACCTTTGTTTCTCTCCAATTTTGTTTCTTCTTCTTGATAAGAAATATATGAATATAATAAATGTTTCACTGATGAAATTTTTTTTGACTGAGAAATAACAAATGTTCTTTTTTTGACATGCAGTTTCTTTTTGAAAAAGTAATAAATCTTTAGTAATTTTTATTAGATAATTGGTACCTGTTCAAATCATTCAGATACATCTGCAGTATTTGAGTTATAATATTAGAATAGATTTTTATTAATTTCTTCAGGAGTTGAAAAACTTGGGGTTTAGAGAACATTGTAAGAAATACCCTTCCAGAAATCTGTTGACAGTCTAAAAGCATCTTTTATATAAGCTAGTAAAATGGTAATTCAACCTAATAACTAGGAGAACAATGGCATTTTGCTAACCTTTTTAAAAATCATAAATGAATGAGAGACTATAATAAGATTAAAAAATACAGGGTTATGACATTAATGTGTGCTTTGTTCATTTATTTGACAAGTGTTTTTGTTCTAATTATGTAAGTTCCAAATATACCAGTGAAAGCATTAGTGAAATTAGATTTCATTACAGTTCCCAGCTACGGAGTAGTTAAAATGAAGAAAACCTACTTTCTTTAGGTCCAAATATGGCACTGCATAGTGTGAATGGATGAGGAGTTCTGTGACAATTCCGTAACAGTCCTTGAAACAATATTATCATTTCAGTTTAATTGAATCAATGGGGTTTTTTACATCTTTTTCTGGCTTGTTTACCAGAAAATCATTACACTTTACTTAAGTGGCTGTCTAGCGTCCTCATAGTATTTATCCCTCTTTCTTATTTAATTATGTCTGTTGAAGCTTTCAGGTAGTTTCTTGGTGGATGCTTATTGTTGTCTCAGACATGTTTTGTTCCATGTGGCTTTGAGCACTGATGAGGATATTGGTTCTTTCAGTAGCAAGTTGTCATTTGCTGACATTATTGCTGACAAAATTAATTTTGAGTAATTTTTTGATGCAAAGGTGAGAGCTGTTTCCCTTGGAAAACAGGATAGCATGCTGTGTGTACTGTGTTTTTTTCAGTACATGTAAAACATCATGAAACTCCACTATTCTGATGAGTCAAGAGAGCATGGGAACTGTTCAGTTTCACAGCAAAGAAAAGGAGGTTGAATACTGACACCTGAACCATTAAAGTGTCTTTTCTCCCTGTAATCTAACTCTTGCTATATTGGTTCAGCTAGGATTGTGTGTTAGCAGAGCTTCAGCATCTGTCCTCAATGTCAACTGCTGCCTGGTCCTTCTACCAGTGTGCCGTGTTCTCTTGGCCTTCCTGCGAGGATCTCAGAAGGTAGGTACTGTCCTCAGAATGCAGCAGTTGAGAAGAAGAGGGCCCTGGTCTCTGTTTAGTGTAAAAATAATAGGAAAAAATCTGTTATATTCCTGTTTATTATACAGTATGTGCCTGCATGGTGCAAGTATCAGACATTCAGCCTAGCTTCACGACTCCTTTGAAGACAATGCCTTGGCTGGCATTGTCTGGTTTGTCTGGTTTGATTGGACTTGTAAGGAAGGTTTCTTCAACGCATTTTTGAAGGACAGGGAATTGCTGTGGAACTGTAACCAGACAAAGTCTCCTCCTTCTTTTCCAACTCTAATATAAAAGATGTCTGTGTCCTCTCTACTGCTTCTTGGTAGAATTCAACAGAGCAAAAAGAACTTTGTCTCTGCATGACCACAAGTGTCCTACTGGAGATGATAGAACTTTAAATAAAGATACCCAACCTGATATATTCGTTATCATGGGAGAAAAAAAAAAAATTCTGGCAAAGCTAAGAGGGTTTGTTTTCTGTACCAGTATTCAGTAAACAGTATTTTAGCTTGTTTGTGATTCACCAGTTGCTTTTACAGAAATAAAGGTAATGCTTTTGAGGAATGTCTGTGTTTTCTAGATGGTTGCAAATTGAACCTATGAGTTCTGTTCATCTTGTGACAGTACCTATAAGATTTGATGCCTACAGATGCGTATGTATATGCAAATATACCTTTCCCTCTGATCCTGCTCACTAAAGAGTCGGTTACGCCTACAACAATTAGTGTTGGAATTCCTAAATTTTAAGGCCAGAAGGGACATTACTTTATGTGCTCTTGACATCTATGTAATACAGATCCAACTGTAATTTCTTCATTAAGGCCTCAAAATTGGCTCATTGACATAATCCTGTGGTTTTTAAATTTAGGTACTGTGCTTGCAAGGGAGTTAAACCTAGTAAAAGCTGAAGTTGCTATTAGATCACCTCAGTTGCTGTTAGTATTTTTTTTCTTTGCTTTGTTTTAGAAGAGAGATTGCTTGAATTCTTCTCTTATTAGGTTGCCAGCAGGAAAACCAGAAGGCTGCTAGATAAAAGTAAAACTTTCCATGTGACGTGTGGTGTTACAATATGCATCTTTTCAGGTGAGACCTTACTGTGCTGAGCAGCAGCTTGTTTGGGAAACACATTGAAGCAGTACTTTGTGGTTTTTCTTGTACAGTACATTTGGGGGTAGTCTTGCTCTGTGCTTCCCTGCCTTAAATTGTGAATGCTTTCTCAGATGTGTGTGGGGTTTGGTTTATTTTTCCTTTAAACACATGGCTTACATTCTAATGCTGAGCCTTTCCTTAAAATTCCAGTTTCTAAAAGGACAGGTATATGAGATCAAGTCAAAATCTGCCATTACAAGTGACCCTCCATTGTGCCTAAAGGAATCTGAGTGAAGAAGCAGGGTGCTGCAGGCTTATCTGCAGAAGAGGGAGCAGCAGAGACATATACCCAGTTCTGTGAAGAAGAAATATTCTTGGGTGGACACCTTTGAATGTTGTCTCCCAGCTGAAGCACTGCAGTACGGAAATGATTGCTGTAGTGTTAAAAAATCTTAAAATACGTACAGCTTTCTGCCATGAATATCTGTAACCTGATTTACTTTAGAAAAAGAATTCCTTAGTCCCTGATGCATCTCATGCAGGTGATATGATTATAGCTTGGCATCTGGGTAGCCACTTTTCTTTACTTCAGGGCAACATCTACCTCTTGTTTACAGATCTCAGCTTTTCTTTGTTTTTTTTAGTCTTACATGTTGCTGCTCATCTGGTGAACGCTCTTAACTTCTCTGAGAACTACAACGAAGACTTTCTGGCACTAAACGCAGCGAACTATCGTGGTGAGGTGAGGCAGCTGTCCTTTAATATTTTGCTTTTAAGTATATAATTTAAATATATGATTATTTGTATATTCCATTCCGTTGTGTGATCCTATGATCTATACAGTGCTGCTGTTTTGTGCACTGAAAACTCACCATCATGTGCATTGCTGTGGATTTTACTTCTTTCTCTGGACAAAGCATGTATTAAGCACTTTTTGTTTAAGCCAGCAGGATTCAGTTGTATTGGATTATGAGGTGGAGAATGCTGTCATCAAGTCCTTTGACCTTGCACCCTGTTCTCCTGCTTCTCTTCTTCTGCTTCTCTCTGTTCCTTGGGTGGGCCTGGTTGAGACACTTCTGCTGCTGTTCAGGAAAAAACATTCTGCATTTGCACTACTTAGAATATAGTGCTATGTGACATATACTGGGGATTTGAGGATAGTGAGATTTGAGACTCATTTTGCATTTTTAAACTGCAGTGGGAACTGGAGTATATATGCTAAGAGTGGAATTGGTTATCTGCATGAACTGGGATGGAAGCTGATTTCCACTTACGAAATACTTGGTTTGCATGACTTCTCTGACTGTGGTGCAGATCTCTTGAAGGCATACCAGAGTCCTAGTCCCTCCTCCAGGTGCTTGCTTGTGCATTTGGCTCTGGAGAGATATTTGCAGATTTTAGGAGTAAGACCAGAATCCAGGACTCCTTCTTCTTTGGGCTACAATCAAGTTCTCTCTTGTTTATATTCATTACAGTCTCAAGTCTGCATTTCTTTTCTACCAGCTTCATTAGGAAAGATTTAGAATGACCCTATCCCAGCTGCATCCTTTCCTGGAAAAGGAGAGCTTGACTCAGCCCAGGCTCATAAGGACCAACAACCAAGGTCTTCCACTCCCTGGGTGAATGATCTAATCACCGAGCTATTCTATGGCAGACAGACTTGCCAACACCAACTATTGTGCTGAGGTTCTGGATTGAACTGCATGTGTCTGGAGTGTCTGCATGTGTTAGGAGTGGTCTAATAGACTTAGCCTCATCAGGAACATTAGCAGGAGCTTGCCTCAGGCAAGAACGTGCCAGGGTGTGCATGGCAGCCTGTACTAAGCAGCCTCAGGAATTTTGCAATAGAAAATGGAGTTAAGTTTTTAGTAACTCTAGGACCAAAACATCCTGGATTATAGGTACTCTAGTAGCTCTTGAACCTTTGAGCTTGGATTCCACTTAAACCTGTTTTTTAACTGTGGTGGGCAGTCTGGATGCTACTGTCATCTTCTGCACATGGGTGCGCACATCTGGATGCGGACAAGGTCTGTATGAAAACTGCTTACCTCCCCTCACTGCATTTTACTGCAAGTTTTAAAAAAAAAGTCTTCCTCCGCAGTGAAGACAAAACCTCATGAGGTGCAGGACTCAGGGGGAGTGAGGCAGTTTCCTGTGGGGTTGACATATTCCCTCTTCCTTTCACATGTGGTGAAGGACACAGGAACATCTGGCCTTGTATTGTCAGGTCCTTTGTGTTCAGTCCTGCTTCACTGGAGTCCACTGCAAATCTCTTGGTGATGTAACTGGCAGTAAACTGCTCACCGCTGGTCTTCCATTTAAATTCAAAATCTCTCTTCTGCTCCCCTCTGTCCTCCCAAAGGTATGAGGTAACTGAGTAAAGTTAGGCTTTCAAAAAATAATTATTTGTAAAATTATCTGGATCCTAATTTTTCATAACAGATCAGAACTGTCTTCATTGGGGGAATGCAAAGGCTAAAGGTTTAGTTTATGTTGAATTGCAGTCAGTGTAAACTGCTACCAAATACCAAATCCATTCCTGCATCCAGATTTAGGGATTGCTTATGCCATTGATCATGTGAGCTTTATGAGCTACTTATTACATTATTCATATGGATATAAAATCACATATGTTGACTTTTTTTTTTGGCCTGTCTGTTTTTCAGGACCCGAGGAAACTGCTTTTTGCTACTGGTAAGTCTGTTGCAAAACTGAATGAGGAAGTTTGCTGCTTCTCACCATCACTCTCCAGACAAAACATTTTGATCCTGTGTTTTTGCATGCTCCATTTGTTGTATCTCAGCTAGGTTGAGATGTGTTATTTGTGTTAATATAACCTGGGTTTGCTTATCCAATAGTCAGGAGGGAGGAGTTACATAAGCCCTGCAGTAGGATGAGCAGCATCTTCAAAGCTGTTGTACAGATGAGTCAGTGGAAAATCATCAGTTTCAAACAGAGATTCTGCATAATATTAAAACCAAATTCCTAAATGATCCAATTTCTAGAAAAAGAAACACAACAAAAAAGCAGTCTTCTTGCTTCAGCTGGTTTATTTAAGGGGTGGTTTGACTTCAGAGCCATCTAAACTGTTACATGGGAATCAGGCTTCAGCAGTCATAAAGAATAAATAAGCAAAGACATTTTTGGTGCAGGAATTTAGAAGAGAGCAATGTTTGGGTATGGAGGGGTAGGCACAAACCTGAGCTGTAGTGCTTCATAAGCAGGAAAAGGTCCTTTCTGAAGTCATCTCTCTTTCACTCTTATTTAGATCAAATGCAAAAAGTCCTAACTTGGTAGCATTTAGGGCAAGGTCCAAAGGAATCAATCTGGACAGCAATAAATGGGGTTCTAGACCTGTTAATCCCAATACATTTATGAGATTTGGCAGCCTGTGGGAAAGGGCTTTCCAAAAACCCTAAGCAAGGTTTAGGTCAGTTGAGAGTAGAGGTTGGAGAACTGGTGTAGTTAGTGAATCAGTGGTGGAGGCTTGAAAGAAGGTGACTCACAGAGGAGGGAGTTAAAGATGGGGAGAGAGAATCAGAACAAGCAGCTAATATTATATTTAGTATCTTAGATAAAGGAGGACTTGGGGTGAGAATGAGCGTAGAGGCCTCATCAAATATTGCACAGCTTCTGGGGACACCTTGAGACGTCTCTAGTTGAGCAGAGGACCTGCAAGGTGGAACTCCTTTTACCCTCTGATAGCCAGGAAAATACTGCATTTTCAAAAGTTTGAGCACATTGTTGGAAAAAGCAGTGATTCCAAGTCCTCTTAAATTTAAAACTACTCAGATCACTCCCCATCCTAACAACTGGTAATTAACATTTATTATTTGTGCTGTGGGAGTGCCCAGACAAGGACCAAGATTTTGCTGCACTGGGAGCTGTACAAATATGTAAAAACATGGTTTCTTCCCAAACAGTTCAGAACTAGATTTATTGGCTGGTTTTTTTAACACAGTGAAGAGAAGGAATAAGGAGTTGGAAGGATTTACAGTGTGATGGCTTCTCAGATCAGTCCAGGAAAGAACCTCCTTGCTTAAGGGTGTGAGGCTAGCTCTGGGAGGAACAAGTATTCAAGATTATAGTTAGTGGAGGAAAAGAGAGACAGGGACAGGGAGGAGAGGAAACACTAAAAATGCACTGATGAGTTGGGGCAAGGTTGTAAGTGATTTCATGTTTGCAGTTTGATGGAGAAGAGAATTGAAGGACTGGATGTAAAAGCTGAGTGACAATGTAGGAAGCTGGATCGAGTGCTGTACTGCAATTGCATTGGAAGTATTTGTGTCAGAGGGGAGATTGATTGCGCGCTGCGTATCAAATTAGATTAAGAAAGAAGAAATGAAGAAGGAGGCAACAGAAAGAATGCACATTTTCTATTGCAACTGCTTTTAATTGTAACCTTTCCATGAAGGGGTGAAATTATGTTTCTTATGCAGTCCATGACAAAACTTCCATTGATTGTAGGACCAGGGTTTTTCCTACAGTTTGTAAAACTGAGGAGTGATTTGGGCTGTATCAGATTTTGGGTACCAGACTTTTCAACAAGTGGATATTGAGAAGTTTATAAAAAGATAAGATTTGAAATTGTCTCCTTATTGCTAAAGAGTCTAAAATCACAATCAATTATTAAAAAAATTAGCTT
Organism: Aptenodytes forsteri; assembly: GCF_000699145.1. NCBI lineage: Eukaryota > Metazoa > Chordata > Aves > Sphenisciformes > Spheniscidae > Aptenodytes > Aptenodytes forsteri. Next base: position 1,701,938 of record NW_008796056.1, read on the forward strand.
GTTCTTATCATTAGGATGTGATCCTGTAAAAGATCCTGGACCATTAAAATCTGTGGTTTTGCTATTTACATCCATGAAAGCTGGTTGAGACGCTTGTATTCTGACACTAAAACAGCACTTACTTAGCTTTGTGCTTGGTGATTGGCCTGACTTTGTTTAAACCCAAACACGTGACCAGAGACCATGCTTAAAAACTATCATTCTTAGAGAAGTAAAAGGTTTTGATGTAATGCTTCATGGATTTTAGGTTCTTAATTCTTAATTCAGATTCTTAATTCCTGGGATGCCAATTTTGAAGATAAGGTGCTCAGAAAATGTGGTAACTTTGGTTGGGATTTTTCTCAGAAAAAGTGATAACTTTGGTTGGGATTTTTCTAATCTATCTTTAGGCTGATGGTTTACTGTACTTTATGGGCAGGATTCTACTTTAGGATGAGATGAATCATGCTGTAGAAATACTTGTTTCTCTCCTTTGACTTAAAAAAGAGCCGAGGATAGACTAGTTCTGATACGAGTCTGCATTTGAGCAGATGAGTCCAATCCTTAATGTTTTTAACCTTTCCTTCTCAAATGCTGGCTGTAGATCGCTCTTACAGACCTTGCTCTACGGGCAACAATTTCAAGCATGATACAATGCCACGGAGAGTAATTTCAGGCTCTTTTTCATTCCAGGATGAAATGGGTTGGCAAACAATTGTAGTGACAGCTTGCATAGAAATTGATTTGCTTGGAATTCTGTCCCTGACCAGGTTTTTAATTGTCGTGTTCAACAGAGTTTAGGGTTTGGAATAAAAAAGAGATATGGAAACATGTAAAGTCAGTCTTACAAATAAACAGACAGGATTTGTTCTTGGTTACCTGTTTAGAGACAAATGTCGTGAGGAAATGATTACAGGAGCAAAGACTAATAGGAAATAAGTGATGCATGGTGAAATGCAAGGAAAAGGGCAGTTTTCTCTGGGAAGGTGGGAAATAACACAACAGCTCTTCTTTCCTATCTAGTTTGATACATGAATTGTCCTCAAGAGATAAATACATGCAAGAGTTTGATTGAATCATGATTTGTATATCTAATAACTTCCACTTTCTTAAAAGGTCATAGGAGACAAGTATACCTCTTCACAGTTCAAATGTCAGTTATCTTATGTCTGTTTTAGTTCCAGGTCTGACTGGAGTCATTATGGTGTTAGTATTATTCCTAATGTGTACAGCTTCTACGTATGCCATCAGGTAAGACATGATCTGATCATTATGCTTAAAAATGCCATTTGAGTAATCATATTCTCATACTGATTAGAGAGAATGAAGAGTAAATGCAATATGAGGCAAGAAGTATTTAAATGAGTGTTAAAAATACCACTTTTCTTGCCCTATTTTTTTTTTACTAGCTTGCAGGTAAATTAGCACAGTGAATTTTTTATTCAAAAAATTACAAAACCTGATTAAATTGCCTTCAGGGAAAAATATTGTTTGAGGAATGTGCTCAGTTAAAAATCTAGACCTTTAAAAATTCAAATAGTTCTTTTTTCCTGTTTGTACAGGAAGGCAGTAAACTAAGCATATGGAAGGTTCTGTCCAATGCACAAATTAAGTCCACTGGAAGTAAAATAAGATGATATCTTTATCTTAATTATTTTCACCAATTAATTGTAACAACAAACTGTAAAAAAACAGCAACAAAAAAAACCAGCAACGAAGCAAACCAAAACAGAATTGTGCTACTTAAGTAGAATGTTGCTTTTTTTAAAGCTCTGCTTCTGGTTGTCAGATACATTCTTTTTAATGTCGATTATAACTTTGAAACAGCAATGCAGTATTGGCTCAGAATAGCTGCTGGGATTTCTAAAGGTTTGGTCCTCCAGTGGGTTCACGTTCTGCACCAACATTATTGAACACATATTATAGTACATTTGAGTCACTGGTACCTTGGAGGATCTAGCCCAACGTTGCAGCCTTTTTAAGGCTTGGATTCTGCAACTGAAGCATATAAAAGAACCCTTCATTTTTATAGCAGTCTCTGGTGAATTCAAAGACTGATTATGTAAATACATCATCTCAATTCAGCAAACACTGAAGGATATTTTAATTCCATAGCTTCAAACATTAATGGTGCTCCACTGATATGAGCTAGGTACGTGGTTTTGAACTTTGTTGAACTAATCTGTCTTTCCTGAGTAGCAATGTTATCAGGTGCTGATTCAGGAAGGTAGTTCAGCAAATCCTTGTGCACTTGTTGTAGACAAAGATACTTTCAGGTTTGAGACCTTTGTGAGGAACCGTAGGCTACAGAAGTGCAGGGTAGGACTGCTGCACAAGATGTCAGACATGGCTGCACGTTACATAGTCCACACAGATGGCTCTGCTTGCAAAAGAAAGCCAGTTTTGGGAAGATGGAAAAATAAAACAATTACTTCACTCTGCAGCAGTGAGCCAGAACAAAGTCCTGTTTTCTCCAAGGCTGTGATAAATTAGAAAAAAAAGAACAGCATTTATTAATGATTGAGAAACTTAGGAAAATATATGTAGTTGCAAACATATTCTTGGAAATAATAATTTTGGGGTTCATGCAGCAAAGGTTTCCATCTTTCCAAGTGACATGCTTGTTATTTCCTTCTTCAATTACTGTAAGTGCAAGTGCTTTCCCACCTTTCTGCCATCTAGCCAGCAGAATCAAAGCCTAGCGATAATTCTTATTTAGAAATTTTATCCTGGCTTCTCCCTCAGGCATATGGCTCAAGCTTGTCTTTATAGTGTTTTCGTAAGGAAAGAAACTTCCATGTGCATCTTTCTGTCCCTTTTCAATCTCTTTGCCTGTGGATTCTCACACACCTTATGATGGCTAAACTCACGCTATAGTCTTAGGAAAATTAATTGTAAATGTTCACTGCCTATCAGAAACTGGGCTTTTTAAAAAGTATTTCAGAGACTGTTGCACCCTTTTGGATTTCAGCCCTAATCCGCTCTTGCACACTGACCTCTTTAATCATTTCTTCCTTCATGTGTTCTTCCTGAAATTTTTCTATGCGTGACTATCCTGCTATTTTTGCACCTTTACTTGGTCAGCAAACTGTGTGAATAAGTATTAGGAGGATTGAATTAGCTGCTAATGTTTTAAAGGGGGAAAGTGAGTATTGTCTGAAAAATTTTCTAAATTTTTGCCGTGTCATACCTGAGTATTAGACCAACATTTTTTGTTCAGTAGTTGTTTGTTGGAAGGGTTATGACGTTAGTAGAAAATACAATAAATCCTGTGAATAAACTTTGACATTTTTGCTAACTTTCATATGAATGTTGTTCAAGAGTATTTCCATTGAACACAATTACTAGTGACTTTGGAAATCATATATTTAAAGGAACATTAAAATATAAGCTGCTCCGATGCCATCTCTTTTTGTAACCAAATATTCCAGTCTTCAATTTCTTCTTCTAAACTACCACATATAGCTTCCTTTTCAAAACTAAGAGTGTTAAAAATAGTTTTCCAAAACTGTGCTGCTTACTGTGTCCCTTTAAAGCATGGCAATCTCCCCTTAGATTTCTTGGTAAGTTAACTCTTGCAGGTCTTCGCCTGCAAAATTCTAAAGTAGATTAGCCAAAATTAAATATTCAACTTGATCTCAAATTTTCAGGACTTTTGAGTTCCTAAGAAATGCATTCATTCTGTGAATAATGTCTATTTTAAGCCCTAAGAAGAAGGTAAAGAAAGTAATAAATGTTCTGAAGAACTATAAAAATATATATGGAGAAGTAGGAAGATTATTGAGTGTATTAGAGTAGTGTATGTATCTGTAGGACACAGTTTAAGAAGGATACAAGTAAGAAATATATAATTATTAAAATGTTGAAAAATATGCTTTGTGGTGAGATTCAAGGATTTCCATCCTTTTAGTTTAAGGAAGTGAAGTTGAGAGGACTTGATTACATTTAGTGGAACTTGATACATGTGAGGAACCAGGATTTTATAGTAGAGGTATCTGCAGGAATGCTGAAAGAAAAATGAAATGCGCAACTGGCTGGAAGCTGACATTTAGACATATTCGGAGAAGAAGTGTATGGTAATTTTAATCAGTAATAATATTTAGCTGTTGAAAACAACACGTCAGAAGCTGCGATTGACTTTCCATCACTGAAATTTTGAAAAATTGGTGCATTCTGAAAAAAGTGCTCAAGATCCAGTAAAAAATAATTCAGTGTGCAGCTTTTGGTATTGTAGCAAGATACCAAATTAAACCAGAGCTCCAAGACCTGTTTTGGGTCTGGGGGTAAATTGTATTCTCTTTGTGCCTTCTCATTGTGCTTCCACTCCCCACACCATCATCCTTTACTTTCATCTTACTGATGTTCACTCCCACAACTCCTTACAGATACTGATGAGTGACTGCATGGAAACGCCTACCAGGAGATGGGGGTAGTTAGAAATGGTTTGAGCAGCCTCAAGGAGGAAAAAGTGTTAGCGTGGTGCTGAATGGGGGAAGGATGGCAGAGTGAAGGGGGGGGTTCAGAGCCCCTTGCTGTTGCTGGGTTCCTTAGAACTGCCCTTGCTTGGGTTTTATTTTGGTGGCCCTCAGATTATCAAAATTATTTTTTCTGTCTTGAGAAAGAAAACAAGTAAGTCCTGTATTGACAGAAACAAATTGATCTGAGCCGTGTGTGTTTCAGATGTATTGAAGCAAGGGTAGTTAGCTGTTTATGAAAAAGGCCATAGGAGCAGAAAAAATTCTGAAAAAAGTTAGCTATGTTGGAGGAGTAGCTTCTTAAACTATGTTCTCAGAGTTAAGGTTGTTTTTTAGTTAATAATTGTTTTGGCTTATGAATGGGGGTAGGTTTTTTGGTTTTGGAAAGGACTCTCCTACCATGCTGTGTAGTGTGAGAGGTGTGTTTGTGTACTATGAAGTAGAGTATTTTCTTAACCATTTGGTTGTTGTTGTTTTTTGGTGACTATTTTACTCAAGAAAAAACAAACAGGCTTAACAGAAAACACTTCCAGATGGGTATTTTCTTTGGTCTTGGTTCTTTTTACATTACCTAACAAATTACTGATGAAAGGAAGTCTTCTTTCCCCTTCACCTCTCCTGATCCCCACAGTGGTAACGTTCTTCTTGTTCCTCCCAAGACCATCGATCCTAGAGCCCCAACGTATGTGGCCTCCTGCCCTCAAAATTCTCCTGCCTGTCCTCTTGTTGCCTCCTTGCTCTAGTTCCCTTTCCTCCTGTGTCTCCTTCCACTCCATATCCTCACAAGTTTCTTTTACCTTTCCCACCAGCCCTTCTGCTGCTGTCTCTGGTACCTGTTTGTAGGTTGTACCAGTAGTGACAGATTAAACACCACAGCCCTGTATTGGGGCAGGGAGAACGCAAGGAGGCACTCACTGTAAAGAGGTTGAGTTTTGAGCCTGGAGACTGAAGAACTATTCTAGCTATAAGGATCTGATAGGGACTAAGTAGGACCTATGAAAGCAGTGAAGTCTCCTAATTTAGGAACAGTTCTTCAGCTGGCTCTGTACTTCTATGTCCTTCATTTCTCTTTCTCAGCTTTTTACTTCTGTGCCAGTCACCTGTTCTTCTCAACACTTAATTGCTTGCAAGTACAGTGTGCCTGTGGGAATACATACTGGGCTTTGACTATTCTACATGACTACGTGGTGTATAATGATGTCCTATGTGCACAGATCTGCTTTTAATTAGCAGTGATTCCATCTGAGTGAAACAGCATTGAACCATGGTTTATTCTTTTCAGGGTTTCAAACTATGACATCTTCTGGTATACACACAACCTTTTCTTTGTCTTCTATATGCTGCTGATGCTACATGTTTCTGGGTAAGTAAATGGAAAATACTGTCCCTTTTCCTGAAGCACAACCAGAAAGAGCAGTTCCCTTGATTACTGCCTTTCCCGAGCTCGCTTGTGCACAGTGGGCCAACTTCTTGACAAGATACTATGCTCTTCAGTTTTTCAACAGGTTATTGTTTAAATAAAGTTCAGATTGTAGCTTGGAGAATTGTGTGTTACTACAACCAGCTAGCACAAACTTCTTCACTTTCAAGTTTATTCCTTGTCCATGATACCAGTTTCTAGTGGGAAATAAAGAAAACATTATTGTTTCTTTTCTGCCCCCTCTTACCTGGCTGCTGAGAGGAGAACGTGAAGCAAAGTTGCTCATCCTTTTCTCTTTCCTCTCTACCTTCCGTTTTGACTCCTAAGGAGAGGGGAGGAGCGACCTCTCCCTAATTATCTCTTTCTCATTGCTCTGATACAAAATTTACTAGTTTTTCTTCTTGTTTTCACAAACATCAGACCAGTGTTCATGTGCCATGGGGCTGATGATCAGGTCTGTATCTGGCACAAACAAGTCCAGCTGTACCGCAAGGTAGAGCAGCTTCCACAAGTTACGCTGTGTGAAAATCTGGTCCATTAATGTCTCTGAAGTTTCCTTTGTGGATGTAGGTGCAGAGATTGGTATAGGGAAGGGAAGGTGTATTTGAACGAGGTTTATTTCTCCATGTCATCAAACATCTACTGAAACATGGGGTGCTGGAATGTCTGTGCGATACTCAGCACCACTGCTTAAAGTAAACAGTGAAAAGTAATTAGGCCTAGCAAGATCACAGTAGGAATATGTTGCTGAACAAAACAAACGCAGCTTGAGATCTGGTGAATTGAAATAATGAGTTCAAAACAATTGAAACTCCTGGACATAATTCCAGTTCTCTGTGTTTTGTTTTTTTTTGTTGTGGCATAGCTCTTGTTCATAGCTGGGGAAGATGGATCTAACCTATTCTCCCCATCCTGGGGCAGGATGAACTTTTGCTAAATTATTCTTGACGGGTGTTTGTCTAACTTCTTGAAAACATCTGGTGACTGAGATCCTCTAACCTCCCTAGGCAATCTGTTCCAGTGATTGCCTTCGGAGTATTTTTCATGCCTAGTTTAATTCATCTCCTTCACTGTATTATCCTTTGCCCATTGTCTTCCTAAACATGTTGCCACTTCATGAAGGAAGAAGTCTCGTTGGAGAAGTTTGCAAACCAAGGCTGCAGGAATACACCAAGTGTTAAACAGGCATCTTCTTGTACACAGCCTCCTTAATATTGAATTGGAAAGCCTTTCAGTGAGAATGTGGAAGAACTGAGTGTCAGTTAAAAGTGGAAGAAGAATGAGTCATGGAGAGTGGGAGTCAGTTCAAGTTTAAGATGCCTAATTGTAGGTCTACATGTTTTCTAAGTGCCTGTCTCCCATTATAGTCTAATGAGTTCTAATAAATACAGTCAATGGAGCCTCGAGAATGCTTCAGCTAACCTGCTGCTACAAGTATCTACATTCAAGTGAGCTGGATTGATTTCTGGGCTCCATTGGTGATATTGATTAGAAGATCTCTTCTGAGAATAAAGTAAGCTTAGACACCCATGCTTAGGTGGCCAGGTGACTCCTACATGGCATGTCCTAGAGATTTGCAGACACATGGCCAGTTACTCTATAGAGCAAGGCATTTCCTGTGGCTGGAGTGTGCAGGCAGATTGGGTGAGGATTTACCTGTCTTGGGAGTCTCTCCTTTTGAGTATTTCCACAGTATTCCTGGATTCTTGTTTTGTTTCAAACTATTACAGGTGTGTTCTTATAGTATCCTCTTCTTCAGGGTAGCCAAGCACTTCTCAGCAGTATATAAAGTGACATGATTCATCCGTCATATGTTACTGGTTTGTTCTTTCGTCCCTACCCTAAGGGAGAGGAGAATCTTTCAGGGAATTATCCTTAAAGACTTTCGTTGCTCTTGTATTTCTTGCAAAGTGACTTTCAAATATTTTAGTGGCTTAAGGCTTGGTGCATATCTTCATTAAATTGTCTGTATTTTAAGCCAGCAATAGCAACAACAAAAAATAGTTTATGTGAAAACAGAAGCTTGATGTTTCTAGTACCAATATAAGGAGCTATAAAACATACAAAACATTTGGAGCCCGATCCTCAGCTGATCCAGATTTGGTATTACTGTGGAGTTCAGTGGGTTATGCTGGTTCATAGGAGCTGAGAATAAGAGTCATTAGAGTTATCCAAGGATTTATCTTCCAAAGGCTGAAAATTCTTAAGATTCCGCCCACACATTGACGTTTAGGAGACCCCTCAAGCAACTCACCTTGAGTTGAGCAGCGGAATATGGATGAGAAGATAGGAGCAATGTAGTTCCCTATAAAAACATTGAGAACCATTGACCTCTAGCTTATCATCATAAAAATCTCAAGAAACAGTGATATATATATTTTCCAGCTGTAGCCAGAAGTGAATGTTGTTTCTATTTCAGGGGTGGAAAATTGGGGCAGAGGTTGATGTATGCCGATGCAAATAGACTGCATCCTGTGTTGCTCAGCCAGTAGGATACTTCCATATGACTTGCCCTTTTTGTCCCTCCCATTTTTGTTTGCTAAAGATGCCTGTGTCCTATTTACTGACATCCACATATCGATTTTTATGTATTCAAGTGTTGTACTGAATAAATATGAGGATAGCTCTTAGGCTCCTTAAGAGTTGTGCAGAACTCAACCTTTCTGGGAACTGATCTTGGGTGTGTAAGAAAACTTGCCTTTCCTTGACAGCTTCAGAAATGGGAGTCATTGCAGCTGCCGTCAACAGGCAGCTTTGTCATCCCAGTTTGCCACTCAGTTAGCATGTTTGTAATAGTTTAAACAAACTAGAGATTACTGGAGGGGATGCTCATGTTTGCAGTTCAGCTATTCATGTCTCAAGGAAAACTTTGAATCCTCTTTTGGGATGTTCTGAGAACAGAGAAGCTGTGAGAGCAGCTGGCAGGCATGCACACAAGGTTGATTGAAAAAATATCGCACGTGCTGTGACTTCCAGCTAAATCCACGAGGCACCATAATATTTATGGAGCAGGGAACTAGCATAATGCTAGGGGTATCTGTCACTTTGCAAATATGTGATGACCAACAGTGATGCCAGATGCAAGCGATAGGCATGATCGGGCAATAAATACAGACAGAAGCCTGGGTGTAGGCACACAGACACCTCCCAAGTGATTCTCCCAGGGTCGGACGTGGAGTTTAGTGAGCAGATTTAACTTCCAAGCTGTACATTATTCACTGGACCATGCAGGAAGCTTGTTACTAGCTGTCAGGACTGCATTTCAGTAGGGAAGATTGCCAGTAGCCTGTCGGAACCCATTTAAGTTGGGAATAGTGCAGATATCCTACTTCTTTCTCTTCTTGTGAATTAAACTCTGTCACTGCTGCTGCTGTGTGTGTGTACGTTGGGAAGAGGAGCAGGGAGCATATGTCCTTATGTTTGATTGTATACTTGAGATGAGCCTTCACCACATGGCCTAGCGCTCGGAGGGCACGTCTCACCAGACATTGTGTCAGTGTGCCTTATTTCCCACCCAGCACCATCCTATACAGCTGTCGTTTAGCCCTTTGGTTTTTTAAATATTCCTCCTTGTGGTTTTACTGTCATCAAATCCAGATTTGGAGGCAAGTAGTACTTCCGAGGAATTTTATTACTAGTATTATCGGTTCTTCCCCGTTTTGAATGATTCATTCATGTGTTGAGATATCCCAGAGTGTCTCAGGTTTCCACTTTTTTCTTCATAGTTTCTAGGTGCAGCTGCAAGGTTCTCACTTCATTTTACTATAAATTTAACTTGAGCTTAAAAAACAAGCATTGACCCCGCAAAATAATTTGCAAGAAAGGTTCCTTGGCCATGATTCAGTACTTTCTTTTTTCCTTCTATCTATTTGACAAGATGATATTCAAAGGAGCAAGTTATATCATTGTGTGCAAACCTGATAAACAATGAAGTAATGGGAACATTCCTGCAGTTTATGATTTGGCAACTTAGGCCACTTCTGCTATGGACTGCCTTAAAAAATGGGCCTTGCTGACTGTAGGGAGGATGAGTGAAAACAGCCTGACTGTGATTGAACTGGAAATGTGATTATTTAATTTTTTTTCAAGGCTCCCACAATATCTCCCCCTTTCAAGCAGTATTAAGCTTGAGGCTATTCAGTGGGGGAGTGCCAAGTGAGCTGGAAAAGTTAAACCTTGCCTCTAGTGACAGAGGGCTCTATTGTTGCAAAGCTTCGATCTCATTGAAAGTCCTGAAAGCAAACGGAATAAAAATTCGTACAGAAGATGAGCCTCGTGACTGCTTTCTAAAACCCTCTCTGAATTAAGATAAGTTGCTTGGTCTTGACTGTTACTTCAGTCTCTCTGCTATTTTATTTTCCTGTAGGGGAGTGCTCAAGTACCAGACCAACTTAGAGGAACACCCTCCTGGTTGCTTTAATCCTAACAAAACACTTCAAGAGAATATGACGGTGCCAAAGGCTTTTGAAGAGACGTTTCCTGACTATACTACTGAACCTTTCCCAGAGGACTTATCAGTACCAGAACCCTTTGTACAAAATAACTTTATGAGAATTTGTTCTGAGGAACCCAAGTTCCAGTCACACTTCCCAGAGGTCTGTATGATCCGACGTTTCAGGTATTACAAGCCATGCCAAGTCTTTCAGTCAGCCGTAACCACTAATTATTGCTTTTCCAGACCAGATGTTTTAATAATGGAAAATATTATTAAAACCTTTTCAGGCATTCAAAGATTTGGTGGGGGAAAAACAATCTGTATTAAACTTTGAACTGCATTACAATGTGGTGTATAGAATAGGGTGGAAAAATGTCAAGAGATTGGCTGTAATGTTCTTTTTTGTACGACACGGTAAGAGATGTATTGGTCTTGCTATAAATGTAACTTTAAATTACAGCGTAGCACTTCAGAGCAAACATTTATATAACATATTCATAAGGTCCCTTTGTAAGCTTTGTGTGGCAGTAGTTAATTGAAATAATCAAACTCCATTTGTTCTCTTTTTTTACCATACGGATGCAAGTCCTAATACTCATTTCTGGGTTGCAGTTGGTTGTGGTTTGGCTTTGTATAGCCTGTTGTTTGCAGACAGGATTGTTTTATATGTGGCGTGGGTAAATGAGTATGATGACAGTGGGGATAGAAAAGCCTTTTCTTTTTCTGTTTTCTGTTTTCCTTTTGTTTCTTTATGTTTTGTGGCAGCAGCTTTTTCTTCATCCAAATTTTCTCTTTTCTTTTGAGAAAAGATGAGCCGGGCTGTATTGGCAAGTAGCCTGAGGAAGTTTGGGAATATGGAGTTCACAAGTCCAGGGCCCACCATTCAAGGTGGTCCCATAACAGACCTCACAGGAGTTTCTTCTTATTATTATAATTGTTTTCTGTAGAACACATATGTCCGTTACTAGCTGCAGTGGGAACCCATTTTACTATGGAGCATGTAATCATAATAAGAAACAGTCAGTTCTGCATTGAAGTCCTCCAACAAAATTATTTGGATTTGTATTTTGTTGTGGTAATACTCCTGGATTACAAGTGTCGATGTATATCTGGCTCCATATGACCAACAGGACATCGAACAGTCTTCTTTGGGGCTTAAGATGTCTACTTTAGAGCCATTTATGGGAACAGAAGAGCCGTGGAAAGAAATGGCCACTCAGTGTTCTCCTGACAGCTCATAACATTTTAGGACTTTTTTGGATTTGGAAGTGTTTTATGCACTTAGCGATACCAAGTCTAAAAAAAAAAGCCTTAGGTCTTGTGAGCCACTGAAGTTTTTAAGGCCAGAGGTGCTTGAGGAAATTAATACTCTGTTAGTTGCAAGAGATGCTGATGTGTAACACTAAAAATTGGGAAGGGAAGATGGATGAGGGTCAAGGGCACTTCTGTGCCATGGCTTGAATGACTGAGCAGATGTGGAATTAGTAGCTAGCTCTGCCATAAGCTGTTAGTAATTGACTCTTAGGATGGGATTTAGCTGAGCAGCTGCAAATGTCTCCATCTGAGGTAGTGATCCAGGGCTCCCCATATAATCAATGCAGAGAAATGGGCATTTTCAGGGCATTATTTGACTAGCATACGCACCTTCCACGGGGGCAAATGAATCGTGATTCGAAAGTGCCCATTTCTCTCCCTTGTCTATGATTTTACACTAGCTTAATATAAGCATAGATTCTATAGCACAAGAATTGCTTCTTTCTCAGTTTTTTGCTTGTACCTGCGATGATTAAAAGAAGGCAATAGTCAAATAATATTGCAAGCCAGAAAGTGTTTTTCCATAAAGGTTAACCAGTTTTATAGTACTCCGGTCTGTTAGATTTTGAAACAGTGTATGTACTGTGTCATTCACTGCTGAAACCAGTTGCAATCTAACTACATAAAACCAGAGTAACGTGGTTGCAAATGAGGTCATTAGCATTTTGTTCCTGATGAGTTTTATGATTGAAATCATTTGTGCTTGTGCGTGATGCTGCTGGTTAGACTGATTAAGCCTCCATAGCGTGCTTGGATTCCTGCACGTAGAGAGATGTGGAGGTTGCTTGTGACCAAAACACTGTTCCACAATAGTTGTGAAATGAGGTCCTGCAAGCAGTCATGTAGTTTTGAAATTAGAAAACATAAAATGAAAAGTCCTTGAGGTAACGTATTTTTGTTCTCCCATAGACCTGGTTTTGGATTTCTGGACCTCTGTGCTTGTACTGCGTGGAAAGGCTGTACCGCTACATCCGCAGCAATAAACCGGTCACAATAACTTCAGTGATAAGCCATCCCTCCAATGTCCTCGAAGTAAGGATGATGAAAGCCGACTTTAAAGCAAGGCCTGGTCAGGTGAGTTAACGTGCCTCCAAAAAATCCCTGCTGTTCATGTAGCATCATCTGTAGGGATGACTTTCACTTTGTATGTACTAACCCATCACTGAATGTTTTGAACGTATCTTTTCTATCATTTTATTTTCTCTGGCTGATTTTGTTTCAGTATGTTATTCTACACTGTCCAAGAGTGTCCACACTGGAAAGCCATCCATTCACCCTTACAATGGTAAGAAATATGATTTTTTTCTGTATTTTCCCTTTTATTTATATTTGGTAAGCAAATGGTGTTTATTGCCTTCAAGGTGAAAATTCCCTCCAGAAGAGCTTATGTTTCATTTATGAGGGTGTCAGTGATTATGAAATGGGATGATTATTATGTATGACAGTACTCAATACATATTTAATTTTCTCCACTGTTGAGAAAATGATAATGGGAACTTTTTTCAAAGTCTTCCATAAGTGAAACACAATAATAAATAAATAAATAAATAAAATCCATGTGATTTTGATCATTGTTTCATAAAAGAAGTTTCAGATGTTTTTGTAGACCTTAACGCAGAATGAGCACAAACTGAAATAAATTTTCTGTCGTTGTTCCTATTCAATGAAAAGACATTCCTGCAACTGCCTTTACTGAAGTTAGAAAAACATCAAGTTTAAAAAAGAAGTTTCTAAAATAGTCTTCTGCTTTATTTTTATATTAAGACATACATCGATGAGTTAAAGTGATATACCAGTGAAGTCATACAACATTGGGATTATTACTTACTCAGCTCAATTGATCTAGAATGGGAACTGGACCCCTGGAGACAGACTGGAATAAAGTGAAATTGTATATAAATATATCTGAAGTTCTGCCGGAGTGAGCAGTGCAGAGGCCTGGGAGATGCTACCAGAAAATCTCTGTACTGCACTGGCTGGGTTGTTACAAACCTCAGAGTCTAAGGTTGAAGTCTAAGGTTGAATATTAGTGGCAGCCTTTTCCTTCCAAAGGGAATAATTTAGTATCACCTGAAACTGATATTCTTCTTCAAGAAGACCATGGAGATAAATATTCACGTTTGACTGATAACTGATACTTTATCCCCAGTGAATTGTATCTAGTGCTATGGAACAGCTGAGATGTTTTAATGTTACTTGAGATTCAGAGGGCACACCCAGGTCCTGTCCACTCCCAGCTCTTTGGTTTTGTGGGGTGTTTTGTTTTGTTTTGTTTGTTTTAATTTATTTATCTATATGCTGAGCCGGCAGGCAGGTACTGTCACAAGGGAACCCACACTAAATTCCATCCAAAATAAATTTTGTGCTGTAAATCTGGGAGTGAATCTCACTTAAAGGAAGCTGCCTCTGTATAGCTCGATGAAGCAATATTGGCACTTGCATAGCCTGATTTTTGCAAAATTTTCCTGGCTATTCACTTAACCAGTAGAGGCGTGTGTTATTTATCTGTTGTTAACTCCAGTAGGCAATTTTTAAGGCTTTCCTCTGTATAGTGCGTGAAGATAACTAGATGTGCAATACTGAAAAATGATGTGCATTGCAGTACTGATGGAATGGTAGCTGTTCTCTTGTGCAGAATGATTCAGTCAGTGTTTATTTGTATTTTTTATTAGCTTAGTGATCAGAAAATAAATTTAAAGAACTTAGCATAAGTCTCAGATTGCTCTTAACACTTGTTTGGCCCTAGCATAGCTATATTTAATAAAGTTACACCTGTTTTATACCAGTGGACATATCTTATTTAAACATTAATCTCAAAACATCATGTTCTTGATTTCTGACTGTCCATCTCAGTGGAAATTAAAATAATGGCAATAATTTGGTCATTAGTAGTAATTGCACAGTTTGGAAACTATGGGACCGTTAAAAAGATTTACTCTTCTTATTTTAGGACACTGCTAAAACAATGGATCATGTGGTTCTAATTTCCAGAAATAATGTCATCAAAGGATATTAGGCCTGGTTCAGTAGTCTTTTCTCTGGCAGAACTTCTTATTTGTTATGATGAGAGTTTTTATCAGAAAAGGGAATGCTGACATGGGCCTACTGGGTTAAATCATAGGATGAAGTTGAATAGGATGTTTTATTGAAGTCAGATTCTTTGCATGGGTTGAGGATTTCATCCAGTTTTTAAAATGGCATACTATAATAATGGATGTTACGAAAAAATATTTTTGCACAAAACCTTCTAGATCTGGGAGCTATGGAAAATAGATCTCTTGTTGTGAGTCTGAGTTTTCTTAGTGAATATAACTCATTTATATTCAGATAATGTGCAGTATATTTCAGATATATAAGTCTGGTTGATAAATTACAGTTTGTGTAATTTTTACAGCCACGTATTAAATATGTAATGTTAGAACTAGCAATTTCCACTCATGCAGAATGCATTATATTTTAAGTATGTAATACTAGACTGGGCAATTTCTGTTCATGCTCAATGCTTTATACTTTAACGTACATTGATATCCTTCAGCATAACAGCATATCCTTCAAGATCGCATACATGTTTTAACTATTACAAGATATGAAGTTACCACTGAGTTACTGAGCTTCATTTTTATTGCGACAAACATATTTCGGTAGAATGTCAACTATGCTGGAGAAATGCTGTTACTGGGCAAATGGCTGTTTTACAGCATAATGAGGATTTGAAATGTCTAGGTTTATGGCAATCTTTTTGCCCAGCCTAAGCAGGGGACAGTCATTTCCACATGTCTTTCTAGGTCATAGAATATGCCTTGGGCTGCTGTCCTGCTTAAAAAGCTTTTTTGTTGTTGTTGTTTAATATGATGCCAGACATGGGACTGTGCTTATAGAGTGTGTAGGCAATAGCTTAACTCAGTATTTTTTCTGCTCCCATCTGACCTACTTGTAGTTACCAAGCAAGCTGGAACACTACTGCTGCTTCTTTTGTTGGATGATGATAATCTCTGGGTTATTTTTCTAGGCTGGTGTAGGAGCGTGGGGCTCAGAGCCACAGTGAGAGCAGCATGAGGGGCGTGTGGGGCTTCGGATGCTGGAAGCGCAGTGCAGCGATGACTGCAGCAGGGCTAGGGGGAAGGCTGCAGCCTTCTGCTGCTGTCCTGCTTATAGACTGATGTTTCATCAGTCTAAGCTGATGAAACATCTCACGGTGCCTGGAGTATGCTTAAAAGGCAAAAAGTGACCAGTTCAAGCATATCTTTATACTCTAAACGAGGACTGTAAGCAAAAGCAGAAAGGAAGGGGTGAGTCAGCGTGGAGTCATGCAGATATTTTACTAGTCCCTTCCCTTTTCGAGATTGTGTCATATTTACAGTTTAGCTCAGTTTCTTACATAATGTCGGGATGGAGGAAAACACTGGGAGGCTGTGTAAAGGGCCTGAACCCACTCCCATTGCACTCTGGCAAAGCTCCCACTTGTTTCACTCGGAGCCAGAGGGAGCTCTGAATCGTAACCAAGTGAGCATAAAGAGGTAAGCATTGTTCAGAAATGTGTGCATTGGCGTTTATTTTCTTTTCCTTTTTGTCATTTGAAAGCGTTCTTCCCCCTGCTAATGGAGGAATGAGCAGAAGTCATTGGTACAAAATGCACACGGGAATTTGGAGAAGCAAAATCCATGTTGCTCTGAACTCAGAGCTGCCAGTCTGGCTTCTTTGCTAACCTGTGACCTGGCTCTGCTGTCAAAGACTTCATGTCACTGAATCACAGAATGGTTGAGATTGAAAGGGACCTCTGGAGATCATCCTGTCCAACCCCCCTGCTCAAGCAGGGCCACCTAGACCCAGTTGCCCAGGACCATGTCTGGATGGCTTTTGAATGTCTCCAAGGATGGAGATTCCACAACCTCCCTGGGCAACCTATTTCAGTGCTCGGTCACCCCCACAGTAAAAAAGTGTTTCCTGGTATTCAGAGGGAACCTCTTGTGTTTCAGTTTGTGCCTATTGCCTCTTGTCCTGCCACTGGGCACCACTGAAAAGAGCCTGACTCCATCCTCTTTGCACCCTACCTTCAGATATTTGTATACATTGATAAGGTCCCCTTAAGCCTTCTCTTCTCTCTATTTCAGTGCTCGGTCACCCTCACAGTAAAAAAGTGTTTCCTGGTATTCAGAGGGAACCTCTTGTGTTTCAGTTTGTGCCTATTGCCTCTTGTCCTGCCACTGGGCACCACTGAAAAGAGCCTGACTCCATCCTCTTTGCACCCTACCTTCAGATATTTGTATACATTGATAAGGTCCCCTTAAGCCTTCTCTTCTCCAGGCTGAACAGACCCAGCTCGCTCAGCCTTTCCTCACAGGAGTCATGCTCCAGACCCTTAATCATCTTCCTGGCCCTTTGTTGGACTCTCCCCAGTATGTCCATGTCTCGTAGTGAAGAGTCCAGAACTGGACACAGTGCTCCAGATGTGGCCGCGCCAGTGTTGAATAAAGGGGAGGCATCACCTCCCTCGACCTGCTGGCAATGTCACTTGTACACTCTGAAGTTCAGGCACTCGGAGAACCCAATTTTCTCTCATGAACGATGTGGAAGCTGGCATTTTTTAAGTCCATTTTTGAAGCATGCTTCCACTGTTTTTTATTCACTAGTGTGACTTTGTATTCACTAGTGTGACTCCTTGACTTTGTTATCCATTGGAAAGTCTGGGAATGGTAATGAAGGGATGACCCAACGTCTGGGATTCCTGCAAGTGACCTGCTGGCCAGTTCTAGGTAGTTCATAGTGGACTACTAGCTTCATATTGTCTTCATTGCTCCATTGTTTTTGATTTCACTTTGACAAAATGCTTTCTTTTTAACATGTTTTACTGTACTTCTTTCACCGGTTTCTATACACAACTGTACACAACTGTTACTATGCTGTGTAAAACAGTGTGAGTAACATTTTCAGTCCTGTACTCCCTTGCGTCCAATTTACTTATTTTAGATAGGATATTATTGCATCTTACAGTTGAATATGAGCAGAATACTGTCAGCTCCAAGATATTTTGATCTGTAGTGGGGAGAAATATTTTCTGTAAATAAATATTTTAGTTGAGGGTTTGTAAAGGGACAGGTGATTTTTGTGTGTTTCCACTTGATGAACTCTTAAGGAGATTTGTCTTTCAGACCAAGTGCACAATATGGTCTGGAGATCAGACCATCCAAAGAAACATCAGAAATCTTCTCTTTAGTGCTCTGCTTCCCAAGACGGACATTTCTTTATACTTCTGTGGAAGAAAGTGTGGAACTCATCTGCTGTGGAATGCAGTTAAATGTCATTGTCTATAGCAATCTTTAAAGCCCTTGGAAAAGGAAACAAGTGTAGGCAATAGTACCAATTTCTAGTAGTGAGGATGGTCCTTCATTACAGTTCATATATCTAAAACATCGCTTCCACTTTCTTTAGTATAGAAAGCCCCACCTCTTATCAAAACTAAGAAAAAAAAAATAGTTTATGGAGATCATTCCATCTTTTTTTTTACATTTTGAAAAACGTTTGTTTCCTCTGACTTCATTATGGTTGCTCTTTGTTTTAACTCATATGAACAAGAAGAGACTCAGGCTTGCCGTTTATGGTAGCATTGGCTTTCTTTCCATCTCCATCTTACGTTTTCCACATAGTATTGAATTCCCTCTCTTTCCAGACACTTAACCACACCACTGATTATTTGCAGCAGCGTGGAATGGTACTGACCATTTATGGCTGCGCACTTCCTTTTTTTGCTAATGAATGACTTCAGAAGTAGGTTCCTGTTTAGAATATATACTAGTGTCTTACAAGAGAAGTCACCTTTTCTGCTATGTTTTTGTAATTTCTTGCATTGGCATGAAGTGATTGGCAGTAAGCCTCATGGAAATAGCCTTGTGTTTTGCACATGTTAAGTGCTTCAGAAGATGTGCTGGGTCCTTTCATGTGGTCTCTGCTGAATCTACTACAGAGTCAATGCAAGCCACAAAACCTCACAAGCTGCAGTTTAGACAGCTTGGCTACCAAAAGACTGGTGTCTACTCCCAGCACCTCATAAAGCTTGGTAACCTTGTTGTTTTAGTAGTGTTGATTCGCTTGTGGCAAAAGAAGGTAGGAAACAATTACATCACTTCATATGGAACTTAGATTGTGACAGACCTTGAAATAAGAACAAGACCAAGAGACGAATTCTTCTAAATTTGGCGATGGCTCAGATCTGAGGTTTGGTGAAAACTTCTGCTCTGCAACAAACATCCACAAATGCAGGATCAAATAATCTGTTATCTCAAATTTGTGACAGTTTTGGTTGTCACTAGCTGCTGTCATGCCCCCATTTCCCCTTGGAACTAAAATCTATGTTGCACAAAGATAGGAGATACTGTTCTGCTGTTGTGGTGTGAATTCAGAGCTCACTTAAGCTGCTGGCTGCATAGCTTAAAGTTCAAAATCCTTCCTTCTGGTGCATGCAAGGAACAGCGCAAAGTGTTCAAAACTGTTCTTTCAGTGGGTACCATCTTTAAACTAGAAGTACCACCTCTGAGGAGAAAAGAAAATTAGCCCCGATGGTACATGCAGTAGAGAACTGAGTCTTCCATCAAAGCTTCTTTACCGCTGCCTTTTACAGTGGTGGCTATGGAGGAAAGCGTAGCAGGTGCTGTGGTGATTGAATTGAGTCAGTTTGCAGTATTCTCTTTGCTGAAGTTGAACTGCTGATGGAAAGGCTTCATTAAGTTTTGTTTTATGGCAACAACATAGATCTGCTATTTGGAATAGTAAATTTTTTTTTTTCCAGCTAAAATGTTGGGTCTCAAGGGATTGTCCTCTTTCATTTCTGACAATTGTATATGTCTATAATAGATTATCTTTTCAGGTATTTTGACACTTCACCATAACAAGATATCTGAAGTATTTAGCACCCAAGGCATGAGATGTCAGAGTTTTATGCATTATATGTAGGCATTGAGACAACACCTCCTCTAGACTGGCACTCTTGTCGTGCAAAACAGACAAAGGGGGGGGATTTTGGCTAATCCATACTTCTGTAGTACGAGGGCGAGAGACTCTTCCAAGAGACATTCAGGACAGGAGCCAAACCTTAAATCCTCTCAATCACATTATTGCATTGACTAGAGAAGGTGCTAGAGTTAGTCCCTGGGAATCCCCCGTCAGATGCTGTGGGTGCTGGAGAGGAGGGAGGCTTTAGGAGTTTCTGGGAACTGAATTCTGCATTCTGTAGTTCTTGTCTAGTGATTTCAGTGACCCAACCACAATTCCTTTCTTCATTGCAGTTACTCAGGCAAATAATCCATATTGAATCATAGAATCATTAAGGTTGGAAAAGACCTCTAAGATCATTAATTTCTCTGAGATTTGGGACATCATTTTGCTAGAAGTAATGAAACAATAAATCTTAGCCCACTAAGCTCAGGCTCTTCAGGCAGAGAAAAAGCATTGCCTGATCTGTCTAGGTCAACCTTCACTGACTGACTTGACATAGAGTTTTCATTCCTTTCTCCATCATTCCTCCTGACCCAGCTCCATTGGTAGGATGCCCCCTCCCATCCTGCAGTTCCCCTTTAAGCATCCAGAATCCCTTTTGGAAACAATTAAAAAGCCACCTGTTATTAAGATAAAAGGCTTAATGTGAAGATGTTAATCTACATTGTAAGAAGTTGACTGTATGTAGAAAGAGTACCACCTCTTCTGCTCCTGTGAACAGTGCAACCTTATATATTTTGGATAAATGTCCTTGTACTTTACTCATATCTATAAAGCTGTCCAGGACCTCATTTGTCGCTCCAAGAGATATATATCCTGAGCTTGATGTTTGTTGTCTTTTCAGATTAATACTGTTTTAGCACTGAAGTTGTCCTTCGGTGACTTTTTTTTTTAACTAGCACATACATGTATACCAAGATACTCTTGTTGATATTCAGACACAGGTAACTTGCATAAACTCTTGTTGAGCTTTCTCTGCCTCTCTGTTTAAGACGTACTCTGCATATCCACTGATTAGTAGCTTTATGAGATGGAGTTAATAGAGGCAGATGGCATGGAAGTGGCACATATAAAGCAAAAAATAAAACCAAAACAAAGAACCCAAAGCAAAGATCCCAGCCTTCAGACTCCAGGACTTTATGAAATACCTGCATTATATTAGCATAAGTGGCTGCTTCTTCAGATCCTCCAAAGAGTTTTGGCTCTTCATTCAGTGTCTAGATCCTTGTTCTGGTAGCAGGCAAGCAGAGGTTAACTACCTGCAACAGGTCGTTTGACACTTTCTTTGACACTAGAAATTTTCTCCTGTGTCATAATGTGCTCTGACCTCCCCGACTTCAGTGCTGCATAACAAATCTGCTTTTAAATCCTGTTGAAGTAGAAACTGGAAGAGTCTGGTAATAAAAAACTCCAAGAAGTTCTGCCCTTTTGCTGGTTCTCCATCTTTTTGTGCAGATGGTTATTTTGAAGCAGATCACATCAGGAGGATTTGCAGTGCGACATCTTTCTTCCTTTCCTTCCACATACAGTTCTGTATGAGTAAGAAAAGAAAAAGTCCAGAGGGACTTGGATTCTCTGCTCATATACATGGATGGTCAAATCCTTGCTATGTCATTTATGGCGTGTAGCAAGTTAGGGGGCCAGTATATGTGTGGTTTTTAATAAGTCAAAGCTGAGTTTTGAGGAGGGGAGAGGACAAGTTTGCATATGCAGATACTCAGATCCACAGACAAAATCCAAGTATATATTACTGAGGAAGAATACTTTGTCTGATTAGTATCCAAATTAAAATTCTATAACGTAATAATTACAGAAGCCCAGGCAGAGAAACTCAAGTCCATTAATCATCTCAAAGTAGGTAGAAGAATTACCTGAAAGAGGTTTCTGGATGTACATGACAAATTATAGTACTGTACCTAAACGTCTCAGAGCTATTACTTAGTCATACATTTTCTACCTTTAATGTTTTTGTTTTGTTTAGTTTGATTTTTTTTTTAGATTGAGTTTTCCTTGTTACCTCCGCACATCTATTTAAGTCCATTTGGTATCTGGATTTAGGCATGATGGGATTACAAGGTGATGGTCCTGATCTGTACCTTTACATTTTTGGGCTTGATGCCTTGTCAGAAAGGTCTTGGCAAATAATACAATGTCACAAGTAACACATTTGCTTTTGTAAGAGAAAACTAGTGTTTTGTAGAGCCAAGGTTGTCTTTATCCCTGAATGATACAGAGTTCATTTAAAATTAGTGAAGGTATTAATAATTTAGCAGTGAAGTTTTAGCTCTAAGCTTCTTTTAAGCAAGAAATTTTGTACTGCGCAAGGAACAAAACTGGAGATGATGGAGAAACACATGTCCTGTACTGTAAACTTGAGAAATAAACTATCCACAACAGGAAAAGCCTAGGGGCCAAATTCTGAAATACTTAATAAAAAAACCTGAAAAGTTATTGGAAGTTTGCCTGAGTAAAAAGTATGTAAGGACATTGGGAGGTAAGTTCATACTGACAGATGAATACAATAAAAACAAAATCTAACACGATGACATTCTAATAAGATTTGTTAAATATATTGTGCAAATGGTTATGAAACTTGTCTTTATGAGATGATTTACAGAGCATTTAGGGAAATGCGGATATTGTGAAGTATCTTGCTGGCAAACTAAAGAAATCCCTAGAGCTTGTCTGCTCTTCATAGAAGTAGAAAATCTAGCAGCTGTTTGAAAAGAATTTAAGTAAAACAAAAATAGAATAATTAATATTTCAGATGCCTTTAGTACTTCCTTAGACTTGTTTGTTTGGTTTGTTTTGTTTTTGGGCTTAATAGTTTCGGGGTCTGTATAAAAACCCTAAGTAAACCTTTGCTTTCATTTAAACTTACAAATCTGACTCTTGGATCAAGGGAACACAGAAATTGTTACATTCAAGTTCACTAAATCCCGAGTCCTCCTTCAGCAGATACTTTAAACAGAAGGTGTCACGTCAGATCCCTCTCATGAATCAGAATATTTTCTGATATTATGAAAGTAAATTTACAATATATAACAAGCATCTACTGACTTTAGCAGAGAAGTGTGTTTTCTCCCATCAGAGGTAGTGCTTCTAGGTTAGCTGCTAGGTCAGGTTAGAGAAAGGTCTAGGAAGTGCAGGAGAACATCAAAATGAAAAAAATAAGCACAACTTTTAAGCATGAATACAGTTAATGTGGACAAAGTATTAGGGGGAATGACACACCCTGCCTCTTGCTGTCCTAAATTTAAGACCAGCTGACTGGCTGGGATCTGTGCTTTAGCCTGGTAAAATACTGTGTGTGCTGGTAGGGTAGTTTGGAGGGACACAGCGTTCCTCAAGGTGTTGGTGATCTGACTAGAAAACCTATTGATCCTTTAATGGTTCTTTCCATGAGTGCCTCACACCACTGGGAGCCAGTTAGCACGTGTCTGGAGATGGCCCATAGGTTCTGCTTGGGGATGATGGAGAAGGAGCCTTTTGTGCCATTCAGTTTCCTTGTTCATGCATTTGTCAGCTCAGCGCAGCGTTGCTTGGCAATGTGTCTGCATACCCTTGGAGGACTTGGAGAGTCAGCCTTGAGCAGAAACATTGCTCTACTGCCTTTTACTCCTTCAGGGACAAAGGCTTGCATCCTGCACATCCCATAAGGTTGTGGTTTGGTTTTTCCACTAGCTAGCAACTTGAAATGCATATATTACATGGGCTGAATATTGCTAGGATCCAAACATTGTTTCTATGTTATAGGGAGTTGGACTTGATGATCCTTATGGGTTCCTTCCAACTTGTGCATTCTATGATTCTATGAAATGTAATGTGTCTGCTGGGGTGAAAGGGTAGTCAGCAAGTTTTTTACCTTGGTTGAGCTGCAGAGGCAAAGAAGTACTGACTAGTCTGTAGAAGTGTATCTTTGTAGTGCATCTGTAGCAGCAATAGAATAGCAGTTAGGCTATTACAGACTTACTAGAAAACAAATGAAGTAATTTCATATTATTTGTTCAACAATGTATATATTTTATGCAACATTATATGTATTTTACACTTACAACTATTGGTCTATTTACAATCCTAAGACATCTATTATAGTAAAGATTTGTGTTTTCTTGTGGTGCACGAGTGAAATCAAGGAACAAATGCTCATAGGTTGAGACCTAAAAAAAAAAGATTGTTTTGAACACTGAGAGTTGGAACACTCAGTTTAAACAACTGAGATTGCAGGGAGTGAAGTAGCAAATGCTGAACTACAGACTCACAGGAATTAGTGGGTGTGGGTTTGTGGTTTATGTTACAGAAGAAGTTAGACCCCAGATGACCAGAATGATCCTTCTTGGCACTGCAGCTGACCAGTCATGCACCCTGAGCATCCCGCAATGTTATGGTGTGTTTTTTCCACTAGCTAGACTGCAGGTGTTTGGGGTTGTACCACAAGGAGTATAAGGGAATGGAAAGCGAATTTGGGATATGTTTCTGCAGCTGGGCTGCTTGCAAGGAGTCAGCTCTGCCATGGAAGAGCTCTGGCTGAAGCAGTGAGTATTCAAGGCATGGTGGTCTCGCCTTGGTCATCCAGACACCCTTGATACTTAAATCATGTTAAATGGTTAGGATTTCCCTACATTCAGAGATGTTATAATGTCTGCTGATGTCTGCCAGTTAAATTAGGATAGCTGTAAGGCCAAGTCTCTAAGAGGAAAAGCTTTTAGACAAAATCCGATCTGTAAAGTGACACGAAACAGAAAAGTAAACAGAGCCATTTTAGAGAATCTCCTAGCCTTTAAGGCAGAGATGTGTTTAAAAGAGTAACTCCTCAGATTAACTTTTTCCCTCTGAAATTTGCTTCTTATGGGATTCATTAGTTAAAACAGGGTTAGCCCAGTGTAAGAGTTCACCTCCTATGAGTCAGACTGAAGTCTAGCTACTATTTTTTGGCTACCTTTATATAGCATGCCGGTGTTTGTCATCACTCCTCTTCATTTTCTAATGTCAGGATGAATCATTTTAGAAATGTTTATATCAGTTCTGTATGAATTCAGACAAGCTACAGCTTACTGAGCTTCCGAGGTTCACATTTTCTTGTCAGTTGACAAAGTTGAAAATCTTTTCTTTTTCTTCATTTAGTTCTTCCCCCCCCCCCAATTCTGCCTCTTTCCCAAACATGCTAAGTCTTTAATGTGTTTTTCTTGATCTGTGTAAGGGTTCGTCTGAGTCTGGAGCAAGGATGGGCTGATGAAATGGGGT
The DNA here is from genome assembly GCF_000699145.1 of Aptenodytes forsteri. Classification (NCBI taxonomy): domain Eukaryota; kingdom Metazoa; phylum Chordata; class Aves; order Sphenisciformes; family Spheniscidae; genus Aptenodytes; species Aptenodytes forsteri. The sequence continues at coordinate 1,726,794 of NW_008796056.1, forward strand.
TCGTGGTGCAGCTGGTTCACGCTGGCAGGCAGGCAGGCAGGTAGAGGCATGGAAACAGATCAGGGGCTCAGCAGTATTTACAGTCCCTGCCAGGATATCTGCAAATCCGTATTAGGATCATATTGTGGCTTTTTCCCCAAAGTGAAAGCCTTCTTTGAAGGAGTTTCCCTTTATTTAAACAAACTCTGCAATGAGCTTTTTAGTTCCCAAAATCAAAGATGAGGTTTCACTTTGTTCTTCCAGCTGCGGCACAGATCTTCTTCGTAACTTTGGGCACTATTCAGGCCACGTACTACAGCACTAAACACAGAAGTTGGTGTTTACTGTAGTGCATCAGCTTGAGAGCAGTATCTCCACGGGAACTTGTAAGGAGCTTTATTTGCAGAGCCGCATGGGCCTACATAACTTGGGCATCCCTTTCATCTCCTTTTTTCTGATAACAGATATTATGCAGTGTTATCCTGTGTATGCATCAGCGCTTCCATGACAGTACTGTAATCAAAACCTAACATCTCTCTAAAGAGTTTTCACAATTCTTATGGTAGAGATGTACAGAAGAACTGGAAACTTTCAGGAATTAACTTTCTGTTTTCTTGCTAGTTTGCTGTTGACTCACCCCCAACTCCCTGCACCCCAGGGTCTAAAAAGAGTTTTTTACAATATTTCAATAGTATTTAATACCATTAAAATTATTTCAATAAGGTTTGTCCTGTTTCTTGTTCTGGGCAGGATTCTTGACTGGGAGTAGATACCAGTGATGTTAAATATTCGGGGTATTCTAAACTGGAAACACAGATGCTGACAACATAGTTTCCATTTGCTATATGTCGTGCTCTCATATGCACAGATTTCTCCACTGCTCATCGCCTCCAGTAGATTTTTATACCAATATAAAGTGTAAAGTATTACCACTATGATCTAACAGTAATTAGTTCACTCACTTTGTGTTCATATAAAAGCAAGGCATAGAGGAGAACTGAGAATCGTGTTCACGATGTAAAACTGATAAATAAAATACATTTCAAGTATGTATTAATCTATTAGTGCATTAAACATTAGTTAAATTATTAAGGTTATTAAAAATTATCTATATTTTATCTCAGCATAGAGATAAATAGTAGAGCTACAGCTACTGGTGAGTGTAATTAATTTGGTGGTTTATAAGCATAAAGTTCTCCAGGAGTTGTTGCAAATTCCGTATGTGATAATTTGCATTTGTATTTCAAGTTAGCTTGAAAAACAAAGGAAAAAAAAATATATGGGAAGGTGTTTTTTCATCAAGATATAGAATAATCTGTATTCCATAAGTTTTATCTACATATAAAATACTATTCTCACTGCTTTGAATGTGAAAACGCATAAAAAAATGGAATAAAAATCGGCATTGTAAACTTGCTCACATGATTAACAGCTCTGAGGAAATCTACCAACTTTCCAATGCTAAGAACATAGTTTGGTTTCTCCAGAGGTGTAAATCTGCACAGCTCTATTCAATTTAACAGAATTCCTTTGGTTTTCAATTGTTTTTGGAGGATGGCCAAATCCTGGCAGATAACCTGATTAGTATAGATGTTCCTACCTGTAAAATCTATCACTTTTTAAAGGTATAGATAGCTTGAGGTTAGAATAAGATTAACATAGCTTCACATAATTACACTATCTGCCACAGTTAATTTATGTACCATAGCATTTTAATCAGAGTGCGGCAAACGGGGTTCATTTAACTCTTCAAAATGCAGAAAGAACTACTGAAAAGCTTACCACTTGTGACCTGGTGTTTAACAATGTCTCATGTCCCTTCTCATTACAGACTATTCAAGTTAGTGATTTACCTGTTTGGAAAACATGTTTATTTAAGGAAAAGGAACTAAGAGAAAGTATATTTTTATTTCAAGATTGGCTAATCTTTACAATTTCCTCTTGGGCAGTGTACTGGGCAATAAGGAAAAAATAAGGGGCTGCATGCTCTCACCACAGTACAGTTAGTAGTCACTGGATTGTTTCTTAGGGCTCCCAGATTTCCCAGGGGGAAATCCAAGTAGTATTTGCCAAAACACATTTTAAAAACAATTTTAACTGTTTTTGTTCCCAGCTGCAGAGACGACATCATGCATTGCTGAGGCCACTTTGATAGGCCTTTATTTGACCAAGGCTCATGTGCTTATTCTCTTGATTTCCAATTCAAGAGGGTGCTTCAGCTTGTGCTTGTCTTCACAGAACATAAATAGATGTCAGTTTAAATGTGTGTATAAGCTGACTGTAATAAGGATCTTGAAGCAGTGTTTAGCTGTGCAGTGTTTTAAAGATGAGATATGGCAAATTAAAAGTAAAATAGGTGATCAGAGACTTACACTTGTAAAATGGACAAGAGCATCATAATTCACAAGGTTTTTGACACCGTTTCTCATAAAATCCTCATAGAGAAATTGATGAAGTGCGGAGTAGATGAATGGGCAGGGAGGTAGGTGGAAAACTGGCTGAACTGCTGGGCTGAAAGGGTTGTGATCAGTAGCACGAAGTCCAGCTGGAAGCCAGTCAGTATTGGTGTACCTCAGGGGTCAATACTGGTTTGCAAATGATACAAAACTGGGAAGAGTGGTTGGTACACTAGGTGGTTGTGTTGCCATTTGAAGGACCTTGAGAGGCTGGAAAAATGGGCTGACAGTAACCTCACGAAGATCAGGAAAAGGAATTGCCAAATCCTGCCTCTGATGAGGAATAACCCCAGGTACTAGTACATGATGGGAACTGACTGGCTGGAAAGCATCTCAGCAGAGAATGACCGGGGGTCCTGGTGGACACCAAGTTGACCATGAGCCAGCAATGTGCCCTTGTAACAAAGAAGGCCAACAGCCTCATGGGCTGTATTAGGCAGAACATTGCCAGCAGGTCGAGGGACGTGACCCTTCTCCTCTGCTCAGCACTGGTGAGATACATCTGGAGCTCTGTGTTCAGTTCTGAGCTCCCCAGTACAAGAGAGACATGGACATATTGGAGCACAAAGGGCCATGAAGATGATTAAGGAACTGGAGCATCTCTCATATGAGGAGAGGCTGAGGGAGCTGGAACTGATGGAGGAGTGAAGAAAACAGAGCCAGACTCTTCTCAGTGGCACCCAGTGACAGGACAACACAAACTGAAATACAGGAGGTTCCATCCGAACATAAGAAAAAACCCACTTTTTCTGTGAGGGTGGCACAGGTTGCCCAGAGAGTCTGTGGAGTCTCCATCTTTGGAGACATTCAAAGTGCAACTGGACACTGTCCTGGGCCACCTGCTCTCACGGACCCTGCTTGAGCAGGAGGGTTGAAGTAACCAGTCTGCAGAGGTGCTTTCTAGTCTCAGCTATCCTACAATTCTGTGATTTCATGAAAAAGGCTAAATATATAAGAGGATTTTTTCATTGCACTTCATTACACATGCCCAGTGGTCTGTTAATAACATGGGAAAGTTTACCCACTTTCACGATTAAACTTCTGAAAAACTGTCTTTGAATACTTTCTTAAGCTTCTGGAATATATTCTCTAACAGTCTGGAAAAAAACACAATTTGGAGACTTAATTTTGTTTACAGAGATGAGAGATGTAGAATAAGTGTTCTGTGCAGTAAAAACGTAAAAACAATTTTCAAAGTTAAAAATACAGGTCCATAGGAAAGTCTTAAGTGGGAAGACGATCTGGAGATCATCTGGTTCAATGTTCTGGTGCAAGGGCCGTAGATTAGGTTATCCAGGGACCTGTGAAGCTGAATTAGCAAGAGAAATCGCACCATTTCTCTGGCTACCTATTCCATGGTGAAGAATGCTTTTCTTATATCCAGATGAAATTTCCTCTGAAGCGATTTGTGTTCCTGGTCTCTTGTCCTGTCACCATACATGGTGGTGAAGAGAGCACCTTCATCTTCTCTATAGCTATTTTTTAGGTATTGGAAGACAGTGATCTCCCTGAACCTTCTCTTCTGTGGGTTACACAAGCACATTCCCTTTTTGACTTCTCTTTGTATGTCAGGTTCTCCAATCTTCTTATCGTCTTGGTGGCCCTTCACTGGACCATCTACAATCTTTCTCTCTCTTGAACTGGGGGAAATTCACTCCGTGTAGCCTAGATGATGGGCGTGTTTCTTCTGCTAAGATTTAGCAGCACGATAAGATTTTTCCAGAACCCTCTGAGGAACTCGCATACCCCGTTACAGGTATCAAAATAGGCTTCCTAAAGTCTAAAGAGAAATACATCTTTTTTTAATTAGATAATTTTTCAAAGTAGTGCAGAAAGGAGTTAGTCACAAGGGTAATGTAAATGATAACAGGTTTGAACCTATCTGGCTGGAGACAAGGGGTATTCTGCCATTAGCTTTCATGGAAGGAGAGAATGACAGACAATTTTATAGAAGATGTGCTGAACTGGGACTGTGCATAGTTGGACTAAGAAAATCACTCAACCTCCTGTGAAACACAGAGAGCCCTGGGGCAGCCCAGACTGAAAAATAAACTCTGCTAAAGGCTCTTACAGAAGGCCCAAGGAGACCAGAACTTTTTGCTGCCAGTATACAACTTTCTAGCTGAGAGGCTGCTTACCTACTTTTATATGGAGAATTGGTCTTGGTATTTTTGTTGGAAGACTTTGCAGCTAGCCACAGCAAATACTGGCCTTGTTGTGTGAGGCTTGCCTGCATCCCTCCTTTGATGCCATTTTTTTGAAGGCTAAGACTTGCTGAAATAACTCTGACTCTAAATTTCTGTACCAAATTTTTATAGGAAAACTTGAAAGATGACAAGGAATTAAACATGAGTCTGTCTAGTAGTCAGTACTCTTAACAAGAATGCTTTTCCCCTTCAGGAAAATGGAGCGACTAGCCAGGACGCTGTATTCCCTGTTCTAGGTTTGCCAAGATGTAGAGAATACTAACGTTTTATCTGTGTCTGCTGCTAAATAAGGAACTGCTAGGAACTGATCCTCAGCCCTGAGGCCAGTGGTTTCCCACGGCACAACAGATTATCTTGGGAACGCTAATGGCAATGGTCCAGAACAGAGCCAAGAAGTGTCCTCACAAGTGTGGTGGATGATTGACTATTTGGTGCTTGGACCTGGGTCTCTTTTGTTTATAATATAGATGTGTTCCTTGAACTTAAGCCCTCTCCTCAGAATTCACATTTGTCTGTAGCAGTAGAAAAAAAAAAGACAGGAATGTCATCTGTTGGGTGTTGGATTCATGATGGAGGTTGGATCAATCATTAACAGGTTCTAAGAAAGGCATCAAAAGTCAGTAGTAATATCTTCTATCAAAAAGAAGCCAATGATGTTGGTTTATAGATGGAAAGTTGTCGTGGTTTAAGTGACAAAAATGTCATCTTGGGTGTTGGATTCATGATGGAGGTTGGATCAATCATTAACAGGTTCTAAGAAAGGCATCAAAAGTCAGTAGTAATATCTTCTATCAAAAAGAAGCCAATGATGTTGGTTTATAGATGGAAAGTTGTCGTGGTTTAAGTGACAAAAGGGAAGAATCTTTTCTTGAGCAATAGTTGCTTGTCCTGTTTATGTGTGAAATCATTTGGTGTACCTGCAAAAGCTGTCCAGACAGTGCATTTGAAATCTCCCTTGTAGCTAACAAGGAACGAAACTGACGGGGCTCTTAGACCTTTGACATGGCTTGACTGGAGGTTTTTATATACCATGGTGTGGATAAGACTGTAAATAATATCATTCCTGTGTTGATAGTCACAAGCAAGTAGCCCCGAGGTGAGGGCATAGGTGCAGTGTGAGAGAATGGTGGCTGCAAAGTGATTTTTATGATGTGCCATGCAATCTGGTGTTTTTCCTTTGCAAACTCTAAGCTGTTGTCAAGTGCAGCAAAATCTCAGTTTCCATTTAGAAGAAAGCATCAGTTGTGTGAGAATGATCAGCTTGAAAACATGTGCCCTGACATTCAAGAACCAGAAGTCTCTTAAATGCCTTGATTTAGGAGTAATGGGGCAGTTCCTGATTTTGAATGATGTGTCAATAGTAGAGGGAGTATTTCTTTACTGTTGTATCCTCAGTTGGTATCATTGCTGAGTAATGCATAGCGAAGTGGCTGTTCCAAATCACACCCCCAGACAAGCCCATCCCAAACTCCTCTGTGACTAGAAGAAAGGGTTAAGACTGAGTGGAGACTAGCCATGCTTGGCTTCCTGAACTGTAGTGATGCTAGACTTGCTCTTTAAAGGGTATAGCTGCTGGTATGGCTGCTCAGGAGTAACCTATTTACACCAGTTTCTGTCTTAACAACTGTACTTTGAATGCGTTTTGTTATTTTCTTGTTACTCAGAAGTGGTCCTTAATATATTTAATATTTTTAGTGCCCTACAGATACCAAAGCAACGTTTGGGGTCCACCTTAAAGTAGTAGGAGACTGGACAGGTACGTAGAAAAACAATTCATTTTCAGAGACAAATACCTTTACTTGAACTGTTATCCCTTTCTGGCTTCAGCACGATTGTACCTTGATTGTGGTGTATTCTCACTAGAGATCGTTCATGCTTGTTTTCCCAAAGCTGTTTTTATTACATTTCTTGATGCAACCCCTGCTTTATTCAGATGTACATTTCTTCAGATAACATGTTTTTCCAACTACTAACAGATCTGATTGCAATATAATAATTTTCAGCGTTCCTCCGTTTCTGCCTCTTTTTCTTATTTTTCGGTAGCCTGCTGCCCCTGTGCAGTGCAGTGCCTCTGTGCGTAGTAGTGTCTGCAGAAATGCTGAAATGTGCAGCTCCCAGATAAGCGGATTTTGATGCCAGCAGTTTGGATGGCTGCCAGGTTAATTAATGCCTATGGTACACTGAGATTACAGGTTGCTTTTATGTTCTTCCATTGCTCTTTGAATGTCCTCCAGACTAGGGGTGTAAGCCAGGATTCCCTGCAGAGGAGAATGGTAATTATTTGCTGCTCCCTGTGACAGTTGTATACTCAAGTGATAGTTGTCATTATTCCTTGGGGGCTGACTTTCTTCTTGCTTAGCATAGCATCTCCTTGTAGGGAAGACAAATACACAACACCATCTTGTTCATTTCTTATGAAGAAATGTTTTCCATGTTAATTTGTGTTGGCTTGTGTGTTTGTGGAACTGAGTCAAATGAGCTTGTTGCCCTAAAAGGGATTAGACCAATTCAGGGAGAATAAGTCCATGAATATCTGTTGAGCGTGTTGGTCCAGCTGCATGCTTGGCTGTGGAAGTCGCTGAAACTTTAATAGGCAGAGGTTGGGAGGGCAGTGCCATATGCACGTATGCTCCATAATCACCCTGATTTTCTGTTCTTGCTTGAAGTATAGGAAGTTGGCCAGACAGAGGCAGATTATGAGCCTAATTAGCCTTTGGTCTGCCACAGTATGATGGCTCTTTTGCTGTTAAGCATCATTCCTACCTGTGAGAGGACAGTAGGCTATTGGGACAAGTCAGGTGGAGAAGTACTAGCTAAATGAATTTTCCGAAAGAAGTGGCATCTTTGAAGTTTTCTGATTGCCTCTGTGGCATGAATTCCTCTCTATTAACGTTTAAATGTTATTCTCCCAACTCAGTATCTATATTCTCCATTGAGAGGCAGGTCTGCCTAGGTAGGACTGTATGAGATTCAGGACACTGTCGCATTACAGAGACCATTTGTTGTATTAATTTTGCTAAACAGGGATATCTCTCCCAGGGTCAAATGTGCTGTCGAGAAGCAGGCGGTGTACCTAACCCTTTATGCCGCATCTGTACCATGAAACCCTGTTCTCACTCGGTCCCTTAAGCCCTGTGACAATTAATGGTCTCTAATCCGCTGACTGTTTGAGGCAGGATTATTATATTTGCCATGTTCCTTATAATCTTTCTTAAGTGTGCTCTAATGGCCGCTTCTGCAGACAGGATATTGGGCTGGAGGTGTTTTTATGCGACATACTGTCATTTGAGCTCTTCTCACGATGTATTCTCTCAGCCTTTATGCTATTTATTCAAATTCTATCTTGTATCACATTTTCACATTCCTGACAGTTTATGCCTGACACCAAGAAGACTTAACAATTTATTTCAGAGAACTCAATTACAAGCCTAAATTAAAAGGATGCAAAAAGAGTGCAGATATGCTGTGAAATGCAGAGAAGAACCGGTTAGTTTGAGACATTTCTTCTCTCGCTGGCTTCAGCTTCTGCTGCCTGCACCTGGGAGATGTGGTGAAGGAACAATTTTCTGCCACTAGCTGTAAGGACTTGAGGGGGGATACACTCTGCTGGCAAACCAATTCTGCAAGTCATGTTTCGGGTCAAGTCTCTGACACTCAGTCTTATGTTTTGCAAATTTAATAGAATACCTCGTGGCCTTAGTGACTTTGTTTTGTAGGTTGGGAAAGCAACTGCATGTCAAGAGAAAAGGTAAGGGGTAATAGAATTGTCAACTCCTGATGAGAAGTTGCTGTTAATGGAAAGTCATTTATTGCCTATATCCCAGTGCATATCATTTTAGATATCCAATAGAAGAAGCCGCAAGAAGCGGCTTCTGAAAAAGGCAGTCACTCTAGAAATAATTTTTTTGCATAGGAGCAGGTATTTAGTAGATTTTCAGGCCATACTGTTATTTTCTTTTTAAAGCAATGATTTGAACCATGAAAAACGTAGGATAGAAAAAGTAGGGAAGAGAGAAGAAACCTCAGAAACTGTAGCTCTGAGACCTTTGCAAACCAAACAGTAATCCAGACCCCTAAGTGATGTGTTTCTTGCTGCATTGAAATCAAATGGTGCTATCTGAGCTTAGAAGAGCTGAGAAGTGGATTTGGATAAAGGCACAACATTCCCTCCCATTATGTAGGCAGCGGCATCCTTTAGATAAATTTCCAATACAAATCTGAAATCTTTCATTTCTCATCTGTGTTATGGTGGTATTAGTAACTGTATTGTGCTTAGCTTTCATGTTCATCACAGAAAACAGAGACATGCAGGCATTAGTATTGCTGTAATGTGCCCTCAGATGCCTGTGTAGCAGATACTTTCACCTGAAATACTTCCCATGGCTCCCTCTGTAGACCTCTGACCTGTTTATGTGTCTAGTTTAGGATGAGACGAGCCAGGCACCAAGCATGGCTTCATCTCTTCATTCCTTCATTCATTGTAAAGAGGCTCTAGGTATGTACATCACTACCTCAGAGGTAGTTAGTTTAATTAATTTACAATTAGTTGTGATTTTTCCCACGTAAAGGTTCCTAACATGATTTTTCCATCTTTTGCCATGTGCACTGGGTATTGTGAATAGTGGAACAGCTATTATAGACGTCCCTAAAGAATGGGTTTGTGATAATGTAATTACTATCCTTGTGCTGACTTGTGACTACTTAAGTCAGCGCCTATTGTATTAACAAAACGTTTTGTGGCATTGTGGTGGCTCGTACTATTAATGCAATTATTTCGTCATATAGAGGTGGAACCTATGGCTGTGGACCACAGCTTAGTTAGCCTGTCAGGACGTAGACACCCAAGTCACGATGGGTTTACAGTGGCTGATCTGTGGTAAATGCAAATGTGAAGCCCTGCAGGTGGGGTTAGCCCTGTGGCGCAGAGCTAAGCCAGCGTGTCTTCCTCTGCGGCTGCCTGGCAGTTGCTGTGGCTGAGCTGGTGGATGGCAACTTTAAACCCTACAGTAACATTGAAGTCCCTGCAACGGCTTGTGCACGGATCAGAGCTGTTGAGATCCATGGATTAGCTAATAAGCTGATCTTGTTTGTTACTAGCCTGCTTCTCTCAAAGCTCTGTGGTCACCTATTTCTCTGCAGCTTTGAAAAAATTGTTGGCTTAGTATTTACAAAAAGGTTTTTTGAAAGTTTTTTTTGTCCCACTTACTGTCTAGTTTGTCCTCAGCATTGTCATCTGTCAGCCTTACGCTTCCTCTGTCCTCGCTGCTGCCTCAAGTGCTACTGCTTGTTTAGTTTTAAAGCTGACATTTCATCTGGCATCTCTGGAGGGAAAAAGAGAGGCCGTAGGCCATGCCTCATGTCCATCCACTTGACAGCAGTGAAAAAAAAAACACGGCAGTGTATCAAGACAATGTGTCTCATTCACTAGACAAACTTCAGGGTGCGAGACAGAGAGTGATGCTGATGATGCCAAAATAACAGACTTCTGAAGCCATGCAGCATGTTTTTGTGGAAAACAAATACACAGCACTCAGAGGTGTTAAGGTGAACTGCATGCCTTAAGGCAATAAAACATTGCTGTTATGTTGCAGTGTGTTGCTGGTACAAATTGATGTGGGACCGTGTTTAAAACACTGCTGTTGTTCTGCACTCTACGGTAATTTTTATCTTGTAGTGACATTATCCTGCTGTGTAGTTGCGTATGATCCTGGAGACATTCGCAAGGCCTGTCCACCGTTCTGAGCAGCATGGTATTTATTGTGGGGATGCCATAAGAGCACTTCAATCTGAGACTTCTGTCCTATAGGTTACTGAATGTCATGGCAGCAGGAGGTGTTGATGTGTGTGGGAACTCTCCAGCTAGAGCCAGAACAGACAGATCATGGGGTACCGAACCGCATCACCCTAGTAAACTCTAGATCTTGTCAGAAAATAGGTATCTTTGCTTAATTGTTCCTGCTAGAGATGAGGATATACACGGTCACTAGGTCATTTAGGTACTGACTACCTTATTTTGAATCTGACGTGGTATGATGTGAATTTTTGTCAGATATTGTCATAGTCCTTTTTCTGGAAGGTCCAGATTTGGAGCAGGAAGTTTCAGGGGGAAAAAAAAGTTTTTTTTGGTTAAAACCAACAACTTTCCAGAACATGGCAAATGTTTGAAAGCATAGATGTTGTTTAACTCCCTATGGACTGAGACAGCAAAGAGTACACACCCCAAATTTCTTATTTTTAAACAGACAAAAATTTTAAGGCAGTTGTTTGAGATTCTGGAGGCTGACTTAGGATTTTTTGCATGCTCACCAGAAGAAAATAAACATACCTTTTGAGTGGCTCTGAAGGAAAAATGATCTAAACTTGCTGGGCTGGGAGGGTTTGTCAAATTGTTCAGGAGTATCTGTGTGACCTTGTTAAGCCCTTGCAGCTCCTGGTTTAGAGAATGCCTCAAGCATCCCAAGGCTTGCTGTGCATTGCTGCGCTTAGCTGGGATTTATCAGCAAGCGTAGGAACTAGCAAAGAAGCAATATTTTATTTTCAGTAACCCCAGGGACAGTTTTAGAGATACTGAAGTAGTGGATCATTCAGTCAGTATCTACTATATTCTTAGTAGATCTTGATTCGGACTGGAGGAATGTGTGAAGCAGAAGATGACAAGAAGGAATAGTAAGACTACAAAGTCTGCCCGCAGGTTGTGTCAAGGGTGTCCCGAGATCATTATAACTGCTGCTGAGTTTCTTTAAAAATATTTAGTCACTGGTGATGAACAGTTGGTCAACTCTTTTGCTATTACCTCAAGCTCTGTTTGATTTGGGCCTTTTTCATTCCATAGTAACATGTCTTTTGTTGTGTTTAGTTATTCCATGAGATTCCTGGCAGGGTGTAAAGGCGTTAGTGACGTGGTACTGTCAGTTATTCCAGCAAAATCAACATGTGGTTTTGGAAGCAGAAGACAGAGATGGGATAGATGTTATTTTCCCCTGTTAGATTTTATGGCTACCAATTCTCATATTGTCAGGGAATCCTACTTACACTTCTGAGGAAGATATCAGAATTGAGTGCTAAAAAGGTTTAATTGTGTTTATTTTTATATAATTTAATGTTAGTAATAAAAGTAATACTGTTACATTACTGGGAGGCTAAAATGGCTTAACAAGATAATTAGCCAAAGTGTGTTGTATGGAATACTACTTTTATTCTTCATTGCCATTAACATTTGTTAACTATTTTATTTATGACTGCAAACAACCTCAATAAAAGACAGGATTAAGAGAATGGAGAAAAAGAAGGAGAACAGATTTAGTTTACTGGGTCAATGCTGAAAGCCCCTTTCCTCTGATTAAAGATTAAATGCTGAAGGTGAACACGTCTGAATTTTTGGCTCCAGACCTGGTTTGTTTTACATTAATTGAACTCCAGCTGACTTAGTACCAAAACCAGTATAACTTAAGTCAACTCTGATTTGAACATTTAATGAGTTCTACCTCTACAGGGAAAAAAGATTTCTACGTGAGAAAGTTGCCTTGAAGGAAATTTTCTCCTACTCTGGAGTCCTTTCTTCATGCATCCTTGTTATTTGTAAACTTCCACCTTTTTGCATATCCCAGGCTCTTTTTAATCATGTAATGATTATAGAAAATGATGTGGCTGAATGATGTAAATTATTTTTGTCCTTCAATGTCATAGAATCATAGAATAGTTTGGGTAAAGCCATTCCCCATGTCCTATCGCAACAGGCCCTGCTAAAAAGTTTGCCACCATCTTTTTAGCCCCCTTTAAGTACTGAGTGAG
>NW_008796056.1:1741635-1745285 GCF_000699145.1 Aptenodytes forsteri
CGGTTGGACTCGATGATCTTAGAGGTCTTTTCCAACCTCAGTGATTCTATGATTCTATGATCCAAGAATACAAGGTTGAAGGATTCCTTGCTGTGCCTTAGATGTTTTAAGTACCCTTATGAACTACAGGAATGAAACCTGCGGAGCACATTAACATGTAGCAGCTGATGGGATCTGAATGAATGTAGTGAAAAAAAGTAAAAAGCTACTCTCTACTTTAAAAATAGAGTCACAAGATAGAAAAGCTCTAGGACATGTATTTGAGTGGACTGCCAGGCAAATTTCTGATTTTGTAATCACTATTTATATGCTGTGTTTGCCTATTTAAGAAGGCAAAGTTGCTGTTATGGAGTTGCCTGTGTTTCACCATTTTTCTGTTAATCTCTGCTCAGGGGAGCAAATCTTTGCTTAGTTTCACCTTTTTTCTGTTAATCTTTGCTTAGGGATGCTTAGGGAAGTCCCAGTCTTGTGGTAGTTTCTGTGCAGAGGTACACAGCTGCTTTATGCAATGAATATACAAAGTCTAGCTGGACCTTCTGGTTCCTTTGTGTGAGCACCTTTAGCAAGCTCAAGTGTGTAATGGTTTCTAGAGAAATGGGAGAGTTCACATCAAAATGCTAGCTCTTCATGCATGCCTGCATTTCCCTGGGGGCAATAGTGGACCCTCCTGGATGCCACTCAATTTTTGCTGAAGAATTCCTACCAAACATCTTATTGTTTTGTTCCCAGTTCATTGCAACTTCTTCCTCAGGGACAGAAGAGCAGACACACTTCAGACTTGGAATTATGAGTTACCAATTGCTAGTTAAAATATCTTAAAAGTAGATTTGAAAGGTTTCTTTTTGGGATCCTTTTCTAAGAGATTGTGAAAAAGCTTTAGTTAATTAGGAAAAATATATTTCAAATTTGGAACATTAAAAAAAGTAGGAAAAAATTCTGTAGGAACTGTTGATATTTATAAACTTTATGATCAGAAGGGACAGTTATCTTTATGCACTCCCAACTCCTGCATGATGCTTTAGAATTTCTTAGAATAATTTAACATAAACCAAAACTTGGGGTTCAAATAGTCTGTAGATTTTTCAGCTTCAACCTTTGGATGTCCATGGGCTCTTTCTGTGCTGTTTGTGAAAATGAAGATCAACTTTATGATGATGTCATAATTTAGTGGTTTTTCCTTCCCCCCTCCCTCCCCTTTCCTTCATTTCAGGGCAAGAACCACCACTGGAAAATGTGTATGCATTTTAGTTGTTGCCTCTTTGTGCGCAAATACAGAAAATGAGCATGGCACCTTTGAACCTTCTATTTGAATGATCTGTTGTACTAAGTTCAAGTTTTGAGACCTTGCATTTGTCTGACTCTTTGCTTTCTGCACCTTCTCCACTTCTAACATTCCTTTTAAATACAGAAGTGGGCTTGCTTTTCAGTAGAGGTCTCATAACTGATTTGAGCTGTGGTATGATTTAAAGTGTAGCTCTCTTTTGCCATAAAGACCACCAGCAGTGGTGGTTGCTGGGCTATTCAGAAGACTACCTATCATGCTACCTTGTATTGCTCCTTACTCCTTGGTCTCTTCTACCTGTCTGCTTATTTCTACAAGTGCCTTGTCTAAGCTTGGATTGGAAGGGAGAGGGGCCATCACTTGCTCAGTATTTGTTCTGTGCTCAGCAGTTAACTCTGTGGGAGTTAATTAAAACTCCCACAACATTGCAAATGTCATCAAATAACATGGTCAAATGACATTTTCACCCTATTTACACAGCAAATATTGTATAGCTCCTTGCTGGCATGATATCGGTGTTGAAATTCTAGTTAGGATATCCCATCTCCTTTACTGTATTATTTTTTCTCCTTCATTCCGTAAGTATATTTACCCCACTTTTTGGCAGCTGCATGTCCTCACCCCAAACTTTTGACTTCCTTGAAACAGCAACTGTCTGTTCCAAAATCTCTTTCTGTTCCAAGATGCATTAAAATCAGGGCTGGCCTTGCTCATGTGAAGCAAATCCTACACCCTAAATTTTAGCACCAGTTCCGTACAGCCCCTTGCAACCCAGCTTTGCATTCGTGTGCCACGCACACCTTCCTGTTGCTCCATCCAGTCCTTTGACTTTTGTATATGCATTGTTTCTCCGATGCATCAAGCACTAGTTGGAGAATTTGGGTTTCACCATAAGGAAATATAGCCAGTCTGTGATCCAAGAATTTTTGAGGGGCATCTTGCAGGCACAGCTGTTCTCCTCCCCTGGAGATCTGTCCCATTAAATCATAAATATTATTAATAAAAATCTGCCACCAACCAACTATATAGTTATCAACTGCAAAAATAGGATTCCTGTGAAAAAAGTGGGTGTGTGACAGCCACAAAAGTGTTACGTCTTCCTTTAAAGAAACAAACCAAACCAAACCTCAGAACTTGCACTGAAAGCACCATGTTGTGACAACAGACCAACAGCAGGTTTCCACAACTTGTCAAAATAGCTATTTTGGTATCTGCTATAAACAGAATCGAAAAGTTTAATTTAAAATTTTTATGGCTATGCATTTTATATGAACTTAAACCACACACAAAGCTACATGCTAATCACAGCTCTGTACTGGACTATGAACCTCGTGGACCCATGCCTCAAAACAGTGGATACCCCGGTGCAGAACACAGATGTGGGGGCAAGTTCCTAATGGGAATGGAGTCAGACTGCCAGTGCAATCCATTTTTTAATATAAAGGCATCCTTTTGTGAGTGTCAGTCCACTAAATTAATTTGTAATTTAAACCCAATTTTTTTCTTTTTATCAGGCTTTGAAATTTCAAAAGGCGGTGAGGCAGAAATGCCTTAAATACTCTATAAAGTTTAAGATGCTGCAAGGTAAATTAATTGCTATGCGTCCGAATTTTGAGTGAAATTTGAAATGGCAGTTGCTAAGTGCTGAACATGGCATTTCTTAATGAGACAAATGACTCAATTATCTCAGTATTAACTAAAGCGCTGTGAGGAGAAACTGTAGGAGGGAATTCATAGGCTGGAAATCACTTTCCAAAATGTGAATGGGATTGCAGCCTTGCCCGCTGTGGTACACGGAGTAGAGTGTGCCACGACGGCAATAAACACCGCTTTGGTATGAAGTGTAGCAGCTGATGGGCAGGGTGCAGCGTGTATTTTGTTTCAGTGACATTATAACCCACATTTCTGGAGCTCAGGCATGTTCTTGTTCTTTCTCTTTTTCTTCTTTATTTAAAGCGCTTTTTGCTCAGAATGGGAATAAGGTGACAGAGCCTGTTTCAAAAAGGATACGATGAGACTTCGTATGTATATAGTTTGTGACATTTGTAGCAGATTAGACCAAAGTACACTATAATGAAATAATATTCCATGAGAGGCAAGTTTTGTAGGGAGAGGTAATATCTTTTATTAGATCAGCTGAAACAGACGGAAAAAACAGGTTGTCTTTCAGGCTTGCTGTGCCTTCAGCAGGTTTGACAAAGAGGCAGCACAGTCAAAGCAAAGAGCAGGGAATGAAATAAGATTCCCTGCTACTTTTTAAAGCAATTTTTTCCTTGAGAAATATAAGCGATAAAATTGCCTAGTAAATGAATAGAAGATGCCCCCCCCCCCCCCCCCTTTTTTTTTTTTTTTTTTTTTTTTTTTTGCA
>NW_008796056.1:1745347-1749487 GCF_000699145.1 Aptenodytes forsteri
AACCCCCCCCCCCTTTTTTTTTTTTGTTGATTTACCTTTTCTATGAGAAATATTTCTTGTTTCTCAAAAAATTTGTATGGTCAAAAATACTGTCTGAAAGCCAAAAATATCACTTGTAAATGCTCTCCCCACTGCCTCTTAGGATTTGTATGTCTCCAGCTTTCTTTATCTTCTCTTGGCTGGGTTCCCAGTTTAGGGTATATTTGCTGTAATATGCCATGGTCTCACTCTCTCCTGGAGAGAGAAAGCATTTGCATCACGGCAGATACAGTCCAGCTGGCAACTCTAACTGGGAAAAGAGATGGGCACGTGAGAAAACTACACTGTGACTTGCATGAAGTGCTGCATCTTTTTTATATATATGTGCCCACACACATCCCTAAACTTCCAGCATTTGGGTGTGTTTTTTACATTTTAATATTTTTTTTCTCTTAAAATGTTCGACCAACTGTAGAGAGTAAACTTTGGACAATGCTTTACGCAAAGCATCACTGCGTTTTTAGTAATTTGAAGGGACCCTGTTCTGTACGTAGAAGCTGATAAACAGTGGATGACTGCTTAGCTTTGTGACTTACCTGGAATGGGAAAATTTTAAGTTACGCTGTAGTAAATACCATGATCAGGAGTATGAGAGAATGCTTCTCTGCTGGGCAGAGAGCCTGGAAGGTCTGTGGATCCAAATGGGCGCATTTGTGGTTTTATGTGTGTTGGACAAGGGGGGACTCAGTGGAGGGTGGCATTTACCAAGGGCTGTTGACACATTTCTCAGTGTTGAAGGGGGATTTTGGGGAGAGGAGGAGTTTCAGAGATTATTGGCTATTTTGAGTTTTGCTGAAATGGCTGCTGTGATGATTTTACTATACTGTCGACGATAACTAGCACACATACAGTCTCCCAGGAGCCTCCTCGTGTTATGTGAAATGAAAATAAATCAATGGGCAGTTTGCGCTCTTCATTGCGATACGCAGTTTTAAGGACTATCTCTTCCCATAAATTTAACATACTCCCTTATTCATTAAGCACACTGTAAGTGCCATTTCCTCAAGGAAAATGCCACAGACACCCACGCACATTTTCAAAGACGAAGCTGTGATGCTTTGCTGTGCTTTGCCAAGTGGCTGGTGCCAGCCTGACGGCACAGGGCTTTCCCTCAAGGATTTCACTTACACTGTGTTAGCTGAGTGTCTCTTGAGCTTAGCCGTGACTGGTTTGAAAAAGGCAAAATTTTATAATTAAAGGAAGACATTTTTTGTAACCTCTGTTATTTGATGTTTGCATTTTTTTAATGGGTTGAGGGGATTATGCTAATTGTGCCCCATTATTTTAACAAGCAACAAATGAAATTTTCTCAGTGCTTTCCAAATAAAGCAGCATTTCATTAATCCAAAAATTTGTTTAGAAATAGTATTTCTTTAAAAGTCTTCCATACTTCTCAACTCATATGTACCAGCATGTGCCATTTCTGCATGAAGAGGTTTTTACCATTTCTGTGCCCTTCTGTATTGCTGAATTTGTGATGGTACATCGATGCATTGCTATATGCCAGGTCATGTCTGGTAACTAAAAGAATCAAAAGATAGATATCTAATGACAGCTTATAGTTATAAGAGTTGGCAAAATTACTTTTTCAGGAAAGTACATTCATTTCCTTACAATGATGTGAGGAACTGTGTGATCTAAATCATGTTAAACCACTGGTTCTTTGTTCTAGAAAATAGTTTTCAATGTAGTATTACATAGTAACATTTTCAAGCTTTTCTCTCCCATTCAAGGCTGGGAATACTTTTTCTGTTGACTTGAGTAGTAACAGACTTTCTGTCATGTAAAAACATGTCTTTTTAGTATTTCATTGCATTCATAACATCATGATAGTTGAAAGATGGAGAAGATAATCCGGTAGAAAATCCCGCAGCGTATTTTAAGGAGGGTCTGCACAAGAGCTAGTGCTAAGTCAGCTAATATATGTATTTTTAAGAAATTATTAATTAAGAGAAAACTAAAACTACCCAGAATATGTTATATATAGTAGTTTATATTCAGGGAGTGGGCTGGCTCAAGTTCTCCAGAATGACTTGTCTAATTCAGATGAAATAACTTTTCAGAAGAAACAACAGAATTGCTCACAGCGGGGTGAAATTAAACCAAACTTTTTATACATTTTCTGATACACTTGTGTGCATTACGTTTTATCACCTATCAAAAAAAAAAAGAGAAGAACAATATCTAATGGCTCATTTCATTTGCCAGTCATTCAGATGATTTCCTGCTAAGGTTTTGATATTGCCCTTTGAGAGATGTTATAAGAAATGGAGCCTCAGATGTGATTAGATCTTTGGAAAAAATGTGCATTTCTTCCCAGTGGATCATCCCCAGTTGACTAGCAAAATTTATATAGAAAATAGGATCCAGCTGAGCTCTAATCACTTTATCCTGTGTTATGCTTCAGTTCAACTAGTGCTAGGAGTGCTTTTAGAGAACTTGTATGTGTTCTCTGAAAGACGCAGGCAGCTGAAAACACAGGAGACATGATTTTTATATATGAATGGAGTCCTTTAATACCCTATTTCTTCTTTTGTTTCTTATGTGGAGCCTTGTTACTGTTACTTCTAGCATTTTAGTTTAGCTAAGTGGTTGGCTGGACAGGCGCTTCCCCCACGGGGTGTGTATCAGCGCTGTTTTGTCTGAGCACTGTCTCTAAGTATTCAGTGTATTTCAGCTTTCCAGACCCTGAGAACAACTTAGTGCCTTCAATGTAGGTATTGACACAACCTAGCTGTGAGGAAGTAAAAGTTATGCTTAATGACCTTACTAACATCAGTTAAGCCTCGGTGATTAGCATCATCCACAGCTGCAGCTGGAGAGAAGAGGGCTGGGCAATCTTACCGCTACCTTATATTGCCTTATATTGCAAGGCAGGGAGTGTAGCTGTATTAACATGGAAACTCCCATTCTCTTTTGCAAACTCTTTTCTTTAGCATCTTCCCTCTCCCTCCCATCCCTGCCCCAACTAATAGAAGGCAGCATCTAACCTGCCCAGCATGTACGAAGCCTATGGCAGGGCAGTGTCTCCACTGTATGTTTATCAGCTGTGGGGACAGTTGCCTCCTAACCTGCAGTGTCCCTCTCCCCAAAAAGACGTGGGTTTGCAGTTTTACCCAAAGGTGGCAATCAATGGAAACAGCACAAAATATTGATATTCATACTTTTTTTTCCCATAAGCAGACCTGCTGATGGTATCAGTTGCTAGTGAAATTTAGGGTGACTTTTAAGAAAGGAGTTGGCACAAAGAACTGGGATGTACTTAACAGTGATGAGTCTATAGGAGCATCCTTTGCTAGGTCAAAATCTGCTAGCACTTCCCTCCTCTTCTGTTGTAACGGAGTAGGAGTGCTTTGTACAAGACTGGCCTGTTGTGTGTTTTGGGTATGCAAAGCATTTTGTGTATCACCCACCTCAACAACAGTGTCCAAAGATAAAATACAATCTATCAGCCTTAAATCACCCATTATGTTGCACAGGGAAAGATTCATTTGATCTTGAATCCAAGTCTCACGGCATGTAATTGTTCCCTCCAAAATCTTTTGTCCTATCTACTTTTACCTGGGAGGGAGTAAAGCAGACAGAGCCAGGCTCTTCTCAGTGGTGCCCAGTGACAGAACAAGAGGCAATGGGTACGAATTGAAATACAGGAAATTCTTTTTAAATGTAAGAAAAAACTTTTTCATCATGAGGGTGGTCAGGCACGGGAACAGGTTGCTCAGAGAGGTTGTGGAGTCTCCATCCTTGGAGCAGAGGGATTGGACTAGACAATCTCCAGAGATCCCTTCTACCCTCAACTATTCTGTGATTCTTGCAAATCTATTTATAGACCTGACTAAAAATACCAGTGCATGTATGCATGTGGGTACATACTGATGTTTGATATATTTGCTGACAAACTAAGTCACATGGCTGGAGGTGATATGACGGTGACAGCTCAAGAATAACACTTTGGAGTCACGATAATTCATAGAATCATAGAATCATAGAATAGTTTGGGTTGGAAGGGACCTCTAAAGGTCATCTAGTCCAACCCCCCTGCCATGGGCAGGGAGATCTTCAACTAGATCAGGTTGCTCAGAGCCCCGTCCAACCTGACCT
>NW_008796056.1:1749883-1758117 GCF_000699145.1 Aptenodytes forsteri
TTGTGATGCCGCCCAGGATACGATTGGCCTTCTGGGCTGCGAGCGCACATTGCTGGCTCATGTCCAGCTTTTCATCCACCAGTACCCCCAAGTCCTTCTCGGCCGGGCTGCTCTCAATCCTTTCGTCCCCCAGCCTGTATTGATACCAGGGGTTGCCCCGACCCAGGTGCAGGACCTTGCCCTTGGCCTTGTTGAACCTCATGATGTTCACACAGGCCCACTTCTTGAGCTTGTCCAGGTCCCTCTGGATGGCATCCCGTCCCTCTGGCGTGTCGACCTCACCACTCAGCTTGGTGTCACCTGCAAACTTGCTGAGGGTGCACTCGATCCCAACTGTCTATGCATTGATGAAGATACTAAACAGTACCGGTCCCAATACAGACCCCTTTCCATGAAGACATCAGCTCAGTGCTCAGCAGCCGTAAAGAGAAAAATTAGAAGAGTAGACAATAAAGCAGAGGAGATCACTGTGCAGCTGGGTATTCCTGTGGTGCTCCCAGGACTTGAACCCTGTGTGCAGGTCTAGTCCTCATCTCTCAGACAGGATACTGAACAGGATTCAGGAAGGAATGATAAAGATGATCAAAAGTGTGGAAAGGCTTCCAAACACGGGACAACTGAGTATGCAGGGACTCTTTAGCCTGGAAAAGCGGTAATTTAGGAGAATATAACAGTGGTCTACAAAATCATGCATAACACTGGAAGAGTGAGTGGGTAGGGCCTGACTATTCATGGTTTCTGCCAGTATCAGAACTTTTGGCCATCAAATACGGTCAGTAAGACACTATTTCAGAGCAAACATAAAATGATGGATCTTCATGTAGTAGGTGAGAGACACATGGAACTCCTTGTCAGAGGATGTGGGATAGATTAGGAGGTTTACATGGGGGACTGGGCAAGTACTTTAAAAAGAAGTCAAGGCATTTCTTAATAGACAAACCACCTTAGGCTCAGGAGATCTGCAGAGACAGAAACGGTTAAGGCTGGGAAAGTGACAGCAGGAGGGTCTTGCCCTGTGCTGATTCTTCCGTAGGTATCTGCATGTGAAGCAAGATAATAGGGTTGGGGGACCCTTGGTGTGAATCAGTACAGCCTGACGAACTGTGCCTTTGCTCAGCTTTTTAGAGGTGTACCCTCTGGAGCTTTGCAGTGCTGGATAGTGTTGCGGTAATTGCACAGCTGGATCGTAGCTCCATTTCAGTGTTAAAATCCCATGTATTTTTTGAAAGGTTGGGCTTTCTCTAGTTTCTGTATCAGATTACAGGTTACAAAGAGAGAACCAGTTTAATCCCCCCTTGCATAATTTGAGTCCTTCTTTTTTTGTGACACTTAGATCAAGTGTCAAAACTTTACCTTAAAGCCAAAAAGGTATATACTGATGCCTCATTATTTCTTCTGGCATGTTTTGAAAGAGGAAAGTGCACCACTAGTGAAGAAAATGGTAGCTGAGCCTCCCTGCCTTGGCTCATAGGGAGTTCAAACAGCAAAGTACAGCCCTTCATGGCCAAAGGGAGCAATTGTAGAACTCAGTGCTAAAAAAATCTGCATAAATAACATTTGCTTTAGAGCATGTATTTATAAAGATATTTTTTAAAGTTAAAGTTACCATTTTGTGTTGTTTCTAAACCCTGTTTTACTGTTGCACTTTGTAAGTGTCGAGTTGTGGAATGAACTCTGCTGTCATGGCAGAAATAGTCTTCAACTATAATAAGTACCTCTGAGAAAAAAAATGTTTCTTGATTAAGACATTGGTTTTGAGCTCCAGTGGTCTAGCTAATCCCCAGCGCTGCCAGGGGGTTGCTGTATAACCTACAGAAGGATTTCTAACTCAGTATTGAGCATCGAGACTGCTTAACTTCGGTGTTGTGTCCTCTTCTCTTCACTGGCTGTCTGGGGAACCCGAGTCTGGCAGCGTAGCTAATAGGCAGTCTGGGTCGCTCACTGCTGTCTTGTCAAGTTAGACATACAAAATGCAGTCTAAATATAATCCTCAGCATCTCTCTTCCCTGTTTTGAAACAAAGCAAGTGATGCTTTTTCCTTCCCATCATTCATCTTCCAACCTTTTAAGGTTCCTTGGACAAGAACTGCCTTTTACTCTGTTTCTTCATTGGCTGATATATGGGTATACACACATAAATCATGCAATATGTGTGATTATACTGTAAATGAGGGAGATCTAGTTAGAAATAAATCTGTCCAAGCTAATTTTGACATAGTAGGTGGGACATTTTTAAGACATAAGAAAGCACCTAGAGTTCCAGCAGGGAAAAGATGTGCTGATGCCAGAATCAGGGAGGGAGAATGATTTCCACCTGGTAAGCACACAGCTAGAGAAAGAGAAGGAGCTGACTACTTTTTAGGAAGCAAATGCAGGTTAGGAGGGAAGGCAAGGTGTATAGAGACTTTCTTCAAAGAAAGGAGGACTATTCTGCAGGTCCAGAGTGACTGGAAGGTTCATTGCTGACCTGTGTAACGATTAGTTGATTTCCTTATTTTTCCCCCCTCTGCTTAAATAAACTGAAATCCTGCAAAAGAAAATGTTGAACAGAAGGATGATCACTGTTTATTCACCTAGCTTAGAAAATGAAGAGACCAGTTGCTTTTCTGTAAAAGCTTCTCTATTTCCTTTAAATAAATAGTAAGGTTTTTTATATAATTTTCAACTTTCTGGGGTTTTATTAGCTTTTAATTTTTTTAGTACCTCTGTAAATGGTGGGCTCTAATTAGTCTTTCCGATGACTGATCAGGAGGGAAGGAAATGGTGGTGAAAAAACAGGAGAATTAAACTCCGTGAGGCTTAATGGACTGAGAATCATGGAAGTTCAAGCTGGTCAAAAAGCCTGTCTCTTTGTATCAGCAAAATATGTATGTTTCAGGGGAATTCCAAGGCTTATGATGTAATCATCTTGGAACCTTTAGCTCATCAACATTACCTCATTATTGTTTTCTTTCCTCCCCTTTTAATCTGATGGAGGATATTTGTAGCACTGACTCTTCAAGGGGAGAAAAGTGACACTTCCTTAACTTCAGGAACTTCGGCCATTAATGAGCCACAGGTCAAACTAAAATATCGGACATTCCAGTTTTGTACCATCTTGTTGCTCATCAGTTTTATAGTCCTTAACTGGCAAAGACTTCTTCCTAAATGCCTTTTCTTTTTACAAGGCACTGAGGAACTACTTATGACAGCATTTCCAAATTTACAGAGCTTGAAAACAAGTCAGATTAGTGGGTCCCAAATCCTCTTAAATGCCGTTGGCAGTTTTAAGAAAGCTGACTTAATTTTTTTTTTTTTTTTAAATTATTGCAAGGTGCTGAGGAGCTATTCATGACACAGAAGGTGCTCCAAGCCACTCTGCGTTTTGCATGAAATTAGGCAGATTTTTTTAGTTTGAAATTGCAGGGCTTGCAAGTGTCCATGTTGTGAAAGATGGAACTGAGATTTGTATCTCAATGAATGCAGCAGTGCTACAGGTAATTACAGAAACATGACTGCAAAATAACCAAATGAATGAAAGTGTCGCTATGGATAGACCTTTTGGTAGATAGCTAGGCTTCCGGACCACAATGTTCTGTACGTTATAACTGATGAGGCTATTCTCTTCTCACATTCTCTGGTTGCTTTTTAATCATATTTCTTTTTATTCTTATTGTTGTTGTTTAACCCGGCAGGCAGCTAAACACCACACAGCCGTTCACTCATTCCCCCCCTGCAGGGGGATGGGGGAGAGAATCGGGGGGAAGAAAAAAGTAAGATTTGTAGGTTGAGATAAAGACAGTTTAATAGGACAGAAAAGGAAGGGAAAATAATAATAATAATAATAATCCCCGAGCAGTGGCCCCCCCGGCCAGCTTTCCCCAGTTTATGTACTGAGCATGACGTCCCATGGTATGGAATGTCCCTTTGGCCAGTTGGGGTCAGCTGTCCTGGCTGTGCCCCCTCCCAGCTTCTTGTGCACCTCCAGCCTTCTAAGTCCATAGAGCATGGGAAGCTGAAAAGTCCTTGACTAGTGTAAGCACTACTTAGCAACAACTAAAACATCGGTGTGTTATCAACTTTGTTCTCATCCTAAATCCAAAACACAGCACTGTACCAGCTGCTAGGAAGAAAATTAACTCTACCCCAGCTGAAACCAGGACACTTACGAACTTTGATTTAAAAAATAATCCATAAAACTGATATAAAAAATCCTTATCCCATAAAAAGCAATTACCATCAGTTTTACAGTGTTCTTAATTGCGTTGATTGCATGCAATTCAACCTGTTTTTATTAGAGGTTCAGAGTGGTCTGAAGCTGCTGGGTAAAAGGTGGTTTGGATAAAAAAACTGGTAATATCTCAGGCTTCAGTTATATACTGCTATGGCCTCATAGGTACAGACCCATCCGAAAGAGCAGGAATTTTCAAGACCCTTGGAATTCAGCAGAGTGACTTTGCTGTTATTTTCTGTAAAGTATTTTGTAAGAAGAAGGAGTGAGGAAAGAACCACAAAACCTGACTTTTAAAGTCAAACCTGACACAGGTGCAGTGTGTGACTTTTGGCATCATCTTTGAAGTGCTAAAGCAGTAAGAGGTTCAGGGATGTGACAGCTTCGAAAAACAGGGCCAGTGCTCCCTGTGCCATAATGTCTCTGTCTACAGAATGTGAATAATAATGTGTTTTAATTCACAGGGACCTCCTATACCAATTATTTTTCTTTGCTTTGAGAGCCCCAGATATTAAAATATTGTAATAAAATTTCCCTTTGTCTCTCTTTCCACCTCTCTAATAGTGTATCCTGGAAAAAAGGAAACTTGACTGTGTAACCAGTTTGAATGGGCTTCAGACCGTACGCCCATTCTTGCTCACATTTTTCTGGCATTACCATTTACTTACCATACTGAGCACAACCCCATTCTGCTTGAGAGCAACAATGACACGCATCTAAATATTTCAAAGGGAAAATTTCCCTTGAAATGCATCCTTCTGTCCTTGTAAATTGGTAACTGGTTTGTCATAACAGGGATTATAAAGATGTTAGTGGGCGTTTATACTGAGATTCCAGTAGCTGACTTATGAATATGTTGAGCTGGGACGGGAGAGGAGGAACAAAGGGTGGAAAAGAGGTAAGAAGAATTAGATGAGAGACAGGGAAGAGAGGTATATGTAAGAGGACAGGTTAAATCTCTAAAGCTTTCAATGGCAAACTTTCTCTTCTCCTTTATAGTCTACAACCTTCCTGGTTTAGGAGGACAGGGCGTAAGATTGTGTTATTACATCCAGCCCCTAGTCATCACAAGTAACTATGCTACACATTTAGCTAAACGTATATGATCCCAGTGAGACTGCCTAAATTTAACTGAGGACTTCTCACTGATCAAGGATTTGGAAGGAACTGCATGCTCAAAACGAAAGCCAGGAGGAAGTGGAGACACTCAGCATGTTGAAAAGATAAGTTTGAGCATAAGACGTGACTGTGCAACCATTCTTAATGTCTGCGAGAACTTCGTCCTGTGCGTAGACTTACGGGAGAGGCAGTGAGACGATGTCTGCAGTGTCACACTCAGCAGAGTGACAAAACAATCAATGGCATAATTGATCTCAGAACGATGTAAAAAATCATTAGGAGACTAGCTAGTACAGACTTTAATGCAAATTGCATGGATAGAATGAGGGACAAGAGAAGATAATTGCAGATTTTCAGAAGTAAGCCTTTTAAAACTTGTTTAAGTAAATGTTATTCATGTTTTGTTAACAAACCAGACCAACACCTAGACAAAAGCATCACACTTTTAGTTACTTGAACTGTAGGAAGTGATGGAAAAGACTCAATTTTGGGAGATGTCTCTCTAAAATGATCCAAATAATGATAAGATTGTCTGTGACTTGGTTTGGTTCTATTGATCAACTAGTGATTCCAAATCAAAATAATGTAAAAATGCTCTAATTTAATCAGTTCTCAAGGCTTTCATTTGTTGTTGTAGCATGGTTTAGAAGAAAATCTTAGGTTTTTGAAAAAATTTCCCCCCTTGGAAGGTATCACTGTGATTTTTTCTTGCAAATTGAAAAGCCTTCTCTTGTCAAGTGTTAGGCTTCCGATACTCACTTTTGTGAGAGCACCAAAAGTACCTGTGTTCTGTCAGTAGCTGCCAAAGCTCTCGTCACCTCCCATATCACCTTGCTGGATAGTCCTTAAAGGCAGTAGTGTCATTTGCACCAGTGTGGCTTTTGTACTGTGCACACATATGTGTAATATGAGAATATCACAGACCTGAAGGGTGAAGCATGTACATAATGGTCCAATGGGACAAATTAATCCTAAAGGCTTCTGTTCAGTGTGCCATTTCTCTTAAGAGGATTTACAGGATGGGGAGACTACATGTGCTGGAGGAAGTTGTAGGATGTATTTGAGATGAGGTGGAACGCTACCGTATAGCGTAAGTGTTGCCATGGAAAAATGAGTAAAATCATATGGTGAAAAGAAAATACATATGCCTGGGAAATTTGCCATAGCATGGGGAAAAAAATAAAAGTTGACTTTAACTAAAACAAGATCCAGTAGGAAAGCTGTTTAGGCCAATTTCAGGTGCCGTAACTTGGCTGCTTTCACTCCAGTACTGGCCAGCACTGTCACATTACTATTCAAAATATTTTCAAGATCGCGGCTTGTTGAATTGAGTCCTGGAGTGCAGCCAGGTGGCCTGGATCAATGGGAAAGGGCAGCAGCACAAGAAAAAGAGTCACAGAGTAGGGGATAGAGATGGAATATGTCTCTCTGCCTGGGTGCCATCCATCTCAGGCAGAACAATGGAGCGGGACATAGCTGTGCCCTCGCCGAGATGTGTTTTGTTTCACCCAGAGAGTCACAGGCCCTTTGCAAGGCCTGCCAAACCAGCCTCACTTACATGTAATGTGGTGGTGTGCAGTATTGAACTGAAGAAGAGCATGTCTCCCCATGCTTTGCATTGCTGTTGCACCTGGTGATAAGCCCTAAAAAATAAATAAATCAGACCACCCCAAAGATAAATCCTTAATCATGGTGACTCGTACCATGTTCTGGAGGTCAAAACCCTCAAGTCATGGAAGGAAGTGCTATCATTGCCATTGAAAACTTCCTCTCATTCCTCGACCAGGCACACACAAAGGCTGTTGTTCATACGAAGCCTTTTTGTAAAGGGTTCCTAGAAATACACCAGTAGCTTGAGTTGTGCTGGGAGATTCCTGAGGTAGGGGTGGAAGTTAATGTGCTTGCTCTGATACATGTACAGTTGGATATTTTGCACCAGTGAAAGATTCCTGAAGCCTTTCAGTTCTTGTCCAGTGGCTTTTGAAGATCATATTGTATCATCTTTAAGGATGACAGGGCATGCCCGTGTACAACATATTGCCATGTACCAGAGGACTAAGAAAAAAGCGAATCTCTGCATCTTCCTAAAACTTCAAGAAGAGGTCAAGAAGTAGCTGTAATGGCAAGCTTTTTGTCAAAACAACGAGCAGGCTGTTCCCTGAAAGGTGGTCATTGAGTTTCATTTCCATCTTTACAGCATTGCATTTATTGTTGTTGGCCACATCCAGTCTCTGTCCTGGTTAGGTACAGGGAAAGCTAAGTTACATTTTGAAGATGCAGTAAGAATTTTGGAGGTACAAGTGCTTATTTCTTTCAAAATTGAACCTGAAGAGGTGTAGAAATAAAGGAATGAAGATGCTAAGTATCAGCCCTTGTTTCTTCACTGGCAGATCCTGATATCTTCTCCGAGATGTTTGTAACACATCTTAGACAGCTGATGAAAGACTAGATCAGTCCATCTGAGACAATTAACCTTTAAAACTGAGCCCTTAACAAGAGAGTTTTTCTTCTGAATTTATTATGCTTTCTTCGAAGTATTATAACTTTATGAAGTATGGGTTTGGGTTTTTTTTTTCCATTTTAGAGGCTACATAGCAGAATTGTATCCAAATTAATGGAGTTTAGTTATGATGACATAACAGTACATAAAACTGAATGTTAAGAAAGCCATCATATACTAACCTGTAAGAACTAAGAAAGCTGCTGTGATTCCTTTTCGGAGCTGGGAGATTCAGATTTTTTCTCCACTGATTTTCTGTCCCTTGATTTCCTTATCTGTAAACCTGGTGTTAGAAGGTATTTTGAGATACATAGGGATATAAGGGGAGGAAAGACCACACTTACATGGAAGAGTGTCCTGGTTTCGGCAGGGATAGAGTTAAATTATTATTATTATTATTATTATT
>NW_008796056.1:1758129-1771838 GCF_000699145.1 Aptenodytes forsteri
ACTGTGCATCACTTGCTTTGTGCATTATTATTATTATTATTTTGTTATTATTATTTTATTTCAATTATTAAACTGTTTTTATCTCAACCCACGAGTTTTTCTCACTTTTACTCTTCCAATTCTCTCCCCCATCCCATGGAGGGGGGGCAGGGGGGGAGGAGTGAGCAAGCGGCTGGGTGGTACTCAGTTGCCGACTGAGGTTAAACCACAACAAAGAGATAGCTAGTTTAGAGAAATCCATAGTACAGCTACTACATGCAACACAGTCTACAAACTCAGGCTGCAAACTGTGGTTTAGCAAATGAAGGATAAAACCTGTAGCTGAAGACTTCAAGCCACAGTTATAAGGTATTGCAGGAAGAGTAGGAGATGCGAACATGGGAAGGGCATCAGCAGTGTCCTAGGTTTCTGTGCCACTGGAGAACTGGTTAAATAAAATTTGCAGATGATGGAAGGAAAGAAGGAAACAGAGCATGTCCCATGCTATGGAGAGCTACGGGGTGTGCTAAGGGGATTTGACCTGGGTGGGAAATTCCCTTCTATCCCTGAATCTGGGTATCATCAAGTGAATTTTGAGGAGGTTCCCATCTTCCAGGAACTGAGAAATTGATGCTGATAGAAGCTCCTACAGATCCCGCTTACATATTGCGTCTAACCACCTCTAGAGAAAGGCACCAGAGAAAGGCAGCTACACAAACCACAACCACCCCTTCACTTGGTGGTCTGTGAAGCTAAGTTACAAAAACCTTACCTACTGCAGATGGTCCTATAATGCAGTTTTTAAAATATATAACAGTGAACAAAAAGCAATCCAGTCCTCCAACCATCCTTGAAAATACCAATGAATCAGTTACCCAAGGACTCTTACTGCAATTTAATTTAGATTAATTAGTTAATCCATGTTTGTTTAGACTACTGTGATCCTTGAGTGGCTGGTGAATTCTTAGTGGCTCCTCCTTTCTGTTTAGACTAAGCTCTTCAAGGCAGGGACTGTTTATGGCTGGCTGTGTATGATACCTAGAAGACCTGTATGCAGACCTCAGAAACTTGTAAACACTGCTAGAACTCAATATTGGATGAAAAAAATTACATTTTAGAATATTATTAAAAGGTTTTACAGGAAACTGATTTCTAGTCTTAGCAGCAGTTTTGTATGAATATATAGATTTTATTCCCTATACACTTAGCTTTGTCCTCTGGTAAATATTGCTGGAGCAGAGAATTCACTGATATTACTGCTTGCTTACTTGTGGCTTGAACTTATAATGCAGAGTCACAGTCTGGGTTTGTTTTTTTTTCTTTTCTTCTTTTTTTTCTTTGTCCTGACAGAAAGATTTCGGGATTTACTGCTTCTACATTCAAATCAAGATACAGAGATTCTGCCCATCTTTCAGCAGAGGCGCTATCCCAAGTAAGTAAGATTGTCTTCTTGGGAGAAATAAAATCTTTATCTGTTTGCAGCGAGGGAGAGTGAAGCATTTATAGCACTGTACATGCTTTTGGTGTGAAGTGCTAAGGCAGAGCTGTCAGGGAGCCACACTTGCACTGAGCTTTGCAGTCTTTCAGCGGTGTCAGGGAGAAGCAGACGTGTTTTGCAAGCGTGCCCAGCTGTCAGCAGGGAGGTGGTGGTGGAGTGCAGACGCTACGTTCCCTGGATCAGTGTCTGGTGGAGCTTTGTTTCACTTGACACTCTGTTGACATAGGCAGATGTTTTGTCAGGCTAATCCCCACTCTTGTCTTCTGGGATTCCATCATTTATGGTGACAGATTCCCTTGGAGTTTAACAGGCTCCCCTCTGGAAGCCTGCAAGCACTAGAAAACATTTTTCTCTGCCCTTTTTAGGGATATATGTACAGGCAAACCAAAAGAGTAGTGTTGTGTGTTTAGGAGGTCTTGCATGTATTGAGTATCTTGGACAAAACTTCTTCTTCTCCCAAGTTACATACCTGAATGAAACAATATATGCTCCTTGTTATTATATTGGTTAAAAGAAACAGCCACTTTCAGCTAAGTCTTGAAAAGAGGCAGTGAAGGGGAAAGAAGAAGAAGAAATAGTCCTCGAATTAACCGTGACCAGAGTGAGCAATGGAAGAAGGCTAGTGCCGGGTGGACAGGGGGAGGAGAAGGAATAAAGAATGTCTGGAGCCAGTCCAGCAACGATGATGGAAATAAGCAAAGTTATTTATTTTAATTATTATTGTTAGCAGGTTCCTGAAATGCGCAAGAAGCCAGTGGAGCTAAGTGTTAAATACAGCTCTTAAAATCTGATAATACAAATTTTTTTAAGAGCAGGCAACAAATAGAGGGACTGAGTATTGAAATCCAGTCACCTCCTCACTGTGAATACTTGAAAATGAAAGCCCTCAAGGGTGAAATCCTGATTCTGAAAATGGTGAAGTTTTGCATTGACTTCAATGGAGACAGAATTTTGTCCCCCTGAATTTGTTGTTTGCATTATCCATTGTCACTGTTTTACTAGAATACTATGGAGGTACAATATATGAAACTGTGGGAGGCACCTTATGTGGATGGGCTGGTCTACTTGTTTCACTAGGACTTCCATGAATTATTACTTTTCTCCTCACCCTTTGGAGCACTGGAACAGTTATTTTTCTACGGCAGTAGAATGCTTTGCTTAGCTTAGATGTTTTCACTTATGGTATGGACACTATCAGACTGGTCTGAGAAACTAGTTTATCATCCGTCCTCAAAGAACAGACTTATTTCTATATAAATCTTTCCTAAGGTGTCTGACTTTCCATTTCCTTACATTCAATTTATTGCTAGCATTCTTGGCAAGTACAGTCTACTAGCAGTATTACACATTGTCAGATTCATGGGTGAATGAGTGCCGGTTGTATTCTGTTCAATGGATGCTTCAGCTCTTTGAAGATCATACAACAAATAGCTTGTAGTATGGAGCTCTATTGCTATTTGAAGTTATAGTGGCCTTGCGTCACAAAAGGATACGTTTTCAGCCACGCTACTTGGCGAGATTGACTGATTCCTCTAATATACAAAATCAGCCAAACTTTGGCACCTAACTGAAAGAGAAGTTTGCATATGTTCTTAAAAAAATAGATTTCTGTTCATAGCATCATTAATTGGTGCAAATTTGCTTGCTTGTTACAGAAATTTATCATTTATTCTAGTTCATTTAGAAACTGGTTGAAGACTCTTGACATGTCCTAATTTCCCTAGGGGTTGTCTTTCAAGTGAAATACTTGTGTTCAGCAAGGTAGAAAAACTGTTCATCTTCATAATATAATTTCTCTTATTCCCGTGTCAGTTTTTTCCCTTCCCTATGCTTGTTTTCATTGAAAGGTCAGTTAACAGAAATGAAGACAATGAACAGACAGATCTCATAGATCAGTGTGCTTTCATTGACTTCAGCTGAGCAATGGCTGGTTGTACTACATAAGAATCTGAGCAGTAAAGTAATTTTAATGAGATGTTGTCATGGGGCACAAGCTGGAGCTTGTAACGCTTAAGGAAATCCTAAGAATATGGAAGGCTAAAAACAGAAGAGAAATTTTAGTAATGACTTAGCTGAATAGCTTGACTAAGCAGGGCTTAGTAGGTAGAAAGGACAAAAGTGTGCACATATTTAAGAGACATATGTCCAAAGGAAGGAGGTTGGATAGGAAGATGTTCAGCATCTCTCAGAATATTCAGAGTCATAGTAATAAATATTAAAGGCTAAATGAGCAAATTAAAATCCATCAATTTTTGAAAGAAATAGAAACCTTGATGTTCTGGCCTGAATTATGTTCTTGCACCTTCATTATATTAAGACCTGAACTCTTTCCCAGGGAACAGCAGGATAATTTTGGGTATGTGTTCTCAGAGAAGATGTCTATGCACTGGAATGGCTGGAAGAAATTTTCTAGAATATGCATGCACATTGTCCTGGATTTGGTGGGGTAAATGTGTCAAAGAAACATGCTTTGCACTCCTGGTTGATGAGGGGAGAAATGCAGGATCTTGTTACGGTCCTTGTGTTTGCCTGAGCGTATTCTACTGGTCTTGGCTTAGCCAAGGAGCAAATACCTACTCTGGCACGTGGAAGAGCTTATAGATAGGCCTGAGCTTACAAAGATTAAGGCTTGCAAAGCCACATGGCACATCACCTTGACTTCCTTGACTTATTACTGTGTGTCCACAAGTAGCGTGGCATCATGAGCACCAGTTCTCACCGGGGCCTGTGGGCTGAGATGCAGTACTATGCCAGCACATGGGTACAGCATCCGTCCAGTCAGCCCAACCTGCAGCATGTGTCCTCTCACTTTTCTTTACAAGGTTGCAGAGCAGAAGGAGCTTGGGTTTATCTTATGCTTCACTCACATGACAATGTAACTGTGTCTTGGAAAACTTATGGGATACGGAATTATGTTCTCCCATAAATGCCTACAGTAGAGTTTCTTAGTGAAACATATTGCACTGCACGTAGTTACAGGTTACTGAACTAGCAAGACCAGTCTAATCCAGGCAAGTCTTTTTGATACTGCAAGTGACTGTCAGAGGATGAAATGCATGGTTCAGAAATCAGACATCACTAGACCCCCCTCATCCACCTCAGCAGGAAACCCACCCATCCACAGAGAGAAATGTTTTGAGGAGAAAATCTGTCTCCTAGCTAACATGAAGCCATCGCCATGTCCGTGGGGATTCTAATTCCTGAAACTAAGAATAAACCTGCAGCTGTGGGCAGGCGAACAGGCTGGGGCGCATAGCAGCCTCCGAGTGTACCCGCCCGGGAGGGGCCTCTGCACGCGAACCACATCACAGACATACTTGCAGCTTGTTCCTTCTCTCCCTCACTCCATGAGTGTGCTGAAGTCACCGAGGTGAGTTATGCCAACACAATCAGGCCTGTCAACAAACTAAACTTATTGCAATGAGTCTTATCCTGACTCGTCACTTTGAGAATGAGCATCAGGTCTCCTAAATCTCTTAAAAACCTTGTCAGAGTTTCACTCTTAGCACATTCTGCAGGAGTTTTCCTCACGTTGGTTTCAAGCTCATGCTTTCCTTGGTTGCCCGCTTCGCCCATGAGATTTCTGCTGTTTTATCACATGGATTCAGTCATAAAATGCAAGAACTGCTGAAGTGCTGACACAGGCTATAGAGGATAGCTTCTGAAGAAGACACTATTATGGTCATTAATTGGGCTGTAGGGGTCAGCATGTGACAGGGTGGTTGGTGCTAGCAGCGGGGGCCTAGATCGCTCTGTCCCACCAGGGTCTTTTGGTCTTTTCCTGCTGACTCCACTCCGCTTCTGACCACCCGTGCTGTGTGCACAAGGGAAGGATACACAATTGCCTTGCAACACTAGAGAGAAGTGTGTCTTGTAGCTGGGCCTGATAATGTCAAAAGAAAAAAAAAACCCAAAAGAACGGAATGTTAAGGGAAGTGATAAAAGAAGCGTGAGAATGAGGAATGAGGTTGGTGAGTGAAAAAGGCAGGAGAGAGGCTGACACTGCACAAAACAGCGCTTGAGAGGGATGTGCCAGAAATGCTACTGGCATTACAGCTTTTTAGCAAATTTCTCTGTATACAAGTGACTTGAGAGATCAGCTGTACTTTATATTTTCAAGATATTGCTGAAATCCTCAAATACGTATGTGGGTTTTTTAGAGGGATTATTTGCTTCTTTTTTTTCCCCCTTCAGAAATATTTGCAGTCTTCATTCTTATCTTCTGTGGGTTTGGTGGAAAAGTTCTTGGATGATTCACTGATTCTGATTTAAGAACAGAAGGAGCCGTTATGTTCCAGCTAATTTGAGTCCCTTCTTAACATAAGCCATAGAGCATTACCCGATAATCCCTACAGCAAGCTTCTGGTACAACCAGCCCATGAATTTAGAAAGACATCCAGTCTTTAAATTGAGATGTTAAAAACCAGAAAATTCACAAGCCTTTAGATCAGCTTGTTTCAATTGTTAATTACTTCACGTATGTATATCATTAATTTCTTTAACTTCAGTTTCCAGTCTCTGCCATCTCACTATACCATTTTCTGCTGAACAAGAAATCCTGTACCATCTGAAATGATACCTCCATACGAGAGGTTGGAGGTAATTTTAAAACTTATCCTTCTCTTGAACAAATTAAATAAAAAAAAAATTTCTTGCAGGGTAAGGCTTACTTAAAAGGTCTCTAATGATTTGCTTTCTCTTTTTAAAACCTTCCCAAAGTTGTCTTCTTGGGTTCTTTTTGAAACATGGGCAGGAATTAAGAAAGTATTTTTGGAACTGTTTCCATAATGTGCACATTAAGAAATAACAGCACTTCGTTGTAGTCAAATAGGGAGACAATGTAAATTGAGCACTATCTTATTATTTAAATGGAGTGACAAAGCATTGAACTTTGGAGAAAAAAGTGAACTTAGAACCTAGCAGGTGTAATGAAATAACAGAGTATTCCAAATACATTTACTTTCCATCTGCCATAAACTTACGAACCTTTCTTTGGCCTATATTCTTAGTAAATTAAAGTAGACTTCTTGTGTATGCGCAAAAATATTGGTCATTTTCATGTCACGAAAAACCAGAAAATACAGGATCTTGATTTTTATATATATATGTATCTTCAAATATGTATTTTTGAAGGTCATCTTTGAAAAGCTGCTGAAAGTTTCAGCTCAAACAAAGCCAAATGGTGTTATTCAATTCTCATCATGGAGCAGTCTAGACAAATAGGCAGCAGAAAGTTAGTGCCCTAAACCATTGTGCCATCTGGTTCCCAATTGCTACTCATTTTATTGATAATGGATCTGTAATGGATCCATGCCAATTTACTATCACTTGAGAACCAAGCCAAGAAACTGATAATATTTCATAAATAAAACCCCAGGAATAAAACTTGCATCTTATATGTAACTGTCTTGAGAATGTTTTTCCTTTTAGAGGAAAATAATTTGTGTCTAACTGGAGAAAGTAGTGAGTTGTGGCTTCTGGAAGTGACGATGCTCAGACAGTGCATCTGCTGAGATTCCCCCTGAATCCCAGATTTAAGCACGCACAAGAGCAGCTAGCAGGATCGTGGCCTAGAAACCCAATTCAGTTTGCATTAGAAACAAAGGCAACATCTTCCTTGGTGTGCAACAAGGGAAAAAATCATGACCTATGCATTCGTCACTCAGTCTTCATTGTAAGGCAAAGAGATTTTTAATTTTTAAAAGTGGTGGAGAACTTTCACAGAGTGATTTTCTATAAAAGGCTTTCTGTGAAGTGCTTTACAAAAGATGTTCTCTTGTTACAGAGGAGAAACTGAGGCATGGGACTCTGATGTGAGTTACCAGTGTCACCCAGGAACAACTCTCCTGGGGACAAGGCCAGAAATAGAAATCAGGTCTTCCGCAGTCCTTTCAGTTGTGTGCAATTGGCTCTCTCATCTAAAATAACATCTATCCTGTTTTCTACTGCAAAAAACACGTGGCCTGCCCATATTGCTGAAATCAGATGGGAAAGTGCCAACTGAAGGAGCCTTTCAGAAGTGCCCACACAAGCATTTTAAATGCTTTGTGTAGCATTGTACATTAAGCATGAAAATTGCTGGTTTTGAAGTGCTCCAAGATTTATTTCAAAATGCAGGCTAGAAGCTAACTATCTTGCCAGCAGCACTGAGCCCTCAGAAAACCTGAGTCTCAGAGAATTTTGATTACTTGATAAAAAAAGAGATACCTGCTTAAGGAATCTGTAATGACATTTAAAAGAAACTCAAGCTGTTTATAGAGAAGAATATTTATAGTTTTTTTTAGTGGTTTGGGATTTTGTCTCTTATTTTTCATCCTTTTTTTTTTTTTAATTTAGTATGACTTGCTGTGGTATCAGGTAATCCTGTAGAGTTTGCAGACCAGTTCAGGGTTGAGCTCCATGGCAATAAAACCTCCACTATAAGAAAAGGGCATTTTCCTGTCATTTGGGATTTTTACCAAATGGTAAGAACAACAGTGGCAATGGGGTAACGGCTGGTAGCTGTTTATAAAAAAACAACAATCATGTTATAGGAGTAGTCATCTCACTAAAAATGCAAGTATTTGATCTAGATTTTGTTGAAACCATAATGAAAATGGGAAGAAAGAGGACAGTAATTCATACTGTGCACTACATTTTTGGGCTCAGATCCTGCAAAGACTCACGTGGACACATCCACATAATATCAAACAAGGCCAAGTCAATATATCGAAATATTTAGGACTGCACATTAAAGTCAAATATAGGTCATAAATTCCTCGAGAGAGGGACTATATTTGTTTAGAGTATCAGTACAATGCCCCAGTAACTTCTAGTGCAAAATAAAGACACTTTTGTTCTCTTTCCAAAGGCCTCAATTTCAAGTACCCACAACACAGGGTGAACCAATCCCCTTACAGTCGAGAGGAATTTTGCTGCTAACTTCAACAGGGCTCAGACCTGAAATCTAAGAAACTTTGGAGAAACAAGTACAAATCTTTCAGATGTAGAGAGATGTGGGGAAAAACCTGTATCCTCTGAGAGATTTGTGCAGCAACATACATGCAAAATTGAAGCTCCGTGTGCATATAAATTCTCTTTTAAGTACCAAGCATTCTAGAATGCAAATTTAGCTTAGCTCTGTTTATCATAGGATAGTTGCGGCTCATTAGCAGTCATGAACTGTTTTATGCAAAACATTTCAATACTCCCAATTGAGAAGGGGAAAGGGCTGACTGAAAATAAAAGATGCCTAGACCTTTCAAAATATTTGGGAGATGAAATCATTGCTTTGTTCAAAGGGAATGGTATAAGACAAAACATTACAGCTGGTTTTCATTCTGCTATTTGGGAGCATGAACACGGTTCTTGATAAAGCCTGTTGATTTAATTGATATATACCTGCCTACTACTGAGCAGCAGTGTGAGACTGTGGGGAATTATCTGCCGCCAGATGTCTTGAAAGATGTTTTTTTGAACAGCTCAAACAGAAGTTATAGTAGTTTGATGCAGAAATTATTAGTGAAGTTCTTTGATTCATTATGCAAAAGAGTGTTACAATGATCCCTTCTGGCCTTATATCCAGTTTTAACATAGTTTTAAAAATAATGGCTTATATTAGTTTAAAAAATAGTTTCACAATTACCATAGTTACAGAAATCCAAGCACCACGCTCTTGACAAAGAAAAACAATTGCTAAAGAGTTGTGGTTGTTGACAGTAGTGACTTCCTCCTTGACTCTGTGGATAAAAAGGAACAGCGTCATTCATAGAATCATAGAATCATTGAGGTTGGAAAAGACCTCTAAGATCATCGAGTCCAACCGTCAACCCAACACAACAGTCCCAGTTCCCTCAGCCGCTCCTCATCAGACTTGTTCTCCAGACCCCTCACCAGCCTCGTTGCCCTTCTCTGGACACGCTCCAGCACCTCGACGTCCTTCTTGTAGTGAGGGGCCCAAAACTGAACACAGTATTCGAGGTGCGGCCTCACCAGGGCCGAGTACAGGGGCACGATCAGTTCATTCACTCCTATACACCTACCTATACATTAGCAATTTAAATTTTGGCCCCATGCTTTCAGTGTGGGACCCCAGAGGCTGTTTTCTTTCATAGAACCTGTTAAAGGAGGCAGCATCTTTTGTTGGTGTTTTGTTAGTGAGTCTTGGTGAAAAAGGGAGAAAAGAAAGATTCCAGTTGTAATAAAGGGGAAATGGACAATATTATGTCCCTAAACATGTGAAAGAAACTGGGAGAGAAAAAGGAGTTGCCTACCATGTCTTCCTTTATATTTCGTGTAAGACATAAACAAAAACTGTATTTCCTGGTCTCTAAGGAGGGCAAAAATCTAGCAACACTCATCGCTGTTCTGGCCCTTCCCCACACAAGGTTCGAAGAAGCAGGAAAACTGTCAGAGAAATGTCTGAGCTGTACCACAAGTCCTTCTTCATGCCATTTAATACCTCAGAAAACAGCATACACTGCTGTTGCCCTTTGGGTAGCAGAGCAAGCATGTGCTCTGTGTAAGAGCAGAGGGGAGCACGAACCTTCAGGGCAAAGGAGACAGTTATGATGTTCTAGTTTTGCATAAAATGGGCAAGGATGGCTTGTTCTCATCAGGACATGAGCCTAGATTTCAGTTTTAGTAACCTTTTGGTGGATGGCACTGGTGGAGCGGCTCAATTCTGAGTGCCAGGCTCTTTAGTATATGTGAGGGAGACAATTCACATTTCTTCTTCATGCAACAAAGGGGGGGCTTTAAACTCTTGGTGATAATCAGGGGCAGCAAGAGGCCCATGTTGATTGAACAGCTGTCCCCTGTCTCTTCTGAGAAATGGATAGGAGATCTGGGCTGTGGGATGCCAGCTGGACCACCCTGAATTGAGCATCCCCAAGTAAACATGTATGTCAACCACACTTCATGGAGGAAGATGTCTCAGCATCTAGGCTAGAACATAGCTCAGAAGTAACTATCAAGTCTTAAAAACTGGCAGTGGTAGAAAATCCATCAGTCATGGGGATGGGAGCTGGCTGCTGGGAGATAGTACCCAGTGGCCCAAGCCTAGCCCCAAGGTTCATCCTATAGTACGTTATTCCAGCTGTTAATTATCATCAGTCATGGGGATGGGAGCTGGCTGGTGGGAGATTGTACCCAGTGGCCCAAGCCTAGCCCCAAGGAAAGTTCTTCTGCGACCAAGTGGTTTGTAAGAATCACAAGTGCTTTTGAACAGCCAGACAGGTAACAGCTGGAAAACATCGTTAGCAGCTGCAGAACAGCAATGGCCCATGATATTAGCTGCCAAATCCTTTCTGAGTATTGCCTAATCAGCGAGCTGAGGCTGTTCATGAGCAGAATTGGAGACTAAAGTAGGTAAGTCCTAACACAAAAGCTGTTTGAATAGAAGGTATGTACTGTGTTATTGGATGGCGAAGATAAATTGAGTGATATTCAGAGTTCCTGGTTGTTGTTTCTTAATAGAAGAATTTTGTGGGTAACAGATTTGTCAGAAAATTACCAGTCTAAGCACCTGCACTTAAAAGAAGGCATTACATGTGTCGAGTGAGGTGACTAGCAATGCTTTTCCTTGGTATCATGAAGGTAGTGACAATTTTTCTCCCTGCAGAGCAATGACAGAAGCTCTGTTATAGGCACTGACCAGAAAGAAAAGATACCAAAATAATTTGCTTTAGAGCCTAATAGCTTTCATGTAACACCTTCCTTTATGACTTAATTATCCATTGCTGTCAAGGTATCTTTGTAATATGAGGTTTAAATTAAGTTTGTGTACAATTGAAACTCATTTAGAACCAAACTCTGCAAGGAGCTTTCCTCATTCCTCTGGGAGCTTGTATAAGGCAAAATTGCTGCATACTCCAAAAAACCACATGGGAGCAGGGTCAGTCCTCCTACCCCAAATCCACTTGACCAGTATGGAAACAGTAACCTATACTACAGCCTACACAGTTGTCAGTGTAAGTGTTCTCTGTATCCTCTCTGGTTTCAAAAAGTACCCAAAAGTGTCTAATGACAGCCAAATGCCTGAGCGCTTCTGAGGGCTGGGGTCTTGCTTTCCTCTGCATGGTGCATGGTGATGTTACCAAAGGATATTATAGCTTTGTATTTTTCTTCACTGTATACTATGTCTTTATGTCATAAAATAGTTTTTTAGATACATTACTGTTGGTGATTTCTAATACTGGAATGTTTAAGGTATAATTAATTCCTCTTTTAGACAAATCACCATAAAAGATTGAATTTCTTTATTACGTTGATTTTCTTCTGCTAAACCAGTTCTGAAGGTCTTAAATACATTAAATTGTCCTTTTTTGCATGGATAGCTGAAGCTTCCTAAACAATATTTGAAATGCAGGCATTTATTTCCAGGTATTTGCATCCCCTCAAAAATCTCCAAAGATTTTGAAAGCTATTTGTAGAGGGGTTTTTGTGCCATACTTTTTATGTTATGAGGGAAAATAGAGCAATGGAAGTGGTCAGTGACAATTTCTCCATCACATAGTACTAATACCAGAGCAAGGCCAAAATTGTGGCAGAACTGGGCCATTTATTTTCTTGTGCTTCATCCCCAGATGTATTTTCAACTTGGATGAGGCAAATCATGTAGATGTAACGTTATCTTGTGAACGTGTGATAAACCTGATGTATTGGGCTTTTGTGCACTGTGAAGATGAAACTCTGTGATCTTAAGAATATACCAAGAGTAACTCCTGCCACTGCAGTTTTCAAGAACTAGAACTGCTGTTCTAGGATTTCAGCTAATCGCTCCATCAGTAAGAGTGTTGGAGGGATCCCACGAACTTGGCTCAAATCTATGAAACTGGCACTTCGTTCAAGCTGGTATAAGATAAAATCTGGCAGAGTTGTGAACTGAAATCAGGCTTTCCATAAATTTTTAGTATAAGCAGCAAGAAAGACTCGAAAGTACCAAAATCCATTCGTTAGGGCGATACACTAGGCAATCCAGTTGCTGTGCCAGCATTTCTGAGTGGGAAGGGCAGGGACTGCTGTCCTGAAAGATCACAGCTGATCTGAAGAGTGTAAAAGCCATTGGTTACATATTTCAGTTATGTCCAAGTGAAATGCTACGCTGCTTTCCTTCCAGAAAGAGCAAACTATCTGTGAAGGACAATCATTACATGCCACCCTCTCTGTCCATCCTGTTTTGTTTCAAGGAGACGACATGAAATTTTGCTTCAGCTCACATATATCAAACTTGCTGGTGAACTGAAGAAAAAGAAAAAACTCTACTGTAAGTTTGGTCTCGGAACGGCTTGAAAGGGAGCAGTGATGCTGAATATTGTGTGGTCTGATGGGGAGGATGGAAGGAGGGAGAGAAGGCGAGCAGGGAGGAGGAAAAGACAGATGTAGCTTTCTGTTTTGTGCACAGTCCACACATTACATGGAGAAAGATACCTTAATTCAAAAGAACAGGTTTACCTTCTGGGATCAGCAGAGCAAAATAAAATGAGCCTGTTTAGCTGCATAGGGCTCTCATTGTAATGAGAGCCTCTGGGCACTGCTCTTCTGTGACCGGCAAGTGATGCTGGTATTGACAGACAACTTGAGCTCCTTGTCTTGTGTTGGGGAAGAGGGTTTAAGGAATGTCTCGCTAATTTATTTGCGGATTGCTGTGTCCCCAGGAGAAAACAGGCTGTGAGTTTGGCATCTCCAAGGCTTCTTTCACCCATAGTGCCATTAGCACGCACTTGAGCATCTAATTCCAAGCTCTAAGTGCAGCAGAAGGGCTGTCCCCTGGGGCTCAGCCCCTGCTTCACTCTTTTCAGAGTCGGCACAAGCAGCACTTCTGAGATGGGGAACTTCTCTAGCTTTCCCTGCCCCATCTGCAGCAGTGCTTTGCTGTTTGAATGCATTTTTTGTGTGTGTCTATATGCATTTTGCCTGCACATTATTAGATGGCAGTAACTAGTTGTGTAGTGGTTGATGAATGTAGTTACATCCAGTTGGCGGCCGGTCACGAGCGGTGTTCCAAAGGGCTCAGTACTCAGGCCGGTCTTGTTTAATATCTTTATTGATGATCTGGATGAGGGGATCGAGTGCACCCTCAGTAAGTTTGCAGACGACACCAAGTTGGGCGGGAGTGTTAATCTGCTCGAGGGTAGGAAGGCTCTGCAGAGGGACCTGGACAGGCTGGATCGATGGGCCCAGGCCAACTGTATGAGATTCAACAAGGCCAAGTGCCGGGTCCTGCACTTTGGCCACAACAACCCCATGCAGC
>NW_008796056.1:1772490-1828744 GCF_000699145.1 Aptenodytes forsteri
TATTGGGCATGGTGGTGTTGGGTCGACGGTTGGACTCGATGATCTTAGAGGTCTCTTCCAACCTCAATGATTCTATGATTCTATGATTCTATGATGGTTAACTTTTCTTTTTCTTGGTGCAGATTTGCACTACAATTAAGAAATCCACTTTAAGGGATTGGTGCAAACAGCGGTTATCAAAATTTGGGCTGGCTCTCTCAAGTCATTTGATGGCAAAATAGAGCAGGTTGGCTGCAAGAAACTCTGAAGAGCATCACTAGAGCTTAAGAAATCCATTTATCTCTGCACTGGCTATGCCAGCTATACATGGTCAGATGAACCCTCCTCACTGAATTAACTTTGTTGTTAGTTATTTGACCCTGCACTCAGATTCTGGCACCAGTGAATAGCATCTGCACTTTGTGGAAATGTTTTGGCAATTAAGAGCCAATTAAATTTGGCTTATTCCCCTGTTCCATCCTTCTTATGATGTCCAAGGAGAAGACTCATGACTGAAATATTTAGCATCTATTAAAAAAAAAAGAAGGTGTCTTGATTTTGCTGAGTCTGGGGGGTCTGTTTTTCTCTGCACTTGAAGGTCTCTTGGAGGATGAAAGTTCAAGGGCCATTGCACCATAAAACTTGTTCACAGAAAAAAAAGAAAAGTATCAAAAGTGCTTCTAAATCATGTATGGTTTTATTATCATTGGGTCATTGGTGGTAAAAAAACCCTGCGCACTCAAGTATTTGAACACGGTCATGTAAGGTTAACCAAACTGATGAAATAGAATTAACAAGGAAATAACAGGGCTGGTGCCTTTATCCACTGTCGTCTTTACTCTTTCTTTCATATGTTTGTCTTGGCAAGACTTCTCCAGTGAGATATGAAGCTATTGCTTACCCTTTTTTAAACTGTGTATCAGTCAGGTCTGCAGATAAAAGCCATCAGTTAGACGGATGAAACCATAAAACAATGAATCTCTAGAAACAATCCTTTGTGTAATGTTGTCCTTCCTTTCCTTTAATTTGCTAATTAAGGACTGTGATCAGTCCCATTGATGGGGTTTATGACCACCATTATAGATGTACCTATGGGCCTCACAGCCTTTTAATGAAGTCATTGTTGCAATGCTCTTCTCTGTTTGAGAAATATAACTATTCCTGTGTAACAGGTAGATGGTGTCACATGGTTTCAAAGTGCCCAAGTTCTCCT
The DNA here is from genome assembly GCF_000699145.1 of Aptenodytes forsteri. Classification (NCBI taxonomy): domain Eukaryota; kingdom Metazoa; phylum Chordata; class Aves; order Sphenisciformes; family Spheniscidae; genus Aptenodytes; species Aptenodytes forsteri. The sequence goes on from NW_008796056.1 coordinate 1,773,683, forward strand.
AAGGAAGGTATGGCAGGGAGCGGGTTGGATCCCAGCACACCACCTGAGCTGCTGCTTTTTTCCTTCCTCTTTGTGCTCTTGGTAAAGTTCCTACTCCAAGGGGGGACAGTACCTTTTGATTAGGGACCTTTGGGCACTTTCACAGTAGATCATAGAATCATAGAATCGTAGAATCATTAAGGTTAGAAAATACCTCTAAGATCATTGAGTCCAACCGTCAACCCAACACCACCAGGCCCACTAAACCATGTCCCTAAGCGCCTCATCTACACGTCTTTTAAATACTTCCAGGGATGGTGACTCAACCACTTCCCTGGGCAGCCTGTTCCAATGTTTAACCACTCTTTCAGTAAAGAAATTTTTCCTCACATCCAATCTAAACCTCCCCTGCCGCAACTTGAGGCCATTTCCTCTCGTCCTATCACTTGTTACTTGGGAGAAGAGACCAACACCCACCTCGCTGCAACCTCCTTTCAGGGAGTTGTAGAGAGCGATGAGGTCTCCCCTCAGCCTCCTTTTCTCCAGGCTAAACAACCCCAGTTCCCTCAGCCGCTCCTCATCAGACTTGTTTTCCAAAATGTAGCAGTGACAACATTAGAAATATGTGGTGGTGGTTTAGCAAATGGTTGATGAATGCAACCATTAGGAAAAACATAAATGCAGTTTCAGAATCTCAGAAAGGAACAACCAGAAAGTATTCAGCTGTCAGTCCAATATTTACTTTACAGTTTGTTTAAATTATAATTGTTAAGGGAACGCTTAAACAGAAAGAAAGTAAATGGTATGTGGAACACCTAAACCACTGAACACAGCTGATGGCTACAGGGTGAGTTCTTCAAAAAATGAGGTTTTGTAGATACACAAAACCTAGAGAATTGGGATTTCATCCACTGTGTACTGCCCATGTCCTGCTGTATTTACTTGCAAATATAGGTACCACAGCGGTATAAATAGTAAAAAGTAGACTTGGTATACATATCCACCTGTATAGTGGATATCTGCTTGACAGTATACCTTTCAGTTCTGTAGAACTAAATCCTGGTATCGTGGAATTCAGTGGCTTTTTTGCCATTTGATTTGTCCTGGAATCAGATATTTTTTTTCCATAGAGAATTTAGCAAAGTATTGTCCAAATAAAAATACAGCACAGTGTATTAAAAAGAAAAAAAGAAAAAATTTAAAAGTCAGTGCTGACAGGTGGCAAGCAGCAAATAGTTCTTAAGCAGACAGTTTTAAGAGGGGTGAAGTATCAAATATTCAGTAATTCATCTTGGGACTTGTTCTTTTCAATATATCAAGTAATGAATGACAAGGAGGGAGATGTAAACACCAAGTTAATTAAATCCTCCGATGATATTGGGCCAGGGAGGATTGTATATTTCAGAGCAGTTGGATTGAAATTTCTGAATGATCTGGCAAATTTCAGGAGGTGGGTGGAAGAAAAGGAAGATGAATTGGAATAGGCAGAAATGTCAGACAGTTCACCAAGAGAAAAATTATCATCATCAAAGAAGAAACAGTGACATGGGGTGGGGGAAATGTTAGGATCATACTTGGCACTTTATAACAGTCTTTTGTCTGCATGTATCAGAGTATTAAACCTATTAAATTAAGCATTCCCACTCTTGCGGAGGGGAGGTCTGAGAAAGTGTTGCTACCTGGTTTCACCAAAAGGAAGAGCATAGCTAGGGATGTAAATGACATTCTGGAAATGACAGTGGATCAGCATGAGGGAGATGGGATTAAAAGGCCAGACTTCTCTTCCTCTCTGACCGATCAAAACTGGTATTTGAGGTCAGACCTGAGGCACAGTCCTGTGATCTGCATTTCAGAATGACAACAAGCATGACAGGGATCAGCTTGACCAGTGTGGAGCTGCAGGACACTGATTTTATGCAAGAAGTCTCACAAGTCAAGATTTGCTGTGTCTCTCTAGAATGACAAGACCAGTCACACAGAGTGTGGTTTCTCTGTATATACAGAGCAGCTTCAGGGAGCCTGGTCGATAGGAACTGGTATTGGACCTACAGGAAAAGCCCCTTTGGCTTAGACCCTGACTCTGTGCCAGATGTATTCTGCTGTGATGTCCAGCCTCTGTTCCCTTCAGTGCCTTACAGTCACCTTGCCCTGCAGCAGTGTTTCACACCCAGTGGGTTGTAACCCTCAGGATTTTTATGAAAAATAAGGGTGGGAAGGGTTGTGAGAGGAATTATATATTTGAAGGACTTAAACACTAGTCCCCTCTCTCTCTGTCTCTCACCAAGTCACCTGCTCATCTGTCTTGTTCGGGGTCACCTGTTCCCTCTCAGCTTCTTAAAACTCAGAGAAATGCTGAAAATAAGACTCTCTCTGTTATCATGGATACTCTTACAGCACATAGAAAGGTAAGAGCTTGAAGGAATTTAAAAATTCAAGGGATGAAAAATTCTTTATTTTGAATAACCCAAGAAGCCAGAGGGCTGTACAGAGGCATCTTTGTATGTCTAGAAAGGTAGTAATAATGACACTACCACCTCTGAATAATGATGCCATTATATAGAGCCTTGGCAGGACTGAAATTGGAACAGTGCAGACAATAATGGGCCGTTCACTCTGAAAAACAGAACTTGCAATAAGAAGTTGGAGCATATTCAGAGAAAAACAATGAAGAGGTCACGATGGTCAGGGCTGGATTGAGCTCATCTATGATGTAATGCAGTATGTTCTCTGGTAGCTTGATAAGCTTCTGCCTGTGAATCTATATGCAGACTCATCTATAGGCTTATGTTGACTTCAGAAATTCCTTCGCCAGGTTGGATGATCTCATCCTTAATCTGCCATTTTACTGCAACTACGTATGGTTTACTCTAACGTTTGGCAGGTGTTCTTTCTTTCCATTTTGGCCTTGCCAGTTTTCTATATCCCTTCCCAGATAAGAGGCTGTCTGCCTAAGGAAATGAGCTTGTCCGACCATCACTGAACATCTGAAAGCCATTTGAAGTTGCCTTCTCATTATCTTGCAGACATCACTCCTCAACTATCTGAGCAATTTTTAGAGAATTTCCTTCTAGGCTTCCTGGCAGCTAAGTTCAAGCAAAGATATTTTACAACCCCCCAAACCAGTAATTATTTGCTTCATGAAGCTGCCCTGAAGGGAACCTACTCCTGTAGGCACATTCACTGGTTGTGAGGCTCATGGAGAGCATCTTTCCTTAAAGGAAGTGTAGTTGTGAGAGACATTTCCTTACAAAGAGAGTTTTCCAGAGAAAAGATGGGCTTGTGACTAGACTAAGTCACTTTGGTTACCCAGACGTACACCTTAAGACAGAAAAGAGTCAGCAATGAGACATGGCAAATTTTTTGGGGGGGTTTATTACATTTTAGGTAGCATATTTGTGCTTAGGTTTACTGTATATTGAGGATCCCATTTTATTGCAGGATTGACTACTTCATTCCAACTGCAGAATTTGTTGTGCACTTTGTCCTTCTTTGTTTTTTTCCTCTTATTCTCTTCATTTTGAAATCTTCATCTCTACTTAGTCTAGTCCAAAGAGCCTGAAAGGGCTGCCTTTGGAGCGGATCATGATATGCCTGGCCTTGTCTTCAGATTGATCTGCTGCCAACCACATCTTCCAGCACTCTCGTCAGCTTCTTCTTTCCTCCCCTTTTGTTTCTGCAGATACCTAGCTAGGATTTTAATTTCTGCGCTTGTCATCCTTGGGATTTGTCAGCAGGTGCCAACTTTTCTTTCCCCAGCCCTAAGGTGTATTGGAGCTTGACCGAGAAAGCCTACTGGCAGCGTGGATGTCTAGTTAGAGTGGTCGTCTTCTTCCCCCAGTCTAGTCTATCAAAAGAACTATTTTGACCTTTGGTATAATATGCCCCCTGAGTATATTTGTAAATGCAAAGTAGCTGCCAGGGGTGGGGGGCTACTACATCTCATATATGTACTAACTGTCAGGCTTTCCTGAATCCTAAACTCCCATGTAGACTTTTCACTTAACTTGAACATACCCAAATCCTGGCTGAGGGAACTGCATTAGACCTCCAGTGCTGGTTAATATGTAATAATTAGAGGTGTGAAAAACTTGAATTGGCGTCTGAAATCTGCAATCCAGTTGCATCAGTATGCTTCAGTTGCTTCAGGTTTCCCTTAGTACCCTGACGTACCGATGCTGCAGGTATTTTCACTGACATGGGGACGTGGGATATCCTGTCTTAGTGAGTATAATTTACCAAGTGAGGAAGAGGGCTCAGTGCTAGTATCAGCACTGCTTGTGAGAAGGAGCTGTGCCGTCTGCTAGATGGCAACCCTGAGATGACGACCAAAGGGAACAGTATAGGCAAGAAAAAGCTTCCTGTAAATATTGAAAGAGACAAAAGGTCAAATATGGAAATGGATTACTCTAAAGCAGAAATACTGTTTGCAGTGAGATGGACAGATAACTACTGTGCCAGTGAATGAATTGTGGAGAAACATGGCCAACACGCTCAACCTGTTTGTGGTTGCTGATCTGCAGCATCTTGTCACTTAATGATGTAACAAACTAAATTTTCAAAAGGTGAGTTACAATAGGTGGTGCAGTCATTACAAATACTCTTCTTTTTCTTTTACTTTATTAGCTGAGGCAAAATTGGTAGGAGACAAGTTTACAGAGAGGCAAGGCACTTCACAAAATAGATACTGTAATTGGTAAGGAAATAAGTGGAAAATTGGATTTCTTGTTATAATAAAATTAAATCATGTGTGATCTTTAATCAAAGGAATACATTTTGGAATGATTTTATAAAAATGACAGTAAAAAGGCTGCCATGGAGAAGAATTAATACAACATTAATTAAGAATATTGACCTAAGAATTTAGTACAGAAAGTACATGTACTTTCAGAGAACAAAGTTGTCTGAATACATAATTATACTTGATTGTAGTTGTCATAGTGGTTTTACAGACCTTTTTAATGAAGTGAATGGTCTAAACTGTTGCTTCTCTCCCATGATAGTTAGCAATGAATAATAAGAAATATGGGCTCTCCATAAATACTTTAGGCAACATTTAGACAGTTTTATCCAATTCTGAGGAAAATTAACTTGGTCAGAGAGATTACCTTCAGATTGCTGTAGGAGTCCTGAACAAGGAAGAACCATGCTTACAAAGGTGTCTGTCAGTTGTGCAAGTCTGTTTTCCATTGCCTTCAGTGGAAGTTCTATCTCTACACTTTTTTTAAATTCTCTTTCATAGTTACAAGGTTCTTTCCTCCTCCACCGTCCTCCTCACTCCTCTGTTGCAAGTCCAGCTCCCCATCAGTAGTTGTACAACTTTTGCTGCTGTAATGTTCCAGCCTACTCCAGTGGGATCTTCTTCTCCTTGAACCTGTACTGTGTCTCATAGAAAACCATGGATCTCAGTTCAGGGTTAACAGAAAGAGCCTTATCCGTGAAAATGCAGGTGCCTGCTCTGCTTTTCCAATTTCTTGCCCTTGTCATCATGCCTTCAATGTATTTTCTCTTGGTAAGGGTAATGTAGAAATGGAAATTCTTCTTCAGTCATCTCTGGGCCCTTGAGAGTATAATAAGCTGAAGAACGGGTGATTTTGTTTTGTTTTGCCCAGCCAGGGAGAAATAAATGGAACTGAGATGTACTAAAGCCAATGGCTTTTCTAGAATTTTAAAAATAATGATAAATTGGCATGTTTCTATGAGAAAAAAATCTGATGCTAATTGATTCTATAGGGTTTTGAGCCATCTACGTTGTTATAATTGGATGCTTCACCAACTGATAGAGGAAGCAACTTCTGTAGAAGAGAGAAGGAAACTTCTACAAGCTCTAGTACATATTGTAACAATATGTTTGAAGTTGAAAGGACAAAATATGAATAATCAATCAGAAATTAAACTTGAGCTGTTAAAAAAAGGAGAGGATGCCTAATGAAGTCTGAACTGGAATCATAACACACTGCAGTCTTGTGCAAAATAGTATATAAAGTTAATTGGACCCACTGGGTTTTGCAAGCTTACTTGTCTAAGGGGCTGCTGTTGTCTTTAATGAAAACATCATCCTTCACAATGTCAGGAGAACACATGGGAATCTCTGATCTCACATGCCAGATGTCACATTTTGTTACACTTTTAAACCTTGAAAGCCATTGTAGTTTCGGAAATCCATACAAACCAAGGATGATGTGCTTTGTTCAGTGGTGGTTCTTTGTCTGTAAGAGGCTGTTGGTACTGAAATGCTGTCAATAATCACAAGCCCTCTGGAAAAATAGTGTCAGAGTGTACACTTACTAATTGAGGTTTAAATAATGACATGGTGTCATATGTTGACTTCAAAAGATGAAGCGGCTGTCTTGATTTTTGCTGCAGAAAAGATTTGAAAATCTTCGATAGTGATAACTGCAGCTTCTTTGAAAAATGAAATCATGTAATTTGTTGTAGCTAGGTTTTTACTGAAAACTGTGAATTGAGCCTTGGACTCCAAAGCGGTCTGGAACACTCTGTAGTCAGTTTTGCTTTCTGCAAGCCTACCATATGAAAGATTACCTCTGAGACAAGTTTCAGATTTGGATGGTTTCCAGTAATTCTTCATTTGTCTGTATTATCCTAGTGCCCTGAAGAACCAGTCATATATCAGGAAGCCATCCTGATACACGCAATCACACAGCAGAGGGGCTGTCCTGACCAAACCAGCTTAAACTAGAAGAACAGGAGACAACAGATGGATACAATCAGACAGCAAAATTCAGGGAAACAATGAGACAGTACTAGGTCAGAATATGACTGAGCTATGGCGAGCACATCGGCAGCCTAACTACTGTCAACTGCTGGTTTACTGTTTTTTCAGATATTAGAGGAAAGAGGAGTCTTAAGAAGGAATTTGGAGGGAGATAATGAAATAGCTCTGCAGATGTTTACAGAGATTTCCTCCCAGGCATGAAGGGCAGTGTGGGAGGAACATGAAGGCACTTGTTTGAATATTTATCACGTGGGGGTGGAGGCTGGTATTGTGGGTTATCAGAGGGAGGTGATGGCATCTCTCTGGTGCGTAAGAGTTGCAGCAGCAGAAGAGTGTAAGGAGACCATTACAGACATCAGACAGTCGGTTCCTTGGAGTTCTCAGGCTGTATCCATCATGGCAGTACTGAGCTGTGGTTTTAGTAGGACAATTTAAAGAGAAGAACGAGTGTGAGAGGAGGGTTGTTTACTTGATTTTATTTTGATTTTGGAGAACTTTATCCAAAACCTATTGAAGTCAATGACATGGGCTTTTCATAGGATATCAAGGGAGGGATTCAGCTCCAGCCAAAGACGCCTAAATGTAGGTGTCTGTGTGTGAGCTAGGTATCTAAGCTCCAGTTTTCTCAGTGGAGATCTAGGTCTGGATTCGGATGCCTCAGGATAGGTGTCTAATGCCATTTTAGTTCTGCTTGGCCTTCAGCTGTTCCAGAGGGACACCAATCTCTAAGTTCCTGTTAATTGAGCCAGTACAGTCTGTAGACATAGAGAGCAATTCATCACATCCTGAGTCTCTCTCTGGGCTCCATTAACTGCATTGACTACATCTCTTTTGACTGTACTGGGGACTTACTCAGTATGCTCACATAAAGATACCTCCATCTGGGTCTTGGTAACAAACTGAATATGGCTCCAAGGATATAAAATCTCGTACTGTTCGCTGAAATCCTTACTCTGTTGACATTGGTAAGAGTTTTGCCACAAACTTCAGTCAGACTAGGACTTCACTTTCTGTGCTCTATGCAGTACTTCATATCCAAGCATTTTGTTCAGCTTGCAAATGCTGATACTTCTTTAATTAAAATTTCCTACAAGCTCTTGAATTAACTCCCCTATCCATCTGTAATTCCACTAATATCCCTGATAATGTCTCACAGTAGCTCCCAAAGAGCCTGGGAAAAAAGCTACGGTATAATAATCAGCATTTACAGTTGGGTAGTCAGGTACAAGATAAGCATTAAACTTTTCTAAGGGCACCTACACCCTGCAGTAAAGCATGGCACTGAAGTCCAAGTCCGACAGAGATGTGGGCAGGTGTCTCCACACGTCACTGTGTAGTTCCTTATAGAAGATAATAATTTTGGTCTCAAAAGCAGTACGGCTGCCTGTGTCCCTGAGACAGTGTCCCTTGGTTTAGGGATAGCCCCATGTTAGTGCAGTTGCGTTGCCCAGCGCTGGAACAAGCTGTCTTGGTGCTTGCTGGGATATTTCTGTACCGCTGTACTGTAGAATATGTGTGCTTTAAATAGAAAATATGTTCACCAGCTATCTGTAAGATGCTTTTTAATAATGTGCTCTGCTATTTTTTGTGATATATTCTGCTTTGAGGAGCTTCTTTTCTGTTTGTGAGCTAAGAAATTGTGCCAGAACAACTGAGAGCACTCCTAAGACTGGAAATGAATACATGTGGAAAGAACAACTCGTTATTTGAATAAGTTTGCCTGAAGGGGGAATTTCTAAACTTTCAGTAAAATTCCATTCCCTTCCTTCGTGTTAATTAAATTAAAGCTGGGAGGATAGGAGAGCATAGCATGGTAGTGTGATATATTTGGGGTGCAACTCAAGAAACAAAAAGTCATCTTACCCCCCTTAGCTTGTCTGTCTTTTTATTGAACGCTGTGAGATTTCATTGGCAATAATGAACTGCTTTTATGCAAAACTTTTCAGTACTACCAAATGAAAGGAGGAACATGTTGACAGGAAGTGAAAGTTGCATAATCTCTGCAAAAGTCCATGACTGAATCGCTGCTCTGTTCATCACTGCGCTGTTTGATATGGCATCAGGAGGGGGTTTTTTCTTCCAATGACTTGGATAAAAGAAGGATCAATTCCTAACAGACCACCTCCATCAGGGCATCAGAGTCACATTTCTTTATAGTTATAAATTATCCCCATAGTAAAATGGGATTAAATAGTGCATGTTTATGACATCCAACAAAATCTTCCAGGGAGATCATGTTATCCGTGGAATCAGTCTTTTCAGGCAGTCTTGTGCAGTGGGTTAATGCAGTAGCAATATTTCTCCAGCTTTTCCCCCATTTCTCTTTCTCACACTTGGAAGCGGTGACTTCTGGCTGTTCTGTGCTGGGCCACATGCAGACACAGTAGGAGGCTCTTGGCTCCTCTGACTGCATTTGCTGTCCAAACAACTGCTCCTTACTCCCTCAGAGGAAGACACAGTGGGCAGATAGAAATATTTTGCAGGCCAGATGGGGCTAATGGGCCACAAACTGGAGCAATCTGACCAAAATACATATTTAATTGAAGGTTGTTTCTTGAATTTCTGGCATGGAATTATGCACCGTGTTTGACTGATTTGTGGTGACCAGATCTAGTTTTGCATGTTTCAACTCCCGATCATGTCAGTGGTATTCAGTGGCACTCGGACTTCCCAGGAATTGCTTAGTCCCTTCTGAGATCAGACATATGTACATAATTCAGATAGTCCTCAAATAGGCTTAAGTGCAATTCTGCTAAGTGGCACCCTTAAAGTATATGACTATTGTCACATCCACTGTAGTAATTTCTGGAAAAATCTCCTTTGCTAGTTTGCTTTTGTTTTGTTTGCATGTGTTTTTCCCCTAAAATGTTGGCTTTAAGTCTGTATATCCAAATGAAAGTTAGTGCTGCTTCTGCAAAATGCAAGGAATTTCCCTCAGGCCTGTGCTTATGCCCTTCATACCTTTAGGAGTGATTCTCCAGATTTCACCAGCTAGACAGGATCTGATTAGGGTAACATATGTATAAGAGTTATGCCAGGAATGACAGTGGACTTCAGTTGCTGGTCTTCATTGTCCGGTATTTTTTTTTTTCTTTTTGCCCTACACTGTTATCCCAAAATTAGATCTCTGTTGAGATATACATCTGAGACCCATAACGTTTGTGGACTTCTTTCAAAATGTCCCCTGGACCAGATTCACTTCAGAGTAATGATCTGCTTCTCTACATTTTCACTGTTGCTTATTTAAATAAGAGATGCTCCTTTACCTCCTCAGTCAAATAATAGTGCAACATTTAGAAGATCTCTTGAAGCAGCTGCTGCTGCACTCTGCACCAGCAGTGGTATCATTTCATTAATGGAAAGTAAACCCTTGTTTAGCAAATGGGGTATAAAGTGTTATGTAACAGGAAACATTTAATGAGGAGATACTTAAAGTTCTGTTTATATTGTATGTGCATGTCCAGTTAAGTTTTTCTTGGCCCCATTGTGCAAAAGAATTTATCTGTCCTAAGTAAGGAGTGAATTTGTTTTTCTAGTATTCTCATCACGCTGGTACTAACATACCTGACATTAAAAAGCTTTGAGATTCTCCAACAGAACATTTGTAGAATACTGTAGTGACTTCAGAATACAAAGACAGAAATAAGAATAAGCATATTTGGGTTGCAGATTGATTAGTTATGAATATCAGTGAGGAATTTTGATTATTTAAAAATGTCTACTGCCAGCACTTCCAATGCTTTCTGATGATGGCTGTGGCTGGCCCAGTGTCTTCTCCCTTTCTCTCCAGGTAGGACACCAAAAGTCAAGAAAGGAATTTATAAGTCAGGGTATAGTTAAGGATCACCCTGTTTGCCTCCAGATCCATCAGAATGTAGGTACTTATCTGTGTTTAGATAAGAGACTGTAGAAGAAGGAGCCTAACATACGAGGCATCAAGATGTCAGCAATAGCAGAGGTCTGGGAGAAATTTCCTAGAAAGGACCATATTGGCCAAAGACACCCAGACAAGATGTTGTCTTGACTGCTAAGATGCCAAGGGTCAGACCACAAAACTAAAAGAAATGAGATCAGACTGAGTTCTTAAGTTATGGCTAAGATCCAGCCCTCAAAAGGAAAGAATCAGATGAGGGTTGGAAGACTTTGTGTGGGAAAAGAGACATCTCCTCTGCCTTTAATTCTCTGGCTGATGGTATAAAGGAGAAGCTTATGCCCTTTTATTAGACAAATAGTATGCCTAGCTTGGTTGCATAATACTACTACCAGTATGTCCGTGTGTATAAAAATACACATGTTGGAACTTTTGTGTGGACTCAGGCCAAAGGTTGATGTTAGTCAACCTAGCTGCAACCAAATACCTAGTCACTGAGCTGCTGAGTGCAGTGCTGGGCCCACCACACTTTCCTGTATTCACCAGTTACCTAAAGTGTGGCGATCCAGTGAGCCATTCATACACAGAATGGACCCTGACTAAATGTACCGTTCAAGTTCTCTTCATAATAGTTTCTAAAGGTGAATATATTACTGAAGTAAGGTATGCGGTTGGTATTCCATAAGTAGAATAGGAGGTATGTGAATCTTACTAGAGATATTACAGGCAATAAATTTTGAGCTATCTATGGATGACCTTGGTCAGACTTTCAGCAGGGTAGGAAGGATTTGGACATCAAATTTTTTAAGATGCCTAAAAGCCCATTTTTAAATTATAGTCAACTGACTTCCCAGCAGTATCTGAATTATTAAAAATGGGTTGGAAATGGGACTCAGTCTCCTAAATGATCTTTAAAAACAGGTAGACAAAACTGTTGTAAGAATGAGAGGCATGAGTCAAAGAGGTAAACTCAGTGGTTTTCCCTTCTTTTCAGATATCCTGTATGATTGGGATAGATCACATTCCCAGGGGTCTGGATATGAAGTGAAGGAGCAGATAGATGTTAATTCATTCCTCTTGCTCACTGCAGGATGGATATGTGTCACCTCTTCTTTATTCCCTGGAGGCCCTTGAAAAGCATTATGAGAAGCCACAAAAAATATTTTGGTACCCCTTTGTCCATCTCAGCTGTTTCTTATGTTCAAGAGGTGAACCTCCTAGGCAGGGCTAGCCAAACTCTCTTCCTGCTTATGACCCACCAAGTTGTTACTGTTTCTAGTGCAGCACTTTCTTTGCCCTCTGATAGCAGACACAGAGGGCAGTCATAATTTAGTCACCTCCACCTGTTTGATTAAAAAATGGCTTGTCTAATCATGGAATGTGCCAAGAGACTTCCTGTAACAGTTTTTCATACCACTTGTACGTTGGTTTCTCTCCACATAAAGCTTTCCAGGAAAAAGTTTTCATATTCTGCATCCCAAGACTAATAAAAAATTGAAACAAATTCTTCGTAGGATGTTAATTCCAGCCCGCTTTTCTTTTCCTCTCTTCTCTGATTTTAGCGTCTTTCTCTAAAAGTGTTCTTTTTGCTTTTTCTGCAGACTGTATGTGGATGGACCTTTTGGAAGTCCCTTTGAGGAATCCCTGAACTATGAGGTCAGCCTCTGCGTGGCTGGAGGTATTGGAGTTACACCATTTGCATCAGTACTCAACACACTGCTGTAAGTGAGCTTAAGCCTTTTAAAGCCATTTCCCCTCAGTTTGTCATAGTAGTGCATGTCAGAAAGACTTTCAGAGTATTTAAAAACTTCCATTAGCATAAAATAAGTGAATGATTCCTTGGAGAGTGGTAAAGGACTGGGATGTCCCCTGAAGAGCACAAATCATCTCATACAGGCTTTGTAACCCAAAGAGTTGTGGCAGAGTTGTGCCAGTAATGCACCTGAGCTGGGACAGTGTCACTAACCTTTATATCCTGCCACCAGCCTCACCTGTGATTAATGTAGTCACAGCCCTTCAGCTAGACTTGTTCCCCTAGTCCCAGCTTAGATGAGGCTATGGACTATGATAGTGAGTTTTTGAGAGTCAGGAAGTCGTGACAGTCTTTCTGCTGGAAATGCAGGGCCAGCTTTCCTGGTCTGTTTGACTTCTGTAAATGTGTAAGCTTAAGGTTTTAAATGAAAGGGATCAACTTGGATTCAGATAGCATTCGGATGTTTAACTCCATTTGAAAAGTTTAAATTTTAGGTATGCCTTTTTCTTTACTTTTTTTTCTTGTTTCTCTCTTTTTTTTTTTTATTTTAAGCCTTTGACATTCTATTCAGACCAAACCTTTCACCTCTTGTTTCTCTGTCACTTTGGCAACATGGTTCCCACCAAATCTTATGCTGTGTGAAATAGGCTTGCTTTTATGATTGCTATTGGTTGTTTTTTTTTTTTTGCTAGATTATTGGCTAAGAGCTCCAGTCACAGGTTAAGCACCCCTGTTTCATAGGCACTGTATAAACAGCCAACCAAAGCAGCAAACCTTCCCTGAAGTGTTGAAAGGCTGGCTGGCTTTGGGAGGGTTTTACAATGCACAGCTCAAGCATTTGTTCCAAGATGAACATGCCAATAGCCAGCTCTAACTCCAAAGTGAAGTTAAAGCCTAGAATTTAGATGCGCTATGCATGCTTCTGTCCTTGATCTGTGCTGTACCTGACAGTGCTGAGCACTTCTGAAAATTATTAGCCCCGCCTGTCTCATAGTGCTGCAGTCCTCAAAGACCATCTGGGGCTCCCTCATTTTCTTTTCCTGAGAGTGTATTGATCATCCTTTCAAAAAGAGGGTATGTTTTTGCTGAAATCCTGGGACCCAGGTGGAGAAGATGACCATTTTCCTCATGATGGACTATCCTTGACAGTGCTTAGCAAAAATGTCACTTATGATAATGATGGGCCAACAGCAGGTAATGAGATGTTTGCCTCTATCAGTGTGTTATTGGAGGCGAGCTCCAGTCACAGGTTAAGCACCCCTGTTTCATAGGCACTGTATAAACAGCCAACCAAAGCAGCAAACCTTCCCTGAAGTGTTGAAAGGCTGGCTGGCTTTGGGAGGGTTTTACAATGCACAGCTCAAGCATTTGTTCCAAGATGAACATGCCAATAGCCAGCTCTAACTCCAAAGTGAAGTTAAAGCCTAGAATTTAGATGCTATGCATGTTCTTCTGTCCTTGATCTGTGCTGTACCTGACAGTGCTGAGCACTTCTGAAAATTATTAGCCCCGCCTGTCTCATAGTGCTGCAGTCCTCAAAGACCATCTGGGGCTCCCTCATTTTCTTTTCCTGAGAGTGTATTGATCATCCTTTCAAAAAGAGGGTATGTTTTTGCTGAAATCCTGGGACCCAGGTGGAGAAGATGACCATTTTCCTCATGATGGACTATCCTTGACAGTGCTTAGCAAAAATGTCACTTATGATAATGATGGGCCAACAGCAGGTAATGAGATGTTTGCCTCTATCAGTGTGTTATTGGAGGCTGTAGGAACTTGCATAGACATTGCCATAGAAGGTTAGTGTCCAAAAGCTTTTGCAATGTTCATTTATCTGGATAAAGCCATAAGTGGGCTTCCAAGCAGCCAATCCCATAACCTGCCTTTGTAGCCAATCTTCCCCTTGTGAACTGTAACATTATACAGGGGAATCATTCTGCAATTCTGGGAAGAAGTAACCGTCTAAGCCTGCTTTCCTTCTCAGTATTTAAACATCAACAAAGCACTGATTTAGTGGATGATCTGCCTGTTGTCTTTGCCCTGGCTTAGCAGAAATTGGCAGGTGCGAACATGCAAACTGCCTTATGATGCCAACGCTGCAGAGCAGCGGGGCCAGTCCTGTTGTGTCAAGGACATGCAGGTCTGGGGGAGATCAGAAGCCTGTTGATGTAGTCATTTGTTTCCTGCTCAGTTGTGTTCCTGTTGTATGTACACAATTTAATTCCTGCTCCTGCCCTTCCCTCCACTTAACTGTTGAACCCTATGCCCTATTTTTAAGAAAATATAACTTACATTAAGGAAAGCTAGTGACTTTCATGCAGAAGGGTCTGTAAATAATGGCTTTTATTATGGGCAGTGGTAACAGAGAAACACACAAGAAGTGTTATATACATGTGGGTTTGGTTGTAATGGGGGATTGCACCTTTATTGCATAATATATCTTGCTGGAGGTAGACCCAAGCATAGGTGTCTGAGGTGCTATTTTAAATCTATGCTTGACTTGTTTCATGAAGTCTTGCAGTCCAGCCTCTTTGTCCAGCTGCAATGTTTCATCACTGCAAGTGGTGTTTTGTTACTGAGCTACAGCAGTTCAATACAAAATGCCTTGCATTTTTCTCTTCTTTTATCCTTTTTTATGGTGAAAGGCACTTCGTTTCCTTGCTACTGCTTATAGTTATCTTGTCACATCTGACCAGATTGTGACCCTTCCTAAGCACTTGTCTAGTATAGGCAGTCAGAAAAAGATGGAGGAAATCCTGCTCTGCAGGTCAACAGTTTACAAATAAAAAAGCTGAAATCGGGACTTGAAAGACACTGTACTCTCCAGTCTTAAAGCACTTTTTTTCTCTCTGTGGGAAGTTTACACAAAAGGTGAGTTCTCAGCCCCTACATGCTGCTGAGAATGTCTCCATCCTTGCTCCTCGGGCTTACAGTGGAGGTTAGGGGTATGGGGAGGTAAGACAGTGATCGGAGTCATTACTTAGGTAGATCTATTAATGCAATACCCTTGATGGATATGCCAGCAACGCTAGAGTTTGAAATAATGCGCAATGGATATGGTGAGGTGTATCGTGAAACTTTTTGACTGGGGTTGGCTCCTGGGACTAGCGTTTGAAGTTGTCAGCCTTCTCTATCTGAAATTATTTTAGGAGGAAAAGGAGGAAACAATTTGTACACTGGCTATTTCAGTGATCAGAACAACAGAAAACAGAATTGGCTAACTAAGAAGATACTTCCTGGATATTTGTTTTTTGTTTGAACTCGTTAATCATCAGGATTTTTTTCACTTCTGTTTTCTTTCCCAGTTCATTCCAGTCCTTCCTTTGTGCTATATTTGTGTTTTATTTACATTAGAAATCTGACATGAGAGTCCTGTTTTTCTAAATGCAATGCCAGAATCTGCCCGTGACTGCACTTTCCCCACCAGCATTTTCTGAGGATTGTAATATATCACACAGTTCCCAACACAGTGGAGCTCTGATTTGATTTGGTCTTTGTGATTTTGCTAGAGTATTAATTATAATCAACCAGAGTCTCTCGCATATAAAGGCCGAATTAAGTCCTGACATTATTGCATTTGTCAATATGTTCCTCTTATGGGTCGCTTTATAAACCTAATAAAGAATTGACATAATACACTTGAACTTAGAATGTCTACTTCGCTTTGAAATAAAAGTTTGATGATGATGCATGAATCCATATTTGCTGCCCAAATCATCTGTATAGCTGACAACTTCCTAATGTGGAAACAGTATCTGTGAAGGGTGCTAATTTAATGTTCTCAGGATCATCATAATAGTCTGCATTGGTCATTTCAGTGTCTGCTGTATCATAGGATGAAGAACAACTTAGCAGTTAGCTTCTAATGGAAATTCACATTTCCACTAATGAATAAAAAGCATCTTAATTAATGTTTCCTTTTTAAATGATAATTTTTAATTACCCAAACGTTTTATTTTCAAGTGATGGCTGGAAATGCTACAAGCTCAGAAGACTCTACTTCATTTGGGTGTGCAGGGACATTGAATCTTTCCGCTGGTTTGCAGATCTGCTCTGTATGTTGCATGACAAGGTAATGGGTATTGCTTGGAGGGATACTGACAAATTAATAAATGCAGTGTATGTCCACACCACACAACTGGCACGCTATAGAGAAAGGCAGCCTTGCTCAAAATAAGCAAGCTCCCGCAGTACTTCTGCTTGGGCTACCTGACCCAGGCTCCATTTATTCTTGGAGCTGCACAAAACAGTTTGAGTATCTGTCACCAGTATTTCATTGCACAGTGTTGCCATGTACCAGTAGTCTGGACACTTATCTGTGAAATTTATGAGATGGAAGAAGAACGTGCAGGTTGGGGAGTCTGAGTGGCCTTTAGACATTTGGCTAGTAGACAGATTGAGAAGGGAGCGGCATTTACAATTTCAGGTAGATTTTAAAGAGCAGTGTAGCTTCCTACAATAATATTTTGTACACAGCATGATATGCAACATTCGGGAGTGCATGAAGGCGTCCTATGCAAGTGTATCTTCTTCATTAAAAAGCTTACTTCACTGTTGCTGAAACCCAAGTCTTTCAGGATAGTAGGCACATGGGACTTTACGCTTACATAAAGAGAAGGGATATTTTTTCACTAGCTGTTTTTATCATCCTCCCAGCTTTGGCAGGAGAATAGACCAGACTATATAAACATCCAGCTGTACCTCAGTCAAACAGATGGAATACAGGTATGTGGCTAAATGCTGTTTGTAAATTGAACTAGACTTTGGGGTAGTAGAAAATGCAAACTGTCAGTCAAAGGCAAAAGGGAATTGCTGCAGATGGTAAAAACAGGAAATGAGGCCATAAACTCAACTGACTGATTCATTACTAGGGCAAGAGAGCAAGTCCATCCCTACAGCATTAAGAGAATCTAGTCTAGTAGCCTTAACTTGATTAGATGTGGGCAGAAGTCCATATCTTCCTTTTCTAGGAAAGGTCCTTCCAGGCCAGGCCACGGACCAGACAGTTGGCTGTGTTTATGGGAAATCTGCATCATTTCTGGGCTAAGAATCAAAACAGAATAGTTCTAGGAGCTTGCAAGCTCAAATCCTCTTTTCAAATAAATATTTTGAGAGAAACTAGCTATTTTTAGAAGCTTTGGATTTCTTCGCCTCAAATATAGGCAAAAGTTACAAAAGTCTTGATGTATAAGACGGGAAATTACACTGATCTGTCAATTGTCATGTATTACCAACCCCAAAGCTGGGCTAACTCCTCAGATCTTGGCATCTCCCATAGCTATTTACGCTTATGATCTTCATATTACATTATTTAGCACATGAGCCTAGGCCTGATTCTTTACCCTGCTGCATCTGGAAGCTTTCCATTGACTGCAGCGGGCCCAGAACCAAGCCTAACAATTACTACAAAGCATGAAATGCAGCGATAAACCGTGCTCAAAGGATTTTGATCTGCCTGGTATCAGGTGGAGACAGCATAACATTCACAGCTCTGGTAGGAACACTATCCGATAGTCTAAATGATGTGATAGCTATAGTAGTTACGAACAGTACTCCACAGATTTAATGCCTGGATGACGTATGTCAATTGGAATGGGGTGCTTGAAAATACCTAATTGATGAACCTGGTATGCTATTGTTAAGTTAAAATTAAAACCCGAAGCAGGACTGCATTGCAATGACACAGCAAGATTGTAATGATAGACAATTCAAAGCAAGTTTTCTAATAATGTGTATCAAGCAGCTACTGAATTTATTTAAGTCAACTTTTTTAAGTCTTTCTTTAAAGTCACTTTTCTTTTGTGACTGTTGAACAAAAGTGGCATGAAAGATAATGCTGCTCATGATTTCTCAAGGGTGAGTTAAACTCAACTCTCCATTGCCATACAGCTTCTGTGTTCACTGATGTTAGTCCAAAGTGCTGACTGCTACCAAAATTAGGGCAGTTTGCTTCATGCTCCCTTTGCTCAGACGTAGCATGCCTGTGTGACAACAGGGAGCCAAGCCCATCCTTCAGCAAATGCCTCTTGAATATAAAAAGCCAACAGACGATGAGTTAGCCAAGGCTCTGTGTTTGCACTGGTATGAGCAATGTTTCAGGTCCTTCAGCAGTGGAGTGAATCTGGTAGCCTAAGATAAGATGTAACTTCCCTCTGCCTTTCTATCGCATTAGGACAGAAAACCAAAGAAAGGGAACGCCCTCCAATGGAAGGGCATTTGACCTTATCAAAATGCTGGTGAGTTAGCACTGCTGGAATGGGTTGGGGTCCATCTGGGGAGCAGTTTTGGCTGCTTTCTGCTTTTACGGCAGCTCAAAACAGCTGGCAAACTACTCTCATGGAGAAATGTAAGATTTCCCTTGTTACTTTTTCAGACCTAGTCATCTTAATAGTTACTTGTACAAAGTTTAAAAAAAGACTTCAGACAGAAATATGATTTTTGCATCAGCAGTGTTTCTTCCAGCTTAGCATTAAAAGCCAATGAGGGAATGAATAATAGGAACGTGGTTATTGTTTTATGGCTTAAATAAATTGGTTCAAAAGTAATGGGGAGATTAATGAGCAGCTGCATGAGAAACAATGTATAACGAACACCAAGGAGAGCCATTGAAAAGGCAGTGAGCAGGGGTATTGGTGCATGAAATGGCTGCAGTTTTAATCACAACTGTCTGATACTTGTGCTCAGGTTTTACACCTCAGCAATATGGTAAGTCAGCCAATGTCAGAAATGGGAGCCCTGGGTGATATGAGGCAATCTGCAAATCAGGCAGAATGGAATTTTTTGTTTCTTGCAGAAAATAATTGGTGAAAAATATCAAGCTTTAAACTCAAGGCTTTTGATTGGACGACCCCGGTGGAAACTCCTTTTTGATGAAATAGCGAAGTGTAACAGGCGGTAAGTACCATTCTGCTTGAAGGATGCCACAATTTAAAGGGTGGGGATGTTATCTGTTTCCAGCTATGTTTGTATGAAAATATTTTTGGGGTTTATCTTAGAGTGTAATGTTTAAGCTACTGATGTTGAAATTAGCTAACATTTTGCTGTGAGAGATAGCCTGTACAAACGGAAACAATTTTTTTTTTTACACTCAGAACAGTTCATCTTTTCATGCAGCTAGGATGTTCAGTGGCCCAGAAAATAAAAGGAATAGATTTCCATCTCACTGCACAGAGATTGCATATGTTTTTGTCTGTGGCAGTATCTTGCTTGCAACATATGCTGGTTTTATATATAAAGTTGCATTTTTTAAAATTGTTGACTTCTTCTATAATTTTCATGATCTATAGTGCTGGTTTACAAACAGAATGCACAAGGAAGAATCTGACTGTCCTGTATTGTTTTTATTCGGAGTATACATTGTCTTTGGAGATTCCTGGCACTTCTTTATTCTTTGTTAAGACCTGGCAATGTCTTTTTACTGTGCTAGGCAAACATATTATGGTCTGAAACAAGACAGTTGTAAACCAGAGAAGACATGCAATTAGACTACGGAATGTCTTTGTCCAGATCCAGCTTTGTTGATTAAGTATTTTACACCCCACTGGCAGTTTTCTGCCTCAAAAGCTGATCTGGTAGAAGGGATTGTGTGAGCCTTCCTTAATTTAATTCTGGTGTAGTCAGTGGGGTGGGAGCGAAAAACCCTCAGCAGCTGTTGAGAGTAATCTGGGTGTACCAGGTTGAGAGGTGCTCTCACAATCCCGTTCACCTGCAGAACTTTCCCTCAAGAACATTTTGTCCTCTCTTGCACTTGCAAAGTGAACATCTGCCCATGGCTTATTGACTCTCCTCTTCTGAGGCTGGATATGACTAGGGGACACTGAGCCTTGGCTCTTGAGAAGTATTGAGTGCCAATATGTATCACAGTTGGCAGCGTAAGCTGCTGACAACATGTGTCTTGGATTCAGGTCCTAGAGGATGTTGTGGACAGGGTCCCTTGCCAGGATGTCCCAAAGGCTGCTACAGAGGGACATCCCTAGTAGGATTCTCACACTGTGTAAACAAGTATCGCTTAGAGAAGGGTTTTGTAGTAAAGAACCATGGGAAAGAAAGGGAAATAGAGAAGTCAGAGAAGCAAGTTGACTCTCTAGCTCAAACTCCTGTGCATAGAGGAGTGTTGACCTTTTATGATCCATTCTAATGTCTTTTTTGTTTAACTGTGTGAATGCAGTTTTAAAAGATGAAAATGATGAGGTTTCTGCCACTTCCTTGCAAGGCTGTAAGTGCACATAATATAGATGAAGCTATTAGTGGTAGTTATACTTGCTTTTTCTTTTGTGCTTTCCATCATATTACTCCTAATTAGACTTCAAGTACCATTTCCTCTGCATTTCCACATCAGGTCTTTAAATTGTGCATCATTTCCAAGCAAGGTGTCTTTTAGTACCTAAATAATGTTCTGTTTCTTTTGATTATCCTGCAGTTGCTAAGATGTAGGCTTCCTCACCCTTTATCACCCCTTTATCAGGATTTATAGCTAGAGGTCTGTATCTATAGATACAGTTGCGTGTAACATGATAGACAGTAGTGCAACCTATAACTCAGCTATCCTACATAAACTTACCTGTTGTAGGTAAATATTCTCCCTGTTTCCCTGGACAAGACGGGAACTTCTATTTTTCTGTATAGTCCCAATCTTCCCATTTCCTGGTCTCCTTCTGACTTTATTTCCATTCTTATTTCTCAGTAACTTTCCATCTAAACGTCCCTGCGCAATATGGAGACACAAAAAACCCCCCACAAACAAGGCAACCAAGTTGTTTCCAACATCTGGTGCCAGTGTTCAGGCTTTCACGTGTATTTGCAGTCATCCCCTTGGGCTTGTTTATGGGCAGCCAAGATATTTTCCACTTTTTATCTTGTGTTTTTAGTAAAAGCTGCACATAAATAAACATGCAGCTGACAAACCTCTCATCGGTTTAGCCATCTGATCGGTTTGCGGTTTGTGAATTGTTGCTGTTGTTGCTGTTTGGTTCCCAAATAAGCAAAGTGCATTTGTAAGTGTCTGAGCTTTGCCAGACCTTCAGAGCATGACATGGGACAACCCAGCATCAAGTTCCCGATTCTTTCTTCTGGACTCAGAGGAGCAGACGCGTGCCACCTGCTGTTGATATTTTATATGACACCCGCAGTCCCAAGGATGTCCATTGGGACAGTTTATATAATAAATTACTGGTCTTGTTTTTCGTGCTCCCTTTTTGGGGATGGAGCAGCAGCCTTGCCTGCTGTCTGTCTGTTCAGTTGTCTCCTGGATGAAAAGCTTATACCATGCCTTGGCTGCCACGCTTTCGCAATTTTGTTTAGTTCAAATGGACGCGTGCTTTTTTCCAGATGGAGACTGACCTAGAAAAAGACACGAATATCTGTAGGAGAGGAAGGTGTGGAGCACCATGATACATTTCTTGTGCACTGTAAAGGAGAAATCTCTCTCTAGGAATGAATATGGGATTTAAAACTGGAGTATTTAAAGTCCTGACTCTGTCCTCCCTGGGTAGCAAAGTATTTCACCCCTCCCTCACCTTCCGCTGTTCATAAAATGGATGTAAGGACATATGCTGACCTACTCATCCCATAGGAGCCCTGAGGAGTTATTTGCTTAGTGCTCTGAATGAGTAAAATCCTATCAATGTTTGTACTTATTACAAAGAATGGCCTATAGCACAGTTTCCTTAATTATAAACGTTAGTGGTATTTAAAAGATTTTCAGACATTATGCCTCAGCGATACCTAGCTGCCTGTTTTCATCTGAGCAACAAGATGAGCCAATGACCCAAACAAGTGATATGCAGTTAAAGCCCATCAGCTCAGGGTAGTAGCGTGCTGCTCAGGGTAGTAGCTAGTAGCAGTAGTAGCAGTTGTGTCACAGCAACCAGGCAGGAGCCAAATGAGGTAGGGAGGAAGGTATCTGCAAGTAGGGAAGTGGGGGGCGTAGGTGGCGGAGGACGTGGGGCGTGAACTGTGGGAGGTAAGTGGTACATGGAAGGATATCCAGAATAGATGCTGATGGTGGGTATCCCAGGAAGGAAGTTTGAGAGCCGCTGGCTCACCGCACGGGGCAGTGGCTCAGCTGGGTTTCAGGTGACCTTCTTAGTCAGCCACGGGTCTCTTGTGTGACCTTAGGCAAATCGTTTAACCTTTCTGTGATTCTGTTTACTAGCCAAAAATTCTGTGTGCCTTGGAAGGATGTTGCTGGGATGGGAATACATTAGCAGTATGTGCTGCTTAGACATGTCTGCACTTTGGGGGCTATATATATGTAATGAAAGGGAGAGACAGATGAACTCATTGGGGTTTATTTATCAGTTGTCTGTACTAATTAGACTAATGAAAACAAACAACAACATTAATTCTCTCAATTAAATACACAGTAGAAAACAGATTCTTGCTGGCAGCTCATGCACCCTTTTTCTCCACTGTGCACAGATTAGAGGGTGTTCAGGTTCTGCAAGTGCTGAGGAATCTTATTTGAGAGCAACGAGCAATAGTGTTCTCATTATTTCTGCAAATCCAGCCACCAACACAACATCCCTTGCCGTTAAAAGGAGTACTGCCAGGACAGGAAAGTTTAATAGATATACATAAGGGTGAGAAAAGTACAAGTTATGATTATTTGCCATAGATTGATATGAGAGATGATGTAATTGAAGGCAGTTAAAGTCAGTGTTGTAAGGTGCCTTCACAAGGACACCATTGCAGTTACCTGCATAACTTTGTGATGCTTTTTGATGTTTGAGTCCTCAGTTGTACCATGCCAGTGTTGCTGTGCCCTGGTACAGCGTGGACTGCCACGCTATTTGAGCTGCTGCATCAGGCAGCATACACCTGACAGTATGCATCAAAGATTTCTTCTTGTATATGTTAGTTCCCTTCTCTCACCAAGCACATACAGAGGCAACTTTAAACTGTGCATTTGATTATCCTGCATGTGCTAAGATATTTTGTATTAAATAGTTACTAGATAAAACACTGAAACAGTCCTGGAGGCAGGGACCAGAACTCAAGTCTCCAGCCTCTTGGTGAGTGCTGTAGATCACAATAGTTAGAGCCGTGTTCCCTCCTCTGGGCTCTCTCTCCATCCCAGTAAATCTTTAAGATCTTTCTCTGTAGTGGCACAATTTCAGCAGGAAGATGAAGAAATTTTTTTTTTCATGATATAGAAGAGACGGCACCGCATCCTCTTTCCCTGCTCCTTCCTTTCGCTTCTCATCTTTCAAAAAAGGGAGATGACGAATATCACGACTGCCTCAGTCCTGCTGTTGTGGATGTGCCTGTTCTGATGCTGGCTACTGTTCTGAGCCCTTAGATGCTGTATGACTGTGAGTCTGACTTACAGCCTGTGTTTAAGATGACCAGAGAGCAAAGAGCTGTTGTCGGTGGAGTGGTGTGAAAAAGTCAGGTTAACTAATGAACCCGGGCTGATAGCTGTGGATGATGAACAAGGATCGTATTCTGTGTTTGGCTTTTCATAAGACTTTCTGATACAGCTGTTGAAGGAAAGATTGCATGCTAATGTGAAACTAAAGCGGTAAAATTATTCTGCTGCTGCCAGAAATAATCATGGGTTAGTAGTGCTCTGTTTTCATTAGTGTAACAAATCACCGTTAGTGACTAGATCTCCTGCTGGTGTAAATCAGGAGTTACACTAATGAAGTCATTACAGTGAGACACATTTTTAACAAAAAAAGTGATTAATCATGGAAAAATTAGAGTGGGAAGTAGTAATTTTTCATCACTTGGTGTCTTGAGACTAAGAAGAGGCACTTCTTTCTAAGAGTTGTCTTAGTCAAATAAGTAATAGGGCTTGCTGTGGGGATACTTGGGAGAGATCTGGTGGCTTCAGTAATACTAACTACATGATCTAGTGAGCTGTTCTCACCTTAAAATCTATGCATAGTTGGCTTATGTATAATACAGTGAGGCCAGAAGCCAATTCTGTCTGTCATTAGAAGTTACTATTAATTTGGAATGTCATAACCTTTTTTCTTTTTTTTTTATCAGGAAGACCATTGGAGTTTTCTGTTGTGGACCAAACAAAATCTCTAAGATACTTCATAAACTGAGCAACAGCAGCAACTCTTATGGGACAAGGTTTGAGTATAATAAAGAATCCTTCAGCTGAAAGTCTGTTGGACTAGCAAGACTCTCTAGAAGATAAAAGTGCAATTTTTTGTTTGTACAACTTAAAAGTTCGGCTGGGGGTTTAAAAGAAAGAAAAGTTAATACAGTGAGGCCAGAAGCCAATTCTGTCTGTCATTAGAAGTTACTATTAATTTGGAATGTCATAACCTTTTTTCTTTTTTTTTTAACAGGAAGACCATTGGAGTTTTCTGTTGTGGACCAAACAAAATCTCTAAGATACTTCATAAACTGAGCAACAGCAGCAACTCTTATGGGACAAGGTTTGAGTATAATAAAGAATCTCCTTCAGCTAAGTCTGTTGGACTAGCAAGACTCTCTAGAAGATAAAAGTGCAATTTTTTGTTTGTACAACTTAAAAGTTCGGCTGTGGTTTAAACAGACAGAAATGTACCAAAGAATAACACAGATTTTCTTATTTATGATTATTTAAGACTCTGGAAAATGATGGGTAGAGCAGTATACCAACAAATAATAAGTGCTTATGCTCAAAGCCAAATGCGCTCGCACGATATTTGTGGCAGCGGTGATTCTTTGGAGTTGTTTCTGTTAATTAAAAAGTACAGAAGCTGGGGAGAGGCACAGTTTCTTTAAAAGCTGATGGAAGAAGAATCTGTGGAACGTTTGAACTTCTTCCACTTCAGTCCTCTGAAGCTGGATCAGTAAATCAAACCCCAGGATAATCCAAATGACAAAACATAGCGTATTACAAAGACCTATTGCTTTTGTTGGTATACAAATCTCATGGCTTTGGGGTGGAAATACTCCATATTAAAGATTTTATACATTGCAGAATTGGGATTCTGTTTTTAAAATATAGAGTGTTACTCTCGATAGTCTACTTCTGTAATGGATGTGAATATTCCCACCCTGAATGGAAGAGAGGGTGGAATATGGGGAAAGATGTAAGTTAACTTATGGAAAAGTGAGCACAACTGTGTAGCACCTGTGGGCAGACTCCACCGTGATGTAAATCACAGCCTTTCAGCAAGCCAACAGCTGTACGTGGAGAACTCTCTATCTTGCATCGATTCAGCATTCAGTGAGTTTGCAAAATAAGTGTGATTTATGCAGCCAGAAAGATGGAGAGAGAAAAGTGATTAACAGGAGCGGACAGGATACGGTATTTTATTATACCACATGCTCAACGTGGAAGTTGCATTCATTCTGCACTCACGTTCCTTGAATGTCAAGTACTGCAAGCATTCAGATGCTCTCACTGATTATTTTACAATGCAGCAGGTTGAAATCCAATTTTAGAGGTGCCAGAGTATGTTTGGTTGACTGTGATCCTTTGAGTACCTTCCCTGGAGTCACACTTGTTTGCACGGATGTCACTGAAAGCAGGATCAGGCCAGATCTACAGCAGAGTAAGAACAAAGCCTTTATTACTGTGGCTTTTTGCATCATGTGTGCAGATAGAAATTTTGCGGGAGCTGCAGTATGGTTTCAATATGTTCCAAAGGGGAGGATCTGAAACATCCAAATTTAATCTCCCCTTCCCTTCTCCTCCCCACAGCTGTTTTCCACTCTGCTCATAGTTGCCATGGAAGGGCTAGAGGTTGAAAGAGGGACTTGAAAACTTTTTGGTTCTGAGGAGTAACGTTTTTTTCCTCCATCCAATAGCCGATCCAACTTCCTTTATTTCTTCTTTACCCCCTTTATCTTATTTTGCTGAGAAGAAGACATTTAAGCAGGAGTCAGGCACTAAGGTGGCATAAATAGGCATCATTCTAGTGCATCTTAATAGAGCAGCATCACTTTATACTTGCTGAAAACCTGCCCCTTAATCTGCAGCAGAAGCTTGGGAGCAATACCCTGTAGTGTTTGCAGCCAAAGATGGCTCAGCATCTCTCGTGCCCGTGGTTCACCTGTATTTAGCACAGTGCATTTGATTCACTTTACAGCTTTCCAATGAATACCTTTTTTATTTTAGTAGGAAAGACACTAATTTTCAGCTCGCAACACAGACTCTGTAGAGGGGTATACAAGTATCAGTATCAGTGTTCAGAGGGAAGCATTTTTCTAGGAGGTGGTGTATAGGCATGCTGTATGTGTAACTAGTGAAAATGAGTTTGGTCTTTGCCTTGGCAGCTTCTGCTCAGGAGTTGCCCTCAGTGGAGCAGCAGGGTGGAGGTGCAGCAGTGAAGCTATATGGGGACGTGTTCCTCAGTGTCTGGACTTTGTACTGAAGTTTTTACCTCTGGCTCTGCCCAATTTGAAATTCAGGGGGGAAGGAAAGAGCCAGAGATGGACGTATTCCTACTGATGAGACTTCTCAAAGTAGCCTAGAGGAGAGAGAAGCCAAAATAGAAATGCAGTGTGAGATGAGAGCCTACATTGCAGCTACTGATTTTATTTTTTTTTTTTTTTGAGGCTGGAAGGATCATTATTTTCCCATTGGATCTCATTCATCCATCACTGTAAAACTGGAGGTATGCAGAAAAGGATTAGATCCTTTTTAATCATTAATATTTCTTTCTTTCTAATACTGCCTGCATGGGTTTTATAATAAACATAACACTGATGGCAAAATGCATAGATACCGGGTATTGCCGATACTGCAGGCTTTTTGTTTGCTGGCTGTTAGCTTAAAGCATGATTGAAATCATGACTGCATCTATTAACCACAACCAGACAGTGATCTTTTTCCTCTTGTTTTAGGATCTAGTATCTAATGGTTTTTAAATACGGTTTAGAGTCATCTAATCACGATGTTGTTTGTGTTTTCACATCTCGTCTCTGATAGATATTGGTTCCATTACCGTATAATGAGCAGCTAGTTTTGTAGTTAGCTCTGTGCTAAAACAGATTATATTTTCTGGCTCAGCTCCTATATAGGTAGTGCTTTATAATTAAAATAATAATACTAGTACTGTGCTCTTGTTCTGCATTGTAGCAGGAGCTGACGCTGCGTGTAGGCATGTTAAATGCCTGTTGTTATATTAGGCGGTGCTGTCAGAGCAAGATGCAAGCAGAGTCAGGGTCTCCTCTTTCTGCCTTTGTCCTGTAGCAAACTCAGCTGAGCCACGTGTAAAACAGGCTTGGGACTGTCTACCTTTCTGGAGTGTTGTGAGGCTTAATTAATGTTTCAGGATCACTTCAATGACCTGCAGTGAAAAGGTCTGTCTGATTGCTATGCAATTGTATTTGTGTTTTATTTTGTGCAAAGCTTCGTCTGACCAAAACTCTCTGTTGCTTGTATGAGTAATTGCTAGACCAGCTGAGGGTGAGTTTGGGGAAAGGCTAAAAGCCTCAGTTGCTTTATTCCTATTCCTCGAGCTATGCTTTTTAGAGGGGCAAAAAGTTTAAGGGTTGGTGACTGTGACTTGGCTTCAGGAGTAGCAGATGTTATGACAAACATAGTCTTTCTACAGGCTGCATTGTCCTTGCTGCTTCTGAGTGTGTCTCCAGCTTGCAAAACTGAGCTGAGCCCTCTTTTAAACTCCATAGCTTTTTTATCTGTAAAGCAAGTGTACATGAAAATATAACTCTGTGGCAGGCAAGTAAGTGAAGGCTGACAGCACTTAATTCCACATTTACAGATCAACCGGATTTACGTAATTGAGTGTCTCTATGCTTTAAACTGAGTCCTGTAAGTGGGTCTGTCGTAAGCGTCCAGCTGGCAGGGGAAGGATCCCACCATGTATTCTGCCACTTTCGCTCAGTCTGTCACAAAACTGCAGACCCCTCAGTGTTTGCTCGGTGGGATCTTGGTGTTTTATTCATCATAAACGTTTCAGGACTTTTCTTTAAAACAGAAGTGTTTTCATGCCGTGATGGAAACCAAGCCCTTTCTCTGCAATGGGAATCCAGCCCTTGGACAGCAGTGTGAGACTCAGGGCTTTACACAGCTAACAGCTGTATTAATCAGATTTACCCGAGAAATCCTATTCCCATAGCACTGAGATTACTTGTGTGAGTAAATGTTCATTGCCGTAGCAAAGGACTGCAGAGGTGAGCCCTGATGGAGCTTGGGAAGGCCTGATGAGGAGCGACCTTCACCTCTGAAGTCTGCAGGACATCCCTCCATGATGATTATTCCAGTCCTGAGTTTGGAACAACACTTCCCTATTTCAGCATATGGTACTAATAGCACGGGAATTCTTCCTTGGTCTTTTATCTGCTCTTCTAAGAGACAGGACTGAAAGGAGTATGAGAGATCACTATATACAACCTTGAACCTGGGCTGGGGAGAGGGCACCAGTGCGTACCACAGACACCTAGCTGGTGACTGCACTGCTTAGGGTAGAAAGTTTCAGCCAAATCCATTTTTGTGCAAGATGCCAATTGTTTTGCTACAACAAACTGGAGAACAGTTGCTGTAAAGGGAAATGAGATAAACCCTCTCTCTGTTTGAAGACTCCTGCCCACACAAGCCTGATGTGAAGATGTGTATTAAAACACTGCGCACATTCAGCTTCCACTAGCACTGTGGCGCACACACACTGCATCCTGATCATGGGCTTACTCCCTCAGCACTGAATCCTCATTGTTGTCCATGGTTGCAGATCTTCACCTATCTTGTTAGCAGATGTGCCTTACAGGTGAGAGAAATACTACATATGCCTGCATCCACGCACAGAGTCTGATATAAGCACGGAGCACCCTGTGAGCATGCCTTGCAGCCAGTGCAAGCAAGCGCAGAGTCATCCCTTTGCTTCTAATTCTTCTAGCACATAGGTGAGAAAGCTATTTGGAGCTGTCTGAGAAGGGGCAGATAATACGAGTGGCAGACCAGCCATGCTGGCAACAGTAATTCAGCTATAACAGCCTAACTGAGCAGAGAAGTAATGGTTTGGTAAGAAATTTGCTTTTAGAACAGCTGCCTAAGAGAAAATCCTCTACTCAACAGTAATGCACCAGCTTATAGTTTCAAACTACAAGATGTTGCTTAGAGAAGCAGGCAGTAGGCTAACTAGTCATTGCTTATAGCAGTTCAAGCCCCATAAGTCAGAGAAGAGACATTGTTATTAAAATGCAATGTTTACTTGTTTAAAAAATAAAAGGGCTTCTAGGGAGATTAATTTTCACTTCAGCCTGGCAATCATTTCATAAACATGCCAGTGTGATTTAAGACAAGCTGGATCTGTTCTTCTCTGGATTAGGTATCTGATTTGTCTACAGATTTCCCAACCCTCACAAATAAAACCAGCTTTTATTGTTTTAACAAAGAGGATTTAATAGCAAGGTTTAATCAAAATGCCAGTGGTGCCCATGCTGAACTGAGCTTTTCTGCAATGAATGTACATGTTTCAGGGATATATACAATACAGCTTATGACTCAACTCTGAATGGTGATTTGGGGTTTACATCGTCTCTGCTGCTGGTGTATTTCATTAAGGTCACTGTAGTGATGCACTGGTGAAACGCATGGAGCTGAAATGAGACTCCCATAAAGAGCCTGATATTTTAGTGCCTGTACTAAGCATAGTAAATCCCAGAAACTCTGGAATTTCCTTTGTAGGTACAGTAGATTAATTAGCCAGCATCTTTTCGGGTTGAACCGAGTCCTCTGCTGGACTGACACGTATAATGAATGCTCTTACACAAAGGTTTTGAGCAACAAATGCTGCTCCTTAAAGGGCTGGATGAGTATTTGTGAAGGTTTAGTATCCTGCTAGTTGTATCGCCCATGTTGTAAGAGGAATGGGATCTGTTTTGGTACCGTGGAATGCTGTGCACATCTTCTTTGGAGATACTGCTGTATCTCCAAACTTGCAGTGGATGCTCAAGGTTTGCCGTGCCTGAAGTGTTACATTCTCTAGAAGGATCATATTTGTAAAAGACAGCTGCTGGAGCTGTACTAACAGCAGTGGATCTGTCCCATTATTACAGGGGCATGGAGAGAAAGCTGGAGAAAGCCACCCATCCCAATTGTAGATTGCCTCTTAACAGAGCCCCTGGATTTCTGAGGATGTCAGACCTTGCAAAAAATATTTACATGTTGTCTGCTTCTTCCTGGCATAGTCTGTCCATCGCACAGCCCAAAATCTGCACCTTCTTCCTAACGATCTGTACTGTTGCACCAGGAGGGGGAAGCCAAGAGTAGCTCCTGAAGCTTCAGGTAAACTGCTGTCAACTGAGGAGCAAAGCAAGGAGGGCAGGAGAGGGTGATGAATGCCAGCAATGAACAGGATGAAATATTTTGAACCTATGAGCAAAGGGGAAGGAGGGAGACATTCTTCTTGGCTTCTCAACTTTAGAAATTAAAAACAAGCCCCATTGTCTAGATGTGGGTACAAAGTCTCCCTGGGGTTAGAGAACTACTATATGCAAAGGCATTGCCTTTCTATGCACAGCTCGGTGCTAAAGCACAGAAGAAAATGAGTATATTTTAGAAAACACCTTGGAAATAAGCAATTTGTTTGAAATACATCCACCATTGACTCTTTTGAGTTAACCTGTTTCAAAAAACATCTACTTCTGTTTTGCAGCTTTGGGGTTGGGAATGGCTTTACCTGTTAACTCCTTTTCACCAAAATACTGGAGTGTATAGTTCTCTGTGATAGCTGTAAGTAGCTTTGACAGTTCAATAAATAAATTTTGTGTTCCTTGCTGCTGACCCTAGGTAAGGACAGCCTTGAGGATAAGAAGCAGTGTTACATAAATGTCTGGTGTACATAGCAACACTGAGAAGAAAGATGCTGCTGCATTGCTTTTGGTGCACCAGTCACACATTAAAATTCTGTCACTGCAAGGTCGCGTTGCTCATCTCATACTCTACAACCCTGGGGAAGAAATGTGGATGAGAGGTGGGGGAGGAAAAGCGAAAACTTCCTCCTTGTGCTGTAACCAAGAATATATTCATCGACAGCAGGGCATTTCTTTTGATTTGAAAAGAGCGTGTCATTTCTTTTTCAGGGATAACGGATTCCCTCCTGGTGCTGTGTGGTGGTGTTTGTATGTTAGAAACGTAACACAGTGATAATGGGTTGCTTCTGAATTGAATAAATAACACCTCTGAGCCTTCTCTTCTCCCTTTAATTATCTGAGAGAAATGCAAAATACCAGAGAGCATATAGAGTGGACTGTGTCCTAAGCTGCACTCAGTGCAGCCTGGTTAGGAATGCTGCACAGAAACTCTGCAAGCTGCTGGGAAGAGGCAAGGTTTAAGGCAAAGAGGAGGACAACTGTTTTAAGGAGAGGCACAGCAGTGATACATGATCTGTAGTCAGAAGCTGGCCATGTCACAACATTGGCCGCCACGTCTTTGAATGGTGCTGAGTCAGAGCCTATCCTAAAGGTACACTTTGGCATCAGGGAAAGTCGAGGGCTCTCGGATTGAGTCTGCAATGTGAGATGAAAGCAAGTTTAAATGCAGCCACGTGAGCCACCTGTGTGCACTTTCCACCTTGGAGCTCAGACCTGTCATATCTGAGGGTGAATTGTGCAGACAATGAGCTGGTCTGACTCTTGAGTGCAGTCTCAGTTGTGTGGTTAGCTGAGGGTATGGACATACCCTTTGTATTTCTGTAGCATTGAAGAAGCACGTTGTTCAGGCACTGGGAGCAGGGTATGTTATTGTATCTCATTAAGTGTTAGATGCTTGAAAGCATGTACTGTCTAGAACAGATGAGGATGGTGAATGCCAGCTCCCACTGACAACTGAATATACCCTGCCCATATTTGCACTCGTGTTCATGAGGAATAAATGGCAAAATGTCTGCAGAGAAGATACAAGTGCCGTGTTTTTCCTTTTTTGTGTCAGAACAACATAACTAACTGTTAAAAAATATTTGATAAGAATGTGAAGATTCACCTATGGCATTATTCTTTATGAATGCTTAAGCACTTGTAACTGTTTGATATATGCTTTTTGGGAAAAATGTAATGTCCTCAGGCAGAGCTTAAAAACGTGGCTGAGATGCAACTTGGGAAAGGGTCTCCTCCTGATAGTGAAGTATCATTGTCTGTTGGAGCTGGATGCATTGGTGCTTTCATTAATCTCAGTCTACTCCCTCTCTGTGGAAGATGAGTGTGAGCTGAGCTTTCAGATCCATCTCCTTCTCTCTGCATACCCTCAGCCTTCATCTGGAGATGTGCTCTAACCTTTGGATCACTGGAAACATCCTCATCCATGTGTCACATAGTCCTCCTTTCGTGCACTTCCTCCCTCCATAGCACATGTTGTGTCAAGAGGCCTCTCCCACCCTCTGCTTCCCTTAAGTCAGGAAAATGCCACTTCGGGAAATGCAGAGATCCTCAATTTTAATCATAGCATACACCAGCCTTCATAACGCTCCTAGTGTACACAATCCGATGTGGGTCTTGTAGTCACTTTGATTAGCTTTAGGAAAGTGATGGATTGCAGCATCCCAATGCTGGAGATGCTTTTCAGAATGAGAGGAGGGGCAGTGCCATAAGGACAGCTGTGTAGAAAGTGGGGAAAACTGGTAACAGCAAAGATTATGTCATTTTCTGAATGACAATCAGGTATTTGGTTTTGTGAAAGTCAGGTCGTTTGTGGCCATCACTTAAATTTCATGTTTCTGCTTTCGCATGTAGGCATTCCAGGACAGCAGGCAGTGATGGAAAGGGTTGCTTTTTTCAATTACAATCTCTATTTCCATACAGCCCCTAGTTTATCAACTGCATATAAATTCCTCCTTTCACTGATTAAATATTTCCTCGCCTAGTTTCTTTGCTTCAGGGAGCTTGAGAGCTCATTGTTTATAAAGGGAAAGAAGAAGTATTGTGCTGTTAAGCAGACAACTCCCAACACATATGTTCTGCACTGCATCTTCGAGAAGGAGGCACTGATGCTACTGCAACTGCAGAAGGGCAGAGCTTTCACTGAGATTCAGATGTGACCAAGACCCTCTTCCAGGATCCATATGTTGATGAAGCTCTGGGCTTATTAATTAGCTTTTTCTGAAACAAGTAGCCTTAGCCCATATGTGCCAGGTTGTGAAACCCTTAATCCCACTAAGTTTTCTCTCCCTGTGTTCCTTCTAATCACTTGCAAGAGCAAATTTGATGAAGCACATTTGGGTAAGAAATGGTTCCCTTGGTCTGTGATAGTTGAGGAGAAAAGTCATAATTGTGACATTTTTCCTCAAACTGATGTCCAAAAAGATATTTTGACTGGGCTAGCTATATTAGTTCCATATTGTGCATATGGGTTTTTTTTTTCACGGTTTTGCATTGTTTATATTTTCATTTCAGAACAAAAAAGCAGAACAAAAAAACCCAAAGATCTTTTTGCTTGGGAAATGTTAGCATGTCCAAAACATGACTGTTTTAAAAAAATTCTTCCAAGATGCTTAGGAGGAGAGTGGAAACCAGCTGGAAAAAAACTATTATTGTCTAATGGCAAAGCATTCTTTGTTTTTTTTTTTCTTTCCAACCTTCATTAGTGAAAAGTACTTTTCAAACTAAGCAATACTACCACAATCTGAGCTTCAACAAGTGAATATCTTCCTTTTAAAGCAAAGCATCTCTCTAGGATCGTGTCTATACTGTCATCTGATCCTTCAAGGCGATGTCTGCAGCCGGTCTAGACTTGGGTTGCTCCATAACTGGAGCCCAGAGGCTGAGCCGGCCGCTGGGGGCTCGATGGACTCTTGGGCACACACCAGCCCTCCCATGAGACAGCCGTGTGTACTGAGGGCAGGGAGCTTGTTGGGCATTCAGCCTTCTTTAGCCACAGCTTACGTTATTTCATGATGGTTGTCTGAAGTGATGAGGATATAGAGTTAGGAATTATCTCGGGAAGGAAGAAGACAAATTCTTCCCTCACTCTTTCCTGTCCCAAAAGAAAGAGGCCAGAAAATTTGTTCTGAATTTCCAGTTCTGTAATTATATATTTTTTCCACTACAGCTGAAATAAAAGTAATGTATTAAAAAGGAAGGCAGCATTTACTTTTTTATCTCTATACAATGTGCAAGATAACCATTTTGGAAAACACTAGCATAGATGTCCACAATTTTGAGTACTCAATGTTCTTTTCAGAGATGCCTGTTTACATTAATGTAATTTCAATCTGTTCTTATGTTTTTATAGGTCAGGATGTGGTACAATTCTTTGAAGAGAAATGTCTGCTTAGTTTCCAAGTGGAACAGAAAGCAAAATTTGGTCCTGAACTTTCAGTTTTATTTTTTTCCTCCAGGCTTGACTTTAAGAACAAGAATAGTACTTAGTGGGTTCCTGCCTGTAACAAGTCATACTCTTGTCATATGAAACAGCCCATTTTGTAGCTTCAGCTTGCTGCCCCCCAACACAACACAGTATCCATATTTCACTGGCTGGAAGGATTTAAATAGGTCACTTTTGTAACTGCATGCCTCATAAACCTTCAAAGAGTAAGCAATAAGCTTTTTGACTCTGCTGGTTCCCATCAAATGAAACAAAGCTTTTACCAGTTAGCTGTATAGTAAGGCTAGAAAATTGATAATAAAAAAAGCCGGGGGGGGTGGTGGTGGTGGTGTCTGTCTCTTTTTCCTGAATCCTTTGGGGTTTTATTCTTCTTGTCTTTTTCCTGAGTCATGTGCAGAAATCTCTTCCCATAGTGTCACTTTCTTAATTATACAGTGTTGTGAGGGTAGATGCAAACCATTGGCTAAAAAAGGGATCAGATAGGGAAGAATCCTAGGCTCTATCCCATTGTCTTACAGAGTTTCCTTACAAACCAGTCACTCTGCTTAGGATTTTCAGAGTAACATGAACAATTCGAGTTCATTGAGGTTTTGATACCCAACTGCATTAAGCTTCTTTCTAAAATCCCGCATTCTTTTTGCCTACCTGTAAAATGGGGACAGTCACACCTGATGAAAAGAGTTTTATGGATTTGCCTGGCAAACAGTCCTTCATTTCAAATTTGTGTAGTTAAATTGCAAAATCCTGGTTGCAGTATAGAAAGGATGCTTCTTCCCAAAAATACTAGACTGAATTAGCCATTTTTTCTTAATGGCAATCCTGACAAAATATTTGGCTGCTGAGTTCTGTTGCTGTTCAGGTGGTATTTTTACATTCTGTTATATTAGCAGGACGCTCTAATGTGAGTTTATGTCTCTTATCGTCTTTGACAAAGCACCATACATTTATTCATCATGTAATTATGGCACTGTACTCTCAAGGTATTTACAGGAAGCTTCATGACTTTGGAATAAACAACCATTCCAAGACTGAACAAAACATGGTTGAGTTGCTGTTTGTGACCTGGTTTTAATTAATGACATACTTCTTTAATCGTGGAAGCATCGTGTATGTGCATATGTGTGTATGTATAACTGTTGGCAGGGGAGGCTGGGATTCCACTGCTTAAATGGGGCTCTAATACTGTTTGAGGTGCCCTAAACTAGCTGAAACATCCACACAGGGTTGGCAGATACGCTACAGGAGACCCAGGATCCTCTGGAATGACAGCAGGAAGCTGGGTAGGATACCGAAAGTGCCAAAACTGTACTAGCCAAATTGTTGTTTAGCCACCCACTGACTTAAAACATTAGGCACATGCTTACTTCATATGCCACCTGTTGAAATTTCTGATAAATCCAGACCATTCGAAATGAAGGACTGTGACAAATATATTCTTTTTGTATCTTCGACTATGAGACCATCTCAGAAGCAGAAGAAATTTATCTCATTCTCATACACAGTCATCCCACCACTGGAACTTGGAAGAACATCAGTCCTCTGCACTCTGCGTGTCTTTGTTTAGAGCACAGTGGGAACAGAAAACAGCACCTGCCTGACCCTAACCCACCAAAATCAATGATGAACAAAGTTCCCTCCTGTACCAGAAGTGTGTAGAAATCCTTCCCACTTAAGATGAGTGCTTGAGAACCTGACTGAGTGAAACAAAATCTGGGCATTTTCTTTCATCTGCTCGTCTGGTAAAGCATTTCACAGTGTTTTATGTGAAGCACCTGCTCAGGCTGTACTGCTTTTGATAGATCTTGATGGAGAGCTGATACTTTATTATGATCTTCAAGACACTGCTGATTCTACAGCAAATCTGAAACAATTGTTTTAAAACTCATCATCCACTTCCCAGTAATGTGGTTGGGGTCTTTCTGGTGCACTGCGGACCAAAGCACCCACTCAATCTTTCTGCAAGACATTGAACGTCCTGGTAGCCATCCACCTAATCTTTTCTGCATTTGGCAGGGTTGTGGGTTTTTTAGGAAAACTACATGTGAAACATGGATTAATACAAGTGTGCAGACTTCTCTGAGATTTTTCAGAATTGCTGTCAGAAGTTCTGGGTAATTATTTATTTTTGAGAAGTAAGGATACACAATTAAACTGCATATATTAATCTCAAGGTTGTATCTTTCACTTTCTCATTCCAAAGTGGTGTTGATAAATGATGGCAAAAGGTACCATCCCTCCAGGATGAGGAGTTTAACTGCAGCAAGATGGAAAAAAAAGTCCTGTATATTCCTTCTCATTTATTTTTAGTTGTTAGGTTAAAAACATGTAGAGAAAGTTAACATCTCCACTTCAGAGAAGTTCCTGAGGTGTGGAAATGGAAAAGGTGTTTATTTATACTTGGTATAGGCAAGGTCAGTGACATGCTGGGCAGAGTTATCAGAGGAAAAAATGATACTTTAAAAAATTATTATGGTGTTTTTCATTAAAAAGAATATCCTTTCCCACTCACCTTCCCCTGGCCAAGTAATGAGGTTTGGCAAAATGTGTTTTGGCTCATGAGCTTTGATTTTCTGTCTGATATTTGGAGAGTTCTTACGGGAAATGATACATTTCACAAATTCATTTGATCAAGAGGGAAATCTCATTGTTCATGCAAGAAGAGTAGGGGAAGGGGACCACAAAAATTGAGGGGCTATTTATTTTGACAAAATCTGGCTAAAAATGCTGAAGCAAATAAGAAACTCTCCTTATACTGGGCAGCAAGCAAAGTATTGCAGTCTGCTGTTTTCCTAGCAGAATAGAAAAACCATGCTTCCTCCTCCCCACTTCAGCGCTATATAGGCATCATTGATCATGATAAATTCTTGATAACAAGGTGAGCAGAAGGGTGGGCAATGGCAGGCAAAGACTGCTCCCGCTAATAGATGAGCCTCTCTAGAGAGAAAAACGGCAGCCATGGGCTGAGCAGCAGCTGTCTGCCCAATCCAGGCACCAACCTCTCATGAATTTCAGTTATTTAATGAACCAAATCTCCTAAAGTAAATGAACACCTTTCTCATATAATCCGTGGGGAGATGTGAAAGCCTTTGAAGACCTCCAGGGAGATCTGATTAACCTAACTTGGATTTTTGCATTTCAGCATAAGAAATCTGTTTCAAAAGCTCCTTTTTCCCTCCGTTGACATTATAGGGAACATACTCATTTATTTGGAGAAGAGAGCACATTATGGGCTCCAAATGTGGGTGCTGGTTAGGTGTGAACTGCTTCCCCTGTCCTAAAATATCTCAGCTGGAGAACCACCTGAAAAAGCAGTGTGTGTTACAAAATTGAGACCATCTGAGGAGCACACATAGGTGGTTCCTTACCTGTTCCTGATTCTGAATTCTGGGGTAAAAGGGATAGGTACCCCATTGGTGGTCCCACCAGCCTCCTGAAAGCTGGGGAGCAGCCGTGTGATCCAGTTAGAGCCTTATTCACTGCAGGGAACCTGATGCTTGGCCTTAAATGTGCCCTAAAGCACATTACAGCCACGAGGCTGTTACAGGAGGGCTGAAGAGTGGCACACTGGAATAATTTCTAATCAGCGCAACTTGGATTGTTTCTCCTGAAAAGCCATCATCATTTTTGTATGCGAGATGACTTAAAATAATCTGCACTTCTCATCCATTTCCCTTTTCCAACTCCTCCCAAATTTAATTCTCATGAATATAATGGCTCAATGATTTATCATTATTCTTTCTGGTATCTTGTTTAGCATATGCGTAAGCATCAGACTGAGCTTAATAACAGTCCACTTTCTAATCTGAAATTGTGCATTGTGGACTGATGACTGATGGTCTGAATAACCAATAACTTGTCCTACCTCCCTCCCCAAAACTGTTCTTCTGGTTTTCCTGAAAATTAATTTTGTTAGCCCAAAGTTTCTGATCTCTCTACAGATTAATTTTCCAAATGAGCCTTCCTGTAACTTTTTACAGTAGTATGTCTCCTGGTAGGAGAATGTCACCATAATTGTGACTGCAGTGATTCCCCGATCTGCCACCTGTATCCAGACCTCTAAACACAATTTCTAAAGTGACAGCCTCCCTGCAGACATCCCTGTTCAATGCTCTAGAGTGCCATGGCTCCTAGGATGAGGCAAAAGGCCATAATTTTTAAGTCTTGGTATCTAGACATGTGGATTTAAGCATATTTGTTCCACTGAAAGGGAAAAATCTTTCTGACTAGAAGTGATCTGATTTTCCAAAGTGACAGGCACCTTTTCTGGTAGCAGTAGGGAAGACATAAATGCCTCATTTTCATTTAGGCTCTTAAATGAGAGTTGTCAAGAGCCTGATTCTCCCTGAATGTTAATAGGAGGTTGATGCTTTGAAAGTCAACCCTCTGGATTAAATAATTGGCACCATAGGCTATAGAATTAAAAGACTAAAATTAATTTTAAAGTAGCATCTCAAGTCCATGATGGTATAAAAGAGGACATGGAGCCTGGATTCTCTGGTGGTCTGTATCTTCCATGGTCACTGTGGCATTAATTGACACGATCAAAGTAAAAACAAATTGCTACTGTTCTGACTTGACAAATCATATGTTCACTTGCTCTTGGTATAAATGTAATGTCATCC
Organism: Aptenodytes forsteri; assembly: GCF_000699145.1. Lineage (NCBI taxonomy): Eukaryota > Metazoa > Chordata > Aves > Sphenisciformes > Spheniscidae > Aptenodytes > Aptenodytes forsteri. The sequence goes on from NW_008796056.1 coordinate 1,812,869, forward strand.
ATATGAAAGGGGAGCAGGAAAAAGAGTCCTTATAGGGCTTGTCTACACACATATACATACCTGTTGTACAACTTTTACTGCTATAGTAAGAATACAGTTATGTAGCACCTCTGTGTTGCCATGAGTATATGTATTTTGCTATCAGCTAATGGCTCTGGCTCTGTCACTCTGGGATGTGTGTTGTGCTTCAGTTAAAAAAAAAAAATCACATTTTCTCATAATTACACCAATGAATAATTCTGTGTACAGATGCTGTCACGATCTCGGTCATTTGATATTTTTCCAACTATCTAACCATATTATATGGTTATAACCATATAACCATCTATATTTCATTCTATACAGCCAAGCTCCGAGCCATCCAAAAACTACCACAGTAAATTTAGCAGAGCACCATTAATGGACCAGTATTTTCCACCCTGCCAATCTCCCAGTAAATTTATGAGAAGACAGTCCAGGCCTTCAAGTTCTTATTAGCAGATCTTCCTGACACTTTCAGCTCTGTGACAAAATAGCCAGCACATTTTTGTAACGTTCTTGTCTTTGCATGAAGGGGTCACATGCAAAGAACTTAAGCTTTTAGCACTTGTCCCAGAAATATATTTTCTTCTGTGGTGCATATGGACTATTTATTTGCATTAGCTTGCACAAAAGAATGAAAGTGAGTAATGACGTTAATGTTGCAAAAAAGCTCATCAGCATCAATTACTAGTGGACAAAACCAGAATCTGATTACAAGGAGGGTTGTATTGGTATGCAAGTCAAGGAAAGGCTGGTGCATGGCTCCGCCCTAAGAGTTAAGAGGCTCTGCAGACTACTTTTCTTTATTCATATTTATGGCACTGTTGTGGAAAGATGTACAGCAGTTTGAAAATGTAGCACAGTGAAATGGTTGCTTAAATTTGCCAAGAAGCAATTCAAATCAGAAACATTTTAACATTGTTATGATTGCAGGAAAGTGTGTAAAATTTGTTCACAATATGTAATCGACCTGAAAATACCTTATTTGCTTATTATTGCCTGAGCATGTTTCTTTTACTAGAAAACAATGAGGAAAAACAGGGAGGTGTTTTTATACATCCAAATTCCTTTGTATGACACACTCAGTCAGCAACGGTGTAGGCACAACCCCTGTGACCTGTTTTGCGTTGCCATCACTATACCAGCCTCGGTAACGTGGGACAATCCCACCACCGAGCCCTCAAGGATCCCTTCTCCTGACAGATAAAACAGTGCAGTGTGGGGTGACAGGAGAGGGAAGTCAGGTAAGGCTGAATCAAGTTGCTTGAAGGGAGATGATCCGAAGTGCCAAGCCACAGTTAGGGTCCAGAAGTAATGTTTATTGCTGAGTTCTTGTTTCAAAGGGGATTTTGTCTGTATGCAGGGAAAGAACTAGTTTCTCCACATATTTTACTAATCCAGCAGATTTCCAGAACTTTTTGGCACCGTCTGAATTCTGCATGCCTGATGCCCTCAAAAGAAGGAGGTAACAGGCAGACTCCCCAGGGAACTGTCCATCTATAAAATGGGACATCAGAAAGCCTAATGGATGCAAGATGGATATACAGAAATAAGTTGGTTTTCTATAGTTACAATAGCTACTTCATATCTTCAGAGCTTATTACAAAAATCACAGTAAAAGGCCATTTTTAATGACAAGGTCTCATTGCTGCCAATTTTCAGCTCACTATGGAGACTGATTCAAAAGGACTTGCATCCCTACACACATGTGTATACACAGATGGTGAATTACAGATTTAACTCGATGGAGAGGACAGGTGTTAAAAATACAAATTTGGGGAAAATGTGAGAGGGAGAACAGAATGAAAAAGACTGACAGCTGCTCGTTGTCCTGCGTTGACTAAATGTGACTCTTAACAGTTCAGGGAAGACAGACACCAGGCTAGAAAATGAAAGACTTCACAGAGGTAAGTCTCCTGCAAAGGCCAGAGACAAACAATATTGAGTATGTTTTAATGAAGCTGCTACATATCCTATAGACGATTTCTGAACATCAGCCATACAGTATTTTTGTTTCATTATGTGAAACAACATGGTGCCGATACTGCAAATACATCCCTGGATGCCGAAGCTGGTGGGATCCTCATCTGACGAGTGCTTTCAGACAAGCCTAACTTCAATGCCCACTGGTGTTAAGGTAGCGTGTGGTTGCATGGGTTACATACACAGGATCTAGATGTTATGGCACCAAGCACTAGAATGCCCCATTTTTGGCATTGATCCTGTCAGAATGAAATCCCCAAGCCTGAGCCAGCTACCTAATGCCAATGGGAAGTTTCTTGTCTCAGAAGGGGAGACACAGTGTGGGAAGTCATCTTGGCCAGACAGAGGAAAAGGTAAAGGCAAGGTTGTGTTTAAGCTCTGCCCACTCTGATTCAGTGAGATTACATGGCAAGCACAGTCTCATGACCTTACATTATTCCCAATAAAAAACAATTCAGGAGCTCCAGCTGCCGTCTCAGGGAAGCATCTATGAAGAGAAGAGGTCCTTCAACACTTAACTTACACATGTCTGAGCCCAGGAGTAAGCACAAGCCCATACCAGACCCTGAGAAGAAAAAGGATTTGCCATTGCATTTGTAGCCTCCAGACGGAAAGCACAATGTCTCCTGTCAGGTGTGGGTGAGGTGTGCCAAGAAGACATTTAGTGCCATAGTGCTGAGAGTCCTCTCCCTCCCTCCGAGCCATCCAAAAACTAGGTTGCTGGTCCAAGCTAGCATGCGGAGTCCCCGAAAAGTCAATGGGAAGGATTAGGCATGTCCGCAGGACACTTTCTCCTGTCCCAAAATAGTTGCTTTAAGATTGGTGCAGTCAATCCCCACCTGACAGCAGTGTTCACCTCCCACTTTGGAGGAACCTTAACAGCTTGCGCAGAAAAGAGGATCAGTTGTGGTTTCATGTGCTCCGAGTCAGATACACTTCTGAAGAGTTTTAACTCCAAACTATTATCAGGCCAGTGGTCTAAGCAGAAACCCCACAACCATGGAGGGAACCAGCATGTGTTGCTTGTATCAATTTTGTCCTAGTTACCAAGATTAATATACACTGTATATTTATATACACTATTTATTCCCTGCCACAGATCACGTTGACTGTTTGAAACAGGGCTACTGTGTTCTTTGTTGCCTCTCCAAGCAGACATGGTCTCCAGGTTGTCTGGTGAGTGGGAATTAAAGGGGAAAAATGCTTGGCGGTACGCCTACAAGTATGAAAGGGATACAAATTCCCTTTCATCTGTTAGAGCTAGGCTGAGGTCTCTGTGATGAAACTTATGGGGGAAGAAAACAGGCTCTTAGATCTGCCACTGAAGAAAAGGGAAAGGAAAAAGCTTGCCTGGGAATTGGTAGATGTTCTGAGAAGACCATAAAGAGACTGTCACTAATAGATCACAATGTTTGGTCACAAGGTATGAATTATGCATTCCATGCTTTTGGCGAAGAAGGGATGATCGAGCTGGCAAAAAATAGGATTTAGAAGACCTCATGAGCCAAAGCTCCACTTTCATCCTTCCATGGATGATGAGTTCCTGCGGCCGAAGGAGGGAGGCCCAGGGAACACTGGTGAAGATCTGTGGAGAAGACACCAACAGCTGAGGAGTTGGATCAGAAATGACTTGTTGGCCATGTCCTTTGCGAGAGAGTGACATTTGGTAAAAATGACCTTAGCTGATGTGAAAATGAGGCACTGTCACCAGAGATAGTGAAATACCCATGGAATATTGCAAAGGCTGAGTTAAACTTGCCTTATATAGTTAGGTTTTTTCTATCAGAACAACTTTTCAAAGGAAAATGTTACTTCACTGACATGAAATATTTTGCAGAAAGGCATTGTTTTCAACAAACTTCCAGTGAAACACAGGCGTTGTCTTCCTGCCAGGGCATCCACCCAACCAGGGATCATGGCTCTGCCACAGTCTATCTCAGACTGCTACAGCCATTCAGACTGTCTCAAAGCCGGACATTTGGGATTTTTAAGGTGCACAACTCCAATGTATTCCTGTCACGTTCTAACTCCAGGACTGGGGACCCCAGAAGCGTACCAGCTTCAGACTCCCTCAGGAGACACCCCTCTGCCTGGGAAGCCCCTGGGAGCTCATGGGATTTCCACTCTTTCTCCACAGATTCAAAGAGTGTTTATATCTCAACACTGTGGCTGCCCCTGTTTGTGTGTTCACAGCTCTCCATCTGCCCAGTAGAGCCAAGCGGGAGCAGGGAGTCCGGGATTCCCAGGCAATTGTGCAATTTAGGCTTCTGTGAACAATTATGGGTTAAAAAGCACTTTTTATTTTAATCCCACCCTTCTCTGTCCCCAAAGATTTCCCTTTCAAATTTCTTCTGTTATCTTTTTCATATTTGTTCAGAAGAATTTTGCAGAATAAGAATTACATAATAATTTTAAATATTTTAGCGAAACCATGGTTACTGAAGACAACAAACAAGATTTTTAGAAGAATCACTGAGCACCAAAGGGTGTTTTTCACTGGGTGCCTATCAGAGGTTTTTTCCTCCCATTTTAATTAGTTGAAGTAGTCCAGAGAAATTAAACAAATAGTTACTAGTTGTAGAATTTGAGTGGAGTCCTCAAATAGACTGTACAAAAACCTTTGTGTTGATCTGACTTTGAAACCAATCAACATTTATGAAGTCAAAATTTAAATGTGGATGTTTTTCGTCTGCTGCTAGTATTTGTTTCTACCAATAGAATATTCTGGGTTATACAAAATACAAATTAAATGACTGAACTGACCACCTGAAATTTTTGTAGAATTTGAGTGGAGTCCTCAAATAGACTGTACAAAAACCTTTGTGTTGATCTGACTTTGAAACCAATCAACATTTATGAAGTCAAAATTTAAATGTGGATGTTTTTCGTCTGCTGCTAGTATTTGTTTCTACCAATAGAATATTCTGGGTTATACAAAATACAAATTAAATGACTGAACTGACCACCTGAAATATTATGTTAATATAATTCCTTTCCTCCTGCCAATGCCTCATTGCCAAGAAGCATTTAGAATCCCATGCATTGTGTTTGTTTTTAATACTTTCAAAGATACTGGAGAGCATTCATCCACTAGTATCTCAGATCATCAGTCAGAAGCCATAGGAAGAGAGACAGCTCTTTTGAATTTAAGACCGGAATCTTTCACATGGGAGAACAGCTTTAATTCAGCAAAAGGCTGTGTTTTGCTGAGCAGGAGGCGATTTCAGCCCATGCCTTCCTTAATCAGAGCAGTGGAGCAGATCAGCACGCACCGGTCAGTCACTTAGCTCTGGGGGATGTTGGATTTGAAGGTGTAGATGGTGACCTTTCCTTCTATTACTAGTGGAATACACTGGTAGTTTTATTCCCACCTTCTGTTTTGCTTGTTTTTGTGACTATTACTGTTCAGTCAAGGATAGCTGGGAGACTGCAAATGTCCTTGTATGCTCCTTGAAAGCAGGATTTACACAGCAGGAGAGGGATATTAACACTTTGATGTGAAAAATCACAGGACACCTCCTATAGAAATATCTGCTCTAGGTGGACCCTTCCCAACAGACATACCAGCCCCTTACTGTTTTGTGTCTCCTCTGCTTTGTAAAGAGCTGTAATTTCTGTAGTCCAGACAACAATTCCCGTGCAATTGCCCTGAAATGGAAATGAATCCATGTAGTTGGCCAGTTGAAAACTATCAAAATAATGCCTTTCAGTGCTCCATGAGGATGTTCACTGGAGGCAGCTGTGAGAGAAAATAGCCCATCTGAGAGCTCCTGTGGCATTTGTTGACTAGGAAAGAGCGCTCAAACCAATGGTCAAAGTATATGTTTCCCCCATTTTCAAAGGATGTAGTGTCATACCTTCCTTCCCACTCAACTTCCCTCCTTCAGCCTTCTCACAGCACCCCTGAACCTGCTTGTGGCTCCTTGCAGTCTTCAAGGTGCCCTTGTCTGCAGTTCCCAAAGGCTGAATCTATCACTTTAACCACAAGACTATCCTGAATACCTGGAATAAACCCAGATGGCAGCATCTCCATCAGTAAAGCAGGTCTCTCCAGCACCAAAGGCATGGCCCTTGCCTTGCTCTGTTAATTTTTTAAAAGAAGATCAAAAAGTGGGAATCCTCTGAACCAGACTAACAGTATAGATCATTTCGGGACCGCTGTGAATTTATGGTTTTGGCTGGAGATGAGCTTTAGAACTACTGAAAGCCAGGTGGAGTCGCCATCCCAAAAAAAGGAGGGATTCTTTTTGGTTAAGGCTCATCATGTAATTAGATATCTTGTGTATTGGGTTTGCGTGGCAAGGTTTTGGTAGCGGGGCGGGGCTGCAGGGGTGGCTTCTGTGAGAAGCTGCTAGAATCTGCCCCCACATTGGATGGAACCAATGCCAGCTGGCTCCAAGATGGACCCGCTGCTGGCCAAGGCCGAGTGCATCAGCGATGGTAGTAGCACCTCTGTGATAACATATTTAAGAAGGGGAAAGAAAATGCTGTGCAACAGCAGCCGGGAGAGAGGAGTGAAAATATGTGAAAGAAACAACTCTGCAGACACCAAGGTCAGTGAAGAAGGAGGGGGAGGAGGTGCTCCAGGCGCCGGAGCAGAGATTCCCCTGCAGCCCGTGGTGAAGACCATGGTGAGGCAGGCTGTCCCCCTGCAGCCCATGGAGGTCCACGGTGGAGCAGATACCCACCTTCAGCCCATGGAGGACGCCAAGCTGGAGCAGGTGAATGTGCCCAAGGCTGTGACCCTGTGGAGAGCCCATGCTGGAGCAGCCTCCTGGCGGGACCTGTGAACCCATGGAGAGAGGAGCTCACGCTGGAGCAGGTTTGCTGGAACGACTTTTGACCCCGCAAGGGACCCATGCTGGAGCAGTCTGTTCCTGAAGGACTGCACCCCATGGAAAGGACCCAGACCCATGCTGGAGCAGTCTGTTCCTGAAGGACTGCACCCTGTAGAAAGGACCACGCTGGAGCAGTTTGTGAAGAACTGCAGCCCGTGGGAAGGACTCACATTGGAGAAGTTCCTGGAGGACTGTCTCCTGTGGGAGGGACACCACACTGGAACAGGGGAAGAGTGTGAGGACTCCTCCCCCTGAAGAGGAAGGAGAGGCAGAGACAACGTGTGATGAATTGATGGCAACCCCCATTCCCCATTCCCCTGCGCTGCTGAGAGAGGAGGAGGTAGAGAAAATGGGGAGTGAAGTTAAGCTCGGGAAGAAGGAAGGGGTGGGGGGAAGGTGTTTTAAGATTTACTTTTCATTTTCTCATTATCCTATTCTGACTTTTGATTGGCAATAAATTAAACTAATTTCCCCAAGTCATCTGTTTTGCTTGTGACAGTAATTGGTGAATGATCTCCCTGTCCTTATCTTGACCCACGAGACTTTTGTAATTTTTTCTCTCCCCTGTCCTGCTGAGAAGGGGAATGATAAGAGTGGCTTGGTGGGCACCTGGTGTCCAGCCAAGGTCAACCTACCACACCTTGTTTTGTTATGTGTGGGTTACCTGTATGGAATATATGCATATTGAGCAACTAAAAGTCAACCGTAATATGAGCAATCGTTAAGTCAAACTGAACAGAGGTGGACACGGTGAGACTAGGTTTCATCTCCTAAAAACCTCTCAGCTCCCCAGATGAATGCAAGATGGTGTAGAAGAAGACTAACTAGAGCATTTGAGACAAGGGAGAAGTGGTTTCCAAGAGCCTGTTTTCTGCGGCTGATGGCATTCAATCAAGGACAAACAGGTCATTACGGGAACTGGAGGGAAAATATTTTTGTCCTAGAAGAAAAATGTATCTATGGGTCTATGGGTCATTCACTCTGCTCAGAGAAACCACATATTTTGCTTACTAAACTAAAGGGCTCTTTCTGCTCTTACATTCAAACACAAAGTGAATGTAGCAGCGATGGTGCAGTCAGGCACCTCTCCCTAAATCCATGCACCAATCACATGGATTGGGCTGTGGGATTAGAGCGTACAGCTGTAAAAGAGCAAAAAAAAGAGCAGAGAATTATACATTAAAGCCACCAACACACAAGCCGGTCTGGTTTCATAGGAGCGTTATTTAATCAAGCATAGGAAACACATGGTGCATGGTGTTCTCTGGGTGGCATGGTAACTTATGTTGGATCTGGGAGATTTTTGTAGGAGTGGATCTGATAAAATACCACAACACTGGAGGTTACAAGTGGCTTGAGGAGCAAGACTGTCCAGCCTGCTTATGCAGCATACCTCAACAAGGTATTTGTAAACATGAATCAAAAACTGCATGTTTGATTAGCACTTTAGTAGTTTCACTGAGTTACTGGAGACCTCTAGAAATTGGACTGATAAGAGATATTGTTGTAATCTTCACTTTCTACGAGCAAGGGTTGTATCTCTGAAGAAGTTCCTCTTCTTTTCTTCCGGCAGGCCAGAATGAGCCCTGTGAGCACAGCAGTAATGATGCCTCCAATCACAGCTGCTCCAACCAACCAAGCCCAGATCTGACGGGCTTGCTCAAGGTAGGGTATTAAAAACTCCTGAAAAGAATCAAGTGCTGGGAAAAAAAACAGAAAAAGAAAGGTTCTTTTACATGATGCAATGTACTGTCAGTTTATAGAAGTTGTATAACAGATAATACTGGAAGGCTGAGTGAAAAAAGAGACTACATTGGTAGAAATTGTCTGAAGGTCACAAATAATTTTAAACAAATCTCTTCAGTCCTTATAGTCTGTTTCTCAATCTTCTTATTAAAGGCCAGAATAGAGATCATTGTCCCCAGTGCTCTTTATTGTTTTGTCAAAACTGTAAGACTATAACCCAAGAAGTTTGATACAGTATGGCCAAAGGTCCTGCTAGCTCAGCATCCTGTTGGCAACAATGACCAAAGCAGAGCACTAGGAAGAGTTTAAGAACAGGTCAAGCCTATTACAATCCTTTCACAAAATACTTACCCAGCCTCCGACAGTTTGCAGCTCAGGGATTTCCTGAACCAGATGTGGTGTCGTTGTATATAATAGTCATTGGAGGATTTTTTTTTCCCTTCCATCAGCTTTCCTAGCTGCTCTTTGAACTTTTATCACAACTTCTTGCAGCAAGGAGATCCCTGGCTTAACTACATATTGAGTGAGAAAAAAAAGCTTCCTTTCACTAATTTTGAACCTGCCCCCTGCTCATTTCATTTGATAGTTCTTGTGTGGGGAGAGGCAGTAATTATTCTCTGGTCACTCTCTGCACAAGAAATCCTCTTTCTTTGGTGAATCCAGGGCAGCTTCTCACTGGTCAGATAATCAGCTGCCTTCTTGCTTTGTGGTATGAATGTGTGTGTCTGTGTCTTTGTTTTTCTCACTATGGCTTAATGAGTTATGAAAACCCTGCCACACAGGGCTCTCACTTCACGATAGGGGTTGGAAAGTGACCTGTTCACAGTGCACCCAACAACCTGTTGGCTTGAATTTGAGAAATGGGAATACCTGTCCCCTTGGGCCAAGGAGGATTTGGTATCCACATCTCCCAATTACTAGCTGTAATTACTATTATTAGGTGTAATTGCTAGCTATTAAGGAAAGAAAAGGGGACCCCTATGGAGGGACCCCCTATGGTGGTTTATTTTTAAATAGTGTTCATGCATCTGGACTGATTTAGATGTGCTCAACCATATTTAGTGTGCTATACCCCCACAAAGGCTATAAACATCTTCCTCCATCTTGCATTTTCACTGGTTCCCAGAAATATAATCCCATATATCTTCTCGGATCATGGTGCTTCTGAGCGTATGCTGTTATGTGTACTGTGCTCTGAAAAGATGCTTTTGGTTTGCAGCACCTTTAAGGTTAAGCTATCCTTAGCACTTGATGTCTGAATCACTTTCTGAGATGTAATTCCATTTTAGGCTAAGTTTAGGCAGAATATAGTTTGTTTGTCCCTACAACTGAGCTTCACTTTGGGGAACGTTTGGTTGCTATCTCTCTGGTCCTTGTTTTCCAGTTAAACCAACTTTGTATTCTGAGATTATATTTGCAAGAATCTGCATGTTCAGCCTTCTGCTTCTGACCTCATTAGACATATAAATGCTATATAACACTAAGAATTACAAAAAAATTAGGTTCTTGATGTTTCAGAGTGAACTCCACAAACCTCTGGGTATGAGGTAAATTATCTCTCTAATCCTTCATTTCTCATCTGTCAAATGAGGACAGTACCATTCACTGAATCCTTTGTATTGTGAATATAAACTAATATTTCTGCAGGACTCAGCTGCTATAGTGATCGGCACCAAAGAAAAGTGTTAGAGGAAACTTCTTCAGGATAACATTTTGAAAGTGTGCAATAAATCAGACATTAGGCTACACACTGCTTAAATGAGAAAACGAAAATCAAAAGTAAAAAGGATTGGTCATCTGGTTCTTGATGAATGCTGTCTATGCTGTGTAGTGAATGAGGTGGGCTTCTGGGGAAAAAACAGTGTGCAATTAAAGATAATGCATACATGTAGAGGTGGAGGGTGAATTATGGCTATATAGAAACTTTACTGCTGGCATTTCTTAACTTTGTGTTCTTGACTTTGTAACTCCAATGTTTTTTAACTCAACTCTTCTATGTTTATATTGCAAACATGTCTAAATCAGAAACAATCTGGCTATTTAAACTGGAGTATGCATATGATAAAAGAAAATTGATACGTAACAGGAACGTGATACTGTTTTAATGTTATGGAAAAAGAGAATTATTACAGTTCTCTTCCTTGCAGAATTTATCTGGGATATGAGGGTTTTCAAAATGACATCTTAAATTCGTACTTTGTCCTTGAACCATCTCTTTCCTCCATCAATATTAGTTGGAGGTCTGAGCTATCTTCTTCCTGGTAAAACATAACACGACTTTGAGATGATGAGATGTCACATTTCACGGCAGGCCCTTTCAGAAGGGATTAATCTATTTTATTATATCCCCATAATCAGTCAAACATGCCCTTCTCTTGCTTTCAGCCTCAGTCTGTACAGTTTCTGTAATTAGCTCAAAGCCAAAAGCCACCTCCTGGCATCTACTGCTTGTTTCTTTTTGCCACACAAAAGATGTTTGGCATTGCTATCATATAGTTTCCAAGGCAACTCTTGGGTGTCAGAGGATGAAGCACCCCAGGACACCCTATAATCTGTTAATCTGTGACTCTAACACAACAGTAAACCTATGACTGGACTGGCTGCCCAGCCAAAATCATGCAAACTGGGTTTTCAAGTATTCCATTACCATAATTCTTTAATCTCTAACTGTGCAAGGCCCAAGAGTGCAGCAACTGTGTTTGCTGATGACTACCTGGGAAAAGTGTCAAGGGAGCGGTGGTGGTGGGGATGATACATAGCTGCTTTGTGGGAGACATTAGCCAACACCAATTCCGTTCCTTTTATATCACAGTTTAGAGTCAAATGATAATCCTCACTGGAAGCTGCTATGAACATCGATTAAAACTGCCCTTTCAGTCAATAGGTTCATGACAAAGCAAAAGGAAGCCAGGTCAGGCCGGTGTTTGATATCTACCCTCCTATTAGTGACTAATACCAACAATATCATCTTGCTCTTTCTGATAGGAAAATAGCAGTGATTAACCTCAGCCATGGTCTTAGCGTTCAACTCTTCCTTCTCACAGAGAATGTTAGCTCTAGGTAACAGCAACAAATAATTTCTTACTCTTAATACATCAGATCGTTCTTTTTTAATATAATTTTAAAATACCAGGCAGTCCATTTTGTGTGGGTTGCTGGATGTCATTGAGAGGGTAGGAAATCACAACAGTGTGATTTTAAGGTGAAGAAATGTGTACCTCCTATATTTAGGGTAATAATGTGGACTTTCCATGATGATTGAAGAAGAAACGTGCTATGGCCAATCTATTATTGGGCATCCTGAGATCTTCCTTCTGTGGTAATGTCAAACTACATTATTGATATAATGGATCCCAAGGATGAAAAAAAAACTAATATTTAATTTTTTTTTTTTAAGAATATTTATATATTTTAGATATTCCTTCTATGTAAACTAGAGGATGACGAAGTCTTTCCAGGGTTAATTCCACAAACTAGAAATAAAGATTCTGGCCAGTCAAGAAATAAACAAAACAAATTTTCTATCATTTATTTATTGCCATATGCCCCACTGATATGTTGGCAGTCTTGCTATTCCATTTTACATGCTTTTCTACCCCTGTCATGGGTAGTTAACGGGCACCAGATTCTAAAGCAAACCTTGAGGCAGCACAAACATGTCTTATTAGGTCAAGCTTGCAAATTTTTTCTTATCCTGGTGAGCAAGTTCTTTCTATTTAGTTTCTGCCATCTCTTCTGTGTGTATGGTTCACTGATTGTGTCCTCTGGGTGGTCAAAGGAAATACCAGTGAGACTTCCACAATCAAAAACTAGGAAGATGAGCTGGGAGGGATTCAAGTTATTGAGTCCCTCAGTCTGTCTTAAGGCAGGATCACTTGTCTCTGCAGTGATGGAAAGTTCACAGCTCCCACTAACTTAATCAGGGTCTCCTTCCAGCTTGGAAAGTCTTTTGAAATGTTGTCTTCTGACAACAAGAGAAAATCTGAAGACTTTCAGCCATAGTCCATTATCTTTGGACTGCAAGAGATGCCGTGCAGTGGGTGGTAGTGGGTTGTTTATGGTAGAGCTACAGTATCTAATGGTGTCAACTCAAACTGCTCCCTTTCAGTTCCGCCTTCAGCCCAAGGTAGGTAAATCAGGAAACTATGACCCACCCTTCATCTCTAGAAACAGTGAGAATCAGACCATTTCTGCATGGCTAACAGCAACTTTATAATTCATTTTTCAGTGCTGAAGCTGATTAGAGTTGTCTCCGCCTGTTACTTCTGCGTAGTAACGTTGCTGTGGAGTCCTGCCCACTCACTGGCAACGATGGCACATCCGCAGAGTGGATACATGCATAACATTGCCCTTTCACATTGTGGCCAACAGAGTCCCTCCATGGTGGTACCATATTTGCCAGCTGCCACATTTTCTACTCGCCTGGATGTGATTTTGCAACCAAATTGCTGAAGAGCCAGAAATAGAAATGAGCTGCAGTCAGACTCTGGATATGAGCTCTCCTCCTGCTACACATCCCTGAGCAACCTGGCCTTCTACGTTGTAATCACAATGCTCTTATCCCTTGCTTTGCCCTGAGTGTCAAAGATCCTTAGTTAGGATGTCCAAAAATTGCAACTGATGGTTAGATCCCTGGGTTTATAATTGGGTAGCTGCCTGCTTTTCCAAAAAAAAAAGTGAATTACCCAGCTACACATGTAGTGGTCATCAAATTGTTCCCACTGAGAGAGAGAGATTTTCTGGGGAAAAGTCAAGGCTGTGTCTACGGATTTATCTGTTCCTATTTCTGGAAGAAAAAAAAAAATAGAGAAGACAGTCCAGGCCCTGAAATGTAAGTGCTTGGAATAGCTCTTGCCATAGAAAATTGTTTTGACAGCTATTGCTAGGTGGTGCCGTTAGTCTTCCAAATCTTTTTTATTGATGCTAACAAACGTTCGTTTTCGGTAAGCCATGCGGGTTGTGGTAGTTTTACAGTTCACAGTTCTCATGTCTGCTCTGGTTTCTGCTCAGATCAGCTCCCTGGTAACTAGACTCTGACATGTGTCTTTGATTCCTGAGGGATGGATTTCCACGCACACTGTTTGTGACCACTTCTGCTTCAGGGCTGTCATATGTATAAAAATAAATGAAGCTGCAATTAAAATAACCACATACTGTCACACACTGATTTGCTTTTCAGTGGAAAGCAGAGCTCCAGGCATCAGCTTTTCCTCAGGGGAACAACAACAACAATATAATTTAGCATTAAAATGCCATTTTGTCATTGGATTCTTTCCAAGTTTTATTTCTTGTAACCAGCCTCATCATGCTCTGTGTAGTCCTGCTTCATCTCTACCAAGTTGCTAGTGCTGTAACTCAGAACTGCTGCCCTTGCTGCTTTCCTCCAGCTGCTTCCTTTAAAAGCAAACAAGCCAGGTCTTGAGGACAGGACAGAGCCAGGTCTTGTGTGCTCATTCCTCACTCTGTCCTGTCCTCTTCCTCTCCCTTTCCTCTTCCTCCTCATTTGGAAGATCTGCAGAAATGCTGCCTCTTCTCGACCACCCAGATCTTCACTGCTGTGATTGTTTTTTTTTCCTTTGTAACTTTTTCCAATATGTCTAGTAACTCCTGGCTGCCAGTCACAGACTTTCTGTTCTCCCTTCAGTACACGGGATCTTTCGGGGAGGGTCAGCAGGCTTTCCTGCTTCAGCTCCTCTACCAAGAAGTTCCTGTTTACTCCTATGTTTCTCTGAACAGGAACCCAGCATTCCTATCTGGAGAAAAGTCTGGGTTTAAACACTGGAGTACTGAGAAAATCCATATCTGCATTTTGAGATTCCAGCCCATTTTCCATTTGTAACCCATTCTTCCCTTCAGATAAGAAATAGCTTAAGCTCTCTTCTTCTCAGTGAGATTAACAAGAAGTTGAGCGACATCTGAGGATTATCTGGGCTTTCTAAATGAGGTTGAATTTCACTCTTTGTGTTGATCTTTCAAAATAATTAAGGAACTACTTTCCTTACCTTACCGTGTTAAAAACATGGGCAGAATTTAATAAGAATTTCATTTTCTGAGGATTGTGTGCTCCCCTGGGAAAAAGGAAGACACCAGGAAGTAACAGAATTAAATTGTTAAATGGTAAATAGTTTACCATTTGCTTCCTTTTGCAGTGCCAATTCAGGCTCAGTGCTTCTGAAAGTCATGGTATTTGGCACTTTTTTTAGTGGTACAATTTTAGGAATAACGTGGTTTTAGGAAAATAGTGTCTTTCATTAAAAATATATATAAATATTTCTGGTCTTGATCAGGAATTAAATTATGCTAACATGAAGAAAAAAGCAAAAATACTACTAATAAGACCAAAACAATATTTTGATATTATATTTGAAGCATTTATTAGATTATTTTCTGTCTGAATACTTTGGGCTGACCAAATTGTTTATGGCATGTTAGGAGAGACATTGACTTCTGTCCCTGGGTTGTAGTCCTAAAACAGCCTTAACAATTATACAAGAGAGTTGCAGATTCCTTTCGTTACACATAAAATAGTCAAAAAAGTGTTTTCTGGATGACTTTAAATCACAAGCTAGATTTTACTTGAGAAGCGAACAAACAAGATAAATGCATGACTGGACAGTTTATCAAGTATGCAGAAACCATACACCCCCATTAGTAAGAAAACTCTGTCAGGAAAGCAGGGATGCCCTGAGAGCTAATTGTTTTGATAAAGACAAAAAGCAAGCTGTAAGAATGCTAGCATCGCTAAAACGTCCCTGGTGCTTTTGCTACATAGTAATTGGACTTTCAGCTCTTAATTGCCTTTTAATTGAAGAGACACGCTCACAGAAAGTTTTCTGCCTCAAACAGGGAAAGCAAACATGCCCAGTAACCTATCTGTTCAGTGGCCAATGCTTTGCAAGGATAACTGCATCCCACATCCCGGGTAGCTTTTGGCAGTGGTGAACGTAACAGATCAGATCATTCCAATGACCCAGTTTTATAAAGGATTGGGCCAAAGTATCTGAGCAATCATCAGTTCCAGGCAACTTTATATCTTTAATAGACTTTAACCCTTCCTGTATACAATAAGGAGGGCTGTACTACTCAAGCGAAACTATGAAGTCCGCTACTCAGAGCATGAGACCTGGTCTACCTGAGGTTCCCCAGCAGCTACAGCCCCAAGGGCCTCTGTCCTCCTTGTGCCAAGATCCCCAACTCTAAACTATCTTTGAACAGCAATGCAAGTCAAAACCATCACTAAACAGTGCAACTTTAATTTGATTAAATGAAATTGGCATTATGAATTATT
>NW_008796056.1:1833827-1863462 GCF_000699145.1 Aptenodytes forsteri
GATGACTACCTGGGCAAAGTGTCAAGGGAGCCGTGGTGGTGGGGATGATACATAGCTGCTTTGTGGGAGACATTAGCCAACACCAATTCCGTTCCTTTTATATCACAGTTTAGAGTCAAATGATAATCCTCACTGGAAGCTGCTATGAACATCGATTAAAACTGCCCTTTCAGTCAATAGGTTCATGACAAAGCAAAAGGAAGCCAGGTCAGGCCGGTGTTTGATATCTACCCTCCTATTAGTGATTAATACCAACAATATCATCTTGCTCTTTCTGATAGGAAAATAGCAGTGATTAACCTCAGCCATGGTCTTAGCGTTCAACTCTTCCTTCTCACAGAGAATGTTAGCTCTAGGTAACAGCAACAAATAATTTCTTACTCTTAATACATCAGATCGTTCTTTTTTAATATAATTTTAAAATACCAGGCAGTCCATTTTGTGTGGGTTGCTGGATGTCATTGAGAGGGTAGGAAATCACAACAGTGTGATTTTAAGGTGAAGAAATGTGTACCTCCTATATTTAGGGTAATAATGTGGACTTTCCATGATGATTGAAGAAGAAACGTGCTATGGCCAATCTATTATTGGGCATCCTGAGATCTTCCTTCTGTGGTAATGTCAAACTACATTATTGATATAATGGATCCCAAGGATGAAAAAAAAACCTTAATATTTAATTTTTTTTTTTTAAGAATATTTATATATTTTAGATATTCCTTCTATGTAAACTAGAGGATGACGAAGTCTTTCCAGGGTTAATTCCACAAACTAGAAATAAAGATTCTGGCCAGTCAAGAAATAAACAAAACAAATTTTCTATCATTTATTTATTGCCATATGCCCCACTGATATGTTGGCAGTCTTGCTATTCCATTTTACATGCTTTTCTACCCCTGTCATGGGTAGTTAACGGGCACCAGATTCTAAAGCAAACCTTGAGGCAGCACAAACATGTCTTATTAGGTCAAGCTTGCAAATTTTTTCTTATCCTGGTGAGCAAGTTCTTTCTATTTAGTTTCTGCCATCTCTTCTGTGTGTATGGTTCACTGATTGTGTCCTCTGGGTGGTCAAAGGAAATACCAGTGAGACTTCCACAATCAAAAACTAGGAAGATGAGCTGGGAGGGATTCAAGTTATTGAGTCCCTCAGTCTGTCTTAAGGCAGGATCACTTGTCTCTGCAGTGATGGAAAGTTCACAGCTCCCACTAACTTAATCAGGGTCTCCTTCCAGCTTGGAAAGTCTTTTGAAATGTTGTCTTCTGACAACAAGAGAAAATCTGAAGACTTTCAGCCATAGTCCATTATCTTTGGACTGCAAGAGATGCCGTGCAGTGGGTGGTAGTGGGTTGTTTATGGTAGAGCTACAGTATCTAATGGTGTCAACTCAAACTGCTCCCTTTCAGTTCCGCCTTCAGCCCAAGGTAGGTAAATCAGGAAACTATGACCCACCCTTCATCTCTAGAAACAGTGAGAATCAGACCATTTCTGCATGGCTAACAGCAACTTTATAATTCATTTTTCAGTGCTGAAGCTGATTAGAGTTGTCTCCGCCTGTTACTTCTGCGTAGTAACGTTGCTGTGGAGTCCTGCCCACTCACTGGCAACGATGGCACATCCGCAGAGTGGATACATGCATAACATTGCCCTTTCACATTGTGGCCAACAGAGTCCCTCCATGGTGGTACCATATTTGCCAGCTGCCACATTTTCTACTCGCCTGGATGTGATTTTGCAACCAAATTGCTGAAGAGCCAGAAATAGAAATGAGCTGCAGTCAGACTCTGGATATGAGCTCTCCTCCTGCTACACATCCCTGAGCAACCTGGCCTTCTACGTTGTAATCACAATGCTCTTATCCCTTGCTTTGCCCTGAGTGTCAAAGATCCTTAGTTAGGATGTCCAAAAATTGCAACTGATGGTTAGATCCCTGGGTTTATAATTGGGTAGCTGCCTGCTTTTCCAAAAAAAAAAGTGAATTACCCAGCTACACATGTAGTGGTCATCAAATTGTTCCCACTGAGAGAGAGAGATTTTCTGGGGAAAAGTCAAGGCTGTGTCTACGGATTTATCTGTTCCTATTTCTGGAAGAAAAAAAAAAATAGAGAAGACAGTCCAGGCCCTGAAATGTAAGTGCTTGGAATAGCTCTTGCCATAGAAAATTGTTTTGACAGCTATTGCTAGGTGGTGCCGTTAGTCTTCCAAATCTTTTTTATTGATGCTAACAAACGTTCGTTTTCGGTAAGCCATGCGGGTTGTGGTAGTTTTACAGTTCACAGTTCTCATGTCTGCTCTGGTTTCTGCTCAGATCAGCTCCCTGGTAACTAGACTCTGACATGTGTCTTTGATTCCTGAGGGATGGATTTCCACGCACACTGTTTGTGACCACTTCTGCTTCAGGGCTGTCATATGTATAAAAATAAATGAAGCTGCAATTAAAATAACCACATACTGTCACACACTGATTTGCTTTTCAGTGGAAAGCAGAGCTCCAGGCATCAGCTTTTCCTCAGGGGAACAACAACAACAATATAATTTAGCATTAAAATGCCATTTTGTCATTGGATTCTTTCCAAGTTTTATTTCTTGTAGCCAGCCTCATCATGCTCTGTGTAGTCCTGCTTCATCTCTACCAAGTTGCTAGTGCTGTAACTCAGAACTGCTGCCCTTGCTGCTTTCCTCCAGCTGCTTCCTTTAAAAGCAAACAAGCCAGGTCTTGAGGACAGGACAGAGCCAGGTCTTGTGTGCTCATTCCTCACTCTGTCCTGTCCTCTTCCTCTCCCTTTCCTCTTCCTCCTCATTTGGAAGATCTGCAGAAATGCTGCCTCTTCTCGACCACCCAGATCTTCACTGCTGTGATTGTTTTTTTTTCCTTTGTAACTTTTTCCAATATGTCTAGTAACTCCTGGCTGCCAGTCACAGACTTTCTGTTCTCCCTTCAGTACACGGGATCTTTCGGGGAGGGTCAGCAGGCTTTCCTGCTTCAGCTCCTCTACCAAGAAGTTCCTGTTTACTCCTATGTTTCTCTGAACAGGAACCCAGCATTCCTATCTGGAGAAAAGTCTGGGTTTAAACACTGGAGTACTGAGAAAATCCATATCTGCATTTTGAGATTCCAGCCCATTTTCCATTTGTAACCCGTTCTTCCCTTCAGATAAGAAATAGCTTAAGCTCCCTTCTTCTCAGTGAGATTAACAAGAAGTTGAGCGACATCTGAGGATTATCTGGGCTTTCTAAATGAGGTTGAATTTCACTCTTTGTGTTGATCTTTCAAAATAATTAAGGAACTACTTTCCTTACCTTACCGTGTTAAAAACATGGGCAGAATTTAATAAGAATTTCATTTTCTGAGGATTGTGTGCTCCCCTGGGAAAAAGGAAGACACCAGGAAGTAACAGAATTAAATTGTTAAATGGTAAATAGTTTACCATTTGCTTCCTTTTGCAGTGCCAATTCAGGCTCAGTGCTTCTGAAAGTCATGGTATTTGGCACTTTTTTTAGTGGTACAATTTTAGGAATAACGTGGTTTTAGGAAAATAGTGTCTTTCATTAAAAATATATATAAATATTTCTGGTCTTGATCAGGAATTAAATTATGCCAACATGAAGAAAAAAGCAAAAATACTACTAATAAGACCAAAACAATATTTTGATATTATATTTGAAGCATTTATTAGATTATTTTCTGTCTGAATACTTTGGGCTGACCAAATTGTTTATGGCATGTTAGGAGAAACATTGACTTCTGTCCCTGGGTTGTAGTCCTAAAACAGCCTTAACAATTATACAAGAGAGTTGCAGATTCCTTTCGTTACATATAAAATAGTCAAAAAAGTGTTTTCTGGATGACTTTAAATCACAAGCTAGATTTTACTTGAGAAGCGAACAAACAAGATAAATGCATGACTGGACAGTTTATCAAGTATGCAGAAACCATACACCCCCATTAGTAAGAAAACTCTGTCAGGAAAGCAGGGATGCCCTGAGAGCTAATTGTTTTGATAAAGACAAAAAGCAAGCTGTAAGAATGCTAGCATCGCTAAAACGTCCCTGGTGCTTTTGCTACATAGTAATTGGACTTTCAGCTCTTAATTGCCTTTTAATTGAAGAGACACGCTCACAGAAAGTTTTCTGCCTCAAACAGGGAAAGCAAACATGCCCAGTAACCTATCTGTTCAGTGGCCAATGCTTTGCAAGGATAACTGCATCCCACATCCCGGGTAGCTTTTGGCAGTGGTGAACGTAACAGATCAGATCATTCCAATGACCCAGTTTTATAAAGGATTGGGCCAAAGTATCTGAGCAATCATCAGTTCCAGGCAACTTTATATCTTTAATAGACTTTAACCCTTCCTGTATACAATAAGGAGGGCTGTACTACTCAAGCGAAACTATGAAGTCCGCTACTCAGAGCATGAGACCTGGTCTACCTGAGGTTCCCCAGCAGCTACAGCCCCAAGGGCCTCTGTCCTCCTTGTGCCAAGATCCCCAACTCTAAACTATCTTTGAACAGCAATGCAAGTCAAAACCATCACTAAACAGTGCAACTTTAATTTGATTAAATGAAATTGGCATTATGAATTATTGTTGTGTTCATATAAATAACCATAGGGCAAGCAAAAAGTCCGTGGATCACTGTTTTAAGTGCTGCACAGACCTTGTGTTGGCCTTTGTTGCCTTGGTGAATTTTACTCCATGTATTTAAGAGATCAGATTACATTTGTAAACTAGAAAGAGAGCTTTACATCTGCCCTCCTTTAAACCATGTCCAGAAATTTGGAAATCCCATTGGTTCCCATTTGTGTTGCACTGTAACAGCTGAGCTGGGCAAATGGCAAGACTCCAAATCCAGCACTTTTTCTCCCCAGTTCTGATCATGAGCTGACCATTTGGGGCAGATTCTGCTCTTAATAGGCGAGCATAGATAGCATTGATGTCAGTGACTGATTTTTGGTTGGAACTTTTCTAATGGTATCATGTTGACTCTACATCAGACCAGAAATATGAAAACAAGCAAGTACAATTTGGGACTATATTCAGGGAAAAATCTGGAATAAAATAATTTTTTTAATATCTTCTCATTTTACAGACATATTCCAGGTTATAGGCAACAAATTTGACATTTACCCAAAACAGTAACATTACCTGGTTCTTGCAGATACTCATAGTCATACCCCAGCTCTCTTGAGGGTTTAAAAAATTCTCCATTTCTGTAAAGGGGGATAAAGGGGACCATGTAATTTTCTCGATTGTGCCCAATGGGTGCATTGGCTGCTGGGTAAACTTCTAGCATGGGCCTGTGTCTTCTTAACCATCGCTCAAAAATGCTGTAGAAGAAAAAAGCATGTCAGTTAATGGTGGAGATTGGCAGAAATTTTCTTCCTGAAGATTAAAAAAAAGGTGTTGATGGTTTTTTTTGTGAACCCTGGGGACAGAGTGGCATGCAATGACTTGTGTTCATGTGCGTGTAATGCTTTCTGAATCATTTGGGGTTAGCTACTTCAGTGCTGAGTTCCTATGCAAGCCTACAAAAAGCAAAGGCCCGCAGCGCTGCAGAGAGGCTAAATATGCCTTTAAATTCCATAAATGCAATTCACTGTCTCACTGTGACCTGACTGCAATTTCCACTCAGGAATTCACATGGTTGTGAAGGATAGAGAGAAAAGGATTAAAGACCTCAGTCCTTCCTCACCCTCAGAAACATTTATGGCTGGTTGTGAACGGTCTTGTTGCCAGCTGCTCAATCCTGTTCCCCTTCCTCTATTTTCTTTCCAAGTTTTTTCACTCCTGCCTTAAAGTATGGCTACATCATGGTTGATTTGACATCACCAAGGAGGTGGAAACATCTGAGGAAGAAGGGATAAGCTATATGAGTCTAAAAACTCGATAAAGCAGGTCAGCTATCAGGAAAAGAGTCTTTCTCCAACCATAGCTTCTTCACTGACCTTAGTGTCTGAATAGTTGTTTTACCTATTCTCACTTCTCTCTCCCAGCTGCAATTGTGCAGCTTTTTTTCCCCCTTCTTAAATATGTCATCACAGAGGCGCTACCACCATCACTGATGGGTTCGGCCTTGGCCAGCAGCGGGTCCATCTTGGAGCCAGCTGGCATTGGTTCCATCCGACGTGGGGGCAGATTCTGGCATGTTCTCACAAAGGCCACCCCTGCAGCCCCCCCGCTACCAAAACCTTGCCACGCAAACCCAATACAAGCTGTTACCCACACCTTTGACCTCAGCTGCTCCTTTCCATTTCTCTCTGCCAAAGTTTCTCCCATTAGCTGTCTGTCAGCGCAGGGCTGTATGTCTGTTCTTTAACTTGGACTGCAGTATGGGAAGAGTTTGTATTGACATTTTCAAATCAACTACTGGATGTGTTTGGAAAGCAAAACTAACAACCCTCCAAAACATTCTCACTTCTCCTCCCTTTGTGTATGGGCTTTTTCTGCTCAATTCTTCACTTTGTGTCAATCCTCAAATCCTTTCCCTGATCCTCCGCTGTTTACATGGTGACCTTGGCTTGTCTGCAGACACCTGGATGGTTGGAACAGGGGAGTTGGCAAGCTGCTGCAAGGGGAGCAGATGCAGGCATCTCGTACGTGAAGAAAGGGGACCCCATGCTCGATCAGAAGATGTTGGTAGGAGGGGATTATCAGCATCAAGCTCAGGGAGGCATCACTGAATTCGTTCATCAGTTACAAGGGGTGGAAATGGTCTAAAGAGACCTGTAGATTGTACTTTAATTGAGATCTTGGCTCAACACTTGCTGCTCCCTGACACTGGCTGCTGGCTGGAGGACACAGACTTTTTCCCCTCTTATAATTATTAACCAGCTGTTCAGGGACTCAAGTTATCTCAGAAACACAGACCCAAACGCAAATGCTTGGCAGTATCAGGATCTCTGCAGAGCTTCCAGGGATTCTGCTGGTAGATTTTTACCTCCTGTCTTTGGGCAGAAATGTTGAGAAACACTCTGCTTACCCCACCAATTAAAGCCCTCTCACACTCATCAAAACAGAGGTAGAGCCAAAGCCTTGGTTCTTTTTTTAGGATCAAAAGATTTAATAGATGACAACATCACTATATTCATACATCTTGTCAACCCTTAACAATGCAGGTATTAATCTTGATTAAAATCTTCATTTGTGGCTCTCCATTTAATTTCATCAGCCCTGTCTAGAAAAACTCTTGTCAGAATAATAATACTCAGCTGAAGCTTTCAGATGGATAAATTTAAACAATGATATCAAGGCTTCAGCTGCAGTTAGCACAAGAAAGTTTGAACAGAAACTGTAATCAGATTACATCTTTGGAGAACAGCGTAGAGAAATTCAGTAATCATTAAAAAAGACACAGAATATAAAGGAAACCAGGACACTAGTTTAGTTGAGGGGAGTAGGGGTGTGTGTTGGACTCCAATCCTTTCCCTGCCTGGCTTTTACTCATGTCTTGGGCAAGGCACCCTGGCTATCAGTGCCTTGTTTTCCTAGTATTTGTAGATGGGAGCTGAGATAGCTCTTCTCTGCAGCACAGGGCTGTTAGAGGTACAGAGATACTTTGGTTATGGGAACATGGTAATATTTTAAGAAGAAGGCAGAGATAGGACTTGGATCAGGTTTTCAAAGTCTGGTGATGATCCATACCCTAACTTTTGAATGTTCAATCTGAGGTACTTCTTGGGGCCTGATTTTTAGAAAACGCTGAGCAGCCACATTCTGAAAATCTGGAGGACTGATGAGCACAAGGTTCAGAGCTAGAAGTTGTCATTTGCCTGAAATAGCTTTGTATGACATGCCCTGAAATGCAGCATCCTCTCTGGATGACTTAAATATTGCCGTTTCATAAGTAGTTTCAAGAAGAAACCTTGAGGTACTTCTTGGGGCCTGATTTTTAGAAAACGCTGAGCAGCCACATTCTGAAAATCTGGAGGACTGATGAGCACAAGGTTCAGAGCTAGAAGTTGTCATTTGCCTGAAATAGCTTTGTATGACATGCCCTGAAATGCAGCATCCTCTCTGGATGACTTAAATATTGCCGTTTCATAAGTAGTTTCAAGAAGAAACCTTAGGCCAGTAATCTTTCAAGCAGAATGCAAATGCAAAGCATTTCCATGGAAATGAACATATGTACTTTTGGATTCCTTTATTTGCAGTCTGGTTCCCACATTAGATATCAAGCTTTTCTTAGCAGGAGCAGGAGCATTGAATTGTCTGCTCTTGCAGCTGATCTTTAGATTTAGATCCAATTGTATGCCTCTAATTACTGATATGATGGGTTGTGCTGATGCACAAAATATGTTGCACAATTCATTGAGTTGTTTATGAACAGTTCTCTCTTTTAGCCAGCATAAAATCATATAATCTTTACTGAAACCTGTTTTGTCTAACATATCTGTATGCCACTGCAGAAATCTCAGAAACATCCATTAGGGTTTTAAGAGTCACACTTTCCATTACTCCCTTTAGGATAGCTGGCCCTGTGCATTTATCTTGGCTTTTTTTTTGTTTGTTTTTGGACACTTTGAAATATTAGGGTCATATTCTGCTTGCTAATAAAGCAATTGGGTGAAGTTGCATTTATTCTTTCCACTTAAAGACTTGTTCCCAGCTTGTTCAGTAAGATGGGCTCACAATACTAATTTTTTCTTGGCAAGATAATGCATGATGCTCTGTATTTTCATGAGGATCTTCATGTTTTTCTTCTTTTGCCTGAGAAAACTGACAGATTTAGTATATCAGTAGTATTTTTTACATCATCATCTGTTTGTATTTCTCCTTTTAAAAGGGGGGCACTGCCATTTCCCTGCCTTACTCATATTTTGTAAGAAAAGTTATGAAAGACCGAACCTTACCCTTGCCTTTTGAGAAAGGTTTCCCAGCTAAGTGGAGAAAGAAACCTCCCAATTGCATCCAGTTGGGGAGAAAATCCATGGAGAGGGTACAACTTAAGCTATATCTCTGTTGTGAAGTACAAATAGTTCTTGTTGGGCACCAACAAGAGAGTTACATTTTATGACTCCGCAACAGAGGCTGTTAACTCCCTTCATATATTTTTAAGGAAAACTGAAATCCTGAAGTAGCCTATGGCTTTTGCTATCAGCCAAGTAGTGACATTGGCACAGTGCCTTATCCCTGGGGACCTGTCTTAACTGAAAAGTCTTGGGCCAAAAAAAAGTATATCTGGAGAAAATTATCACACTGTTTTTTATTTCAGAGTACTGGGACCACTGAATTACATGTTGTAGGATACCTTTTTCCTCAAATAAGGTGCTTTCTCAGTGCCTGGCTACATTTAAGGCAGTTAGCATCAAATGTGCTCTCCTTCATGCAGCGCTATCCTTTCTGTAGGCAAAGAGAACACATCTGAACAGCTGCAATGGATCATCTGACAATTCTTTCATGTGCCTTGGCCTACAGAAACAGTTGCTTTATCCAATAACGGGCGTGTGGTTTCTGTGACAGGGAGAAATCGTTACTTCCATCAATCAGATGTTACTCCACTTACTGTTGATAGAAGTTTTTCTTTTCTTCCCTTAAAAGCAGCCATGTTGTAAGTTATTTCCTTTTAGTACCTTGAAAATATATACTTGTTTTCTGTGCTTTGCTCAGTAGCTGCAAACTTGGAAGTGCTTAGGGCTGCAGAATTAAAGCTACATGCAGAGAGACAAAATGCTGATGCAATTAGCTGGTCCCTTCGTGGAGTGACAAAGTTCCTGGTAGAAAAGAAAGGACTGTGGCAGAACAGCAGACCTGAACTCCCTGGAATTGTTGGTTATCTTGGCAAACCACTGCTATTATGTTCTCTTCGTATGAACCTCTGCATCCTCCCCTGGCCCTGAAAGCCTAACAAAGCAGGACTATGAATTAAATGACACCTGAAGGGCCATTTTATTCCACTTTTCCTCCCTTTCTTGACGTAATGAGACTAAAGGGAACAAAAAGACAGCTAAAGAATCAGATCAGGACTCTGTGATATCCAATCTCCATATTTCTTCTGTGCAAAAAAGTACTGGGCAGAAGTTCAGTGAGAGAGAAATCTGTCTGACTCCTACAGCAGTCTGGTTGGTTACTTTCTTCCTCAGCATGTAGATGAAGAGGGCAAGCAGATAATTAGTTATTTGTATAGACAGGAGTGACATTTTCCAGACATGGAGACTTTTTTAGCATTGCAATCCCAGCTAGACTGGTGTCATTTGGGAGATGCTGGCAGTACTGAAGAGAGCAGATGGGATATGAGCATGATGGGGAATACAAGGAGGGATAAAGGAAAGAAGAGAAGAGCTAATCAAAAGTCATCAGGAATTTTATTCAGGGAATGGAAATGGGGAGAACCCAATCTGGGATCTAGCAGGAATAAACCATAAATCCTCCAGGGTGACAACGCTTACCTAGAAGGGTCATGGGCAACCAGGACTTAAGAAATAGAAATTTAAAACATGGAAATGAACTAACTGAAATGGAATCAGTCTCCTGATAGCCCTAATGCCCTTTGTATTTCTTCAGAGGCAAGCAAAAGTGACTCAGAAGAGGTAGCTTTTATTTAAAAGCCTTGGACAGATTAAAAAATAATTCTATCTAGATTAGAGCAAAGACTGTTTCTGTCTGGAAGGTTTCTTTCTTTCCTTGAAGAAATCAAAACTGAGCTAAATAAGCCAAATAAGAGGCTAAGGAACCGAAACAGATAGGAGAATAATTTGAATTTTGAAAGATGCCCTGTCTCACATTTAGAACTCAAAAAGGCTCAATCTCTCTATATTGCACTTCCAAAGAAGAAATTGTTTTGTTGTTTTATTAAAGTAAATATTGAAGGTTTTAGAATTACTACATTATGATGATCAACAATCTATGCAAAGATTATTTTTGTAGTAAGAAACAGTGTTTTAATATTGTCAAATGGGTTGGATTTAGACAAATTTAAGCTAAAATAAGGCTCAGTGTTTGTATTTAAACATTGAAAAAACTGATCTAGGGACATGATAAATTCGCTATCACTTAAACTCTCTGGTTCCGTGAGAAGCCGCATGCTTGATGCAGAAATAACTAAGGGAGGTTATCTGGTCAGAGGGATTCCCAAAAAGTCATAAAGGCAAAGAATATTCTTCCTGCATATTAGAGAAATTTTAGAAAGTGTTAGAGACTCCGTTTTACTTTAGAGAAAATAGACACAGAGTAAAAATGACTTGCCTAAGTTCACACTAGATATGCTGCGGTCGAGTGGGACCTCAGCTATGGCATCACTTTGTGCCTACCAGACTACGATACCTCTTGGAGTCAGGTTATACTATTGCAAAGCATGTAGTCTCAATTTTATTTAAGTTTTTTGCTATGTATCTGTATACAGATCTCTCTAACTGTTAGTGAGCTTAATACTTGTGTGTACCAGCACTGATAGGTCTAAAGAGCTGGTATGTGGTAAAAAGTAATAAAGACTCCCACCTGCTATGTTGATGCTTTGGTAGTTTAAATTTTCATTCTGGGGAAATACTTTGCTTTCACAAAGAGTTTTAGTGTGGTAAGGTGCTTTTACAGAGAAAATTAAAGCCATCTATAAAAGACATGGATATATCACTTCCATTTAATTTCATATAAATAGACCTGAATATTTTCCTTGTTCTGCTCCATACATGCCAGATTATACAAAGTGAAATGAAATGAGCCTTAGTGGAAAATTAATTTGAAAAAAACCCCATTGGCTTAAAGAATGGGAGGAAAAATAAGATTGATTTGAGGATAATTAAAAAAAAGACACCAATATATATTTCTGAATTCATATTATTCTATGAATAATATATGCAATGGGATTATAGCTAATGAAAGGATGAGTCAAGAAATAAATGGGTTTATGTTGCCAGTGGGAAATATCAAGCAGAGTATAAGAGCACTGCTGTATATAGGCTGGATAACTTCATACTGTTCCAGATAGTGTTGTGTGCTCTGAAAAAAGATGCTGCTCACAGGAGAGAGATCTTAAAACCTGGAAAAAGTAGAGTAAAACAATGAGAGCAGACATTTTCTTCATCATTTTGAAAAGAGTCTCTCCTAAGAGCCGTTTCCCAACAGCATGCCTCCACAGTCGTGAACAGAGCTACACTTGACCGATTGCAGTGTAGGAGGAGAAACCAGACCTTAAATATCTGTTATTAAAGATTTCCTTGTATTGAACTACCGCAGAGACACTGACACATAGTGTAAACCTAACTGGCCCTTCAGGAAGATTTTCTAGTTTAATTCAGTGTGTTTTACCTTGCAATTAAGGACAGCTGGAGAGAGGGAAAAGGGGAAGAAGAGGGTTCGGTACCTCTATATGAATTCCTCTGTCATGCAACCAGGAACGTGTGTGACACTGCAGGTGTCCCCAGAGGGAGGACTACAGTCCCCTTATGGTGAAGGGTCATGGTCAATCTGGGTCTGTACCGCTACAGAGGACACAGTCCTGCTTTCCTCCTACCTTCTTGTCTTCACTTTCTTTGTAAGCATTTGCACAACCATGCCATAACCAGGATTAAGGAACTGATTTGGTTTAAAACCAAACATCTCATTTGCTTTTATTTGTTCTGGGATAGCTGAGGTGAGATAAAGTCACGGACCTGATTCATCATGCTTTGGCATGATGGCCAGTATCAGCACAAGGGAGGAACAGAGGTGAGCATGTCTGGGTAGCACTAATTGGTGAGCAGGACTGTTTCTTCATCTTAACCTATGTGCCAGGTTCAGCTGACTTAAAGTAACAGTGAAACTGTGCCCTTTGTTTCTCAGTAGCCTGATAAATCCATGCCTCAGCTATGCCTGCACACAGACAGTACTGACGGTTCAGCTGCTAGATGGCAACTTTGTAAGCCACTAATAACTTTATCACATTCAAATATGAAGCGATGTCAATATTTGTGCCAGATTTGAAACAGACTTTCATTCCTTATGTACAGTTGTGAGACTGAGGCTAGATCAGGCCGACTATGGCAGAAGGAAGGCAGAACATTGTTGCTTAGAGCTCATTTATACAATTTATTTCAGTATCATGAGATTTGACATTCTGTAAAAGAAATCTGGCAAGCAACATATATTTACATTTGGAAAGAAAGGGAAAAGGAAACAAATTGAGGAAAGCTGAAATGCCAGTCCAAGGACTGTGATTACACAGTAGTCATCACTTTAAAAGTTGGCACTAGTCAGCTGGTATTACAAAGTCACCTCAGGTAATTCCCATCCCAAGCATTTGGGAGAAACATTGGTGCTTCAGTCCTGGAAGAGATGCTAGTGCTGAGGTTGTAAAGTCAAGGCACTGCACTGTTTGCCAATGTATGCGGTTATATTGCAGTGTCATTTTTTTCTCTTTGTTTTAAGTTGGCTAAAGTCACTACAGGGACTCACAGGCAGATTGTAAACAAATCGCACCGGTCATAATGCAAGTGTCTGATTAAAAATTAAGATGCTGCCCTCAATTACTGTGAGAAACCCATCCAAGGCCTCTGAGGCTATGTCTCCCCTGCTGTTGAATCACCGCTGAGGACTGCCCTGGGTTACAGTGCTCATTCTGTGTCCAGTCCCAGATGCTGAGGAACACCCAGGCTTCCACCGTTGCATCCAAGCTGCAGCATGCGGCAAGCATCCTTGGGCACAGCGCCTCTTCCACAAACCCTTGCAGTACCACTGTCAAGTTACTTCTATGCCAGTCCCTGGACCAGCTACCGGAGAGACCTGCTTGTGCCTGTGTGCATGCGTGTGTCTGCCTGTGGGTGAGGCAACTGGGAGGCCAGGGGATCCAGGGGCAGTTACTGGGTAGACTGGGTATCTAAGGCCAGTTATGCGGGGATCCAGACTGTATGTGTGTATATATATACATATGTATATGAATTTTCCTGTAACAGGCTTTCATCCTGGTCAGCCAAAGAGGGCAAGAGGATGAGGTTGGTGGTGGTGTTGGAATTTGTGTGAGTGCTGTATTTCTTGTGTTGATCTGTGTAGCTGGTCAAGCACATATGCATATATGCATATGCATATATATAACTATTGGGTGTATGTGTGCCTGTTGGGAATACATGCTCAGCCTCACTACTGGTTGGACCCAAGGACATGGAGCTGTGGTAGCCGTACCACTATTGGGCTATTAGATGTGTCAACCCCTAACACTTTAAACACAGACTTCTACAAAACAGATAAAAAAGGATGTTTTAGCCCTTGTGCCTGTTAATACATGCTCAGCCTCACTACTGGTTGGACCCAAGAACATGGAGCTGTGGTAGCCGTACCACTATTGGGCTATTAGATGTGTCAACCCCTAACACTTTAAACACAGACTTCTACAAAACAGATAAAAAAGGATGTTTTAGCCCTGTGGAGCTGTTCCCTCATATAATGTCGTGCTTCTGATTTTTTTCTTGGAGCATATATTCCCATTTAGATCGATTATATGTCTCTGAAATATGAACATTCATTTTCAGGAAAGGTCTGGCCTACTTTGTTGTTTCCCCTTACTCCACCTTCTGAACCAAAAGGTTGTTTGTTTTTGTGGACCACAGTGGACTAGACCACCTGCAACACTGAGGGGCAATGTGCAGATGACATCAAGCCCCTTACTTATTCAGCCAGATTGACATTGTCTGCAGGCTGCCTCCTAAAGGACCATTCTCTGGGTGAGGTATGATAACGTGCACCATGCTGACACCTTCCCACCCTTTACAAAGTACCACCAGAGCTGAGGAGCCATGTGGCACCTGAGGATCTTGGCGCTGCTCTGCTTCACCATCCCACTGCAAGCATCTGTACCTCCTTCCATCTCCTTTGTTCTCATTTATGGCACTGCACAAACTGGGTGCTTGGAAAGTGTCAGATAGAGGAAACAAGAGGGAGCGAGAGAGACGATAAAGGTATAGTCCCACACAACCAATCTTATCTAAGAGACAACCAATGCCACTTTCTTTGCTCACATCCTACTTTGTTGAAAGCTTCAAGGTTACTGCAGCTCCTGGGGTTATGAGATATTTTTTATATTCCCTCTACCAATGTGATTTAGAGCAGTTTTTCCCCCTTATCTTTAAAATGCCCTCAACACCGTCTGTAGGATTAGGGGAAAAGAAAGGGTCTTCAGCCTTTTCAGCTGAAATTGTTCCTCTTTATGTCAAACAATTTAAATATCCATAGCCATTTGGAGAAGATGTTGTTGGATCTCTCATTGTTAATTAGAATGCTCATTTGGGTGCAGAGCGCTCCACAGCTTCTAGTCATTGCTCCAATAATCGTGTAGTGCTCCAGGTGTTTCTCTTCTAGAATAAAAAAGGCAGCAGCTCCTCCAGCCTCTATTGTGAGAAAAAGCTCCTCGGGCACCTGAGCCCTGCAGAGGATTCAGACAAAATGATCCTGAGCAGAGATCGCTGCTGGTGGTGTAGGACCAAGCGCTGCTCCTCTCTCAGAGAGAGCTGCTGAACTCCTGCATTTCTATTCCCCATTTGGTGTGCTGATTTCCATGAGTCACACTGCGAAAGCCTAACTCTTCCCAGGAAAGCCATATAGCTGCCTGGGGCTTTGACCCCATTGTGTATAAGTCTGGGGCACGGCTTCTGTACCACAAAGCCTAACCTGCTGGGCAGCCCTGTAACCCACTTTCCCAGTCAATGAACCTCACAGAAATATTCTTGTTTTCTGCCTTCTTAGAAAACTGTGTAGCCTGAACCAACAAGTGCTGAGCCCAACTTACATTTGATCAGTTGCTGATGGATTACAACATAAAAAGCTTTATTCCTACTGGAAAAGGAAATAATGGATAAGCTGAGCATGACACATTGCTCATGACACTAAAGGCAGGAGCTGAGTGTTGAAAGTTGTGCAGGAATCTATGCAGAGGAACGTCAGTATTCTCTGGTGTAGGACTAGGTAGGGCCTCATCATAACCCAGTTATTGACAAAGCAAGCTAACACCTGAGGAAGCTTATTCTGCACCTCTACTGGCAAGAAATGGTGAGTTTAGGTGAGGCTTAGCTGGGCTGACATTCAGTCAGATGTCTGATCTAAACTCTATCACTTTTCTTAGTCAAGCCAGCCTCTGTTTTACACCAATGAAAGCCGGCAATGACCCTTCCTAGGTGCAGGAGAGAAATTCTTGTTCCTTAAAATAGCTGTCATCATGTGTGTTGTTTCACCCCTTGCTGTCAAACCAGGGCAATTTTTGGCTAGAAATATTTGTTTCTCATTCAGATTTAGGTCTCCAATGCTGTCCAACACTGCAAAACCCAAGACATGATAGTGTGTCCTCTGTGCTTTGTAAATAAGGAAATACAAATGCAACCATGTGTTGCATGTAAAATAAAAGATAACATTTGCTGGGGTGTATATCCTGAGTTAACTTTCTCCGGTTCATCTTTGCCATGGTTTGCAGCTAACAGAAAAACATCACTTGAAGTAAAAGATAGTACAAATGCCAGCTGCTCCAAAGTTTAATAACTAGTTTCCCTTGAAGAGAAAGATAACAAGCAGATTAAAATGGACTGCTGTGGAAGTAGCTGGACTGACTCTACGTAACCCACTCCTGTGCTCTGTAATTCAATTCTTTTGAGACCGAGAGATTGTCATTATTGAGGTTCACAAGGGCATGTAATATATAAATCACATCTACGGTGGCAAAGTGATAATTTCTTTTGATGAATAGAAGGTAGCTACACGTGGGTGAGAAAAGTACCATGTTTTCCTGTGATTTTTTATAATTTGAACAATTACAGCAGCTATTATTGCAGAAGTGCTGCAGGAAGGAAATTCAACACTATGCTAGCTGTCTGCATCAGAGCTTGTCTTGATCGCTATGTCACAGAGAGAGCTTTCTCCTCCTCCAGCATTAAGAGAATAGGTGAAGACTAACCATGT
This sequence comes from Aptenodytes forsteri, assembly GCF_000699145.1. Taxonomy (NCBI): domain Eukaryota; kingdom Metazoa; phylum Chordata; class Aves; order Sphenisciformes; family Spheniscidae; genus Aptenodytes; species Aptenodytes forsteri. Next base: position 1,850,676 of record NW_008796056.1, read on the forward strand.
GGCTTTTGCCAAGTTTCAGGGCAAAGTAACCTTTCCTTTTAAAAACCACTAATTGCTTGCATAGTATGTAGTGTACAAAGTCATCCATTCTATAACTGCATTGGCTGAACTAAAATCTTGCGGTAAGAGTGACATGAAACATGCACTTTAAATGGGACTGTTTGAACTGAACCTCCTATATTATTGATTTTTAAGAGCAGGATGGGTCATTACAAACATCTAGCCTGAATAATGACACGGCAGGTGAGATTGCCAACTACTGTATTTCACATACAATCCAGAAGATGTCTGTTTAACTTTCCTCTTGATGTTCCCCTAAAGCAAGGTGGATCAGCAGCACTATAGATTTTATATATGCTTAATCGATAAAAAGAACATTTCTGTCCAGAGCCTGTTCCTTGTCCTTATTTCTCTCTGTCTCTGATTCTGTATGGTCTATCTGTGAATTGCTAGAGGACTTATTTAAGAGTGTAGGTTACTTTAGATGCAGATGCAACCTCAGGTGTACTATATAGACTCAGCTCCTGTCTGTCCAATGGGCAAAGCAGGGAGGCCTTCTGGAGAAGGGTTGCTCTAAACCTATACTCCTTCACTTTTGCTTCTGGCCACCAGTCTAGCCATGGTAAATGTTATATGGACCTCTGGTGTGACCATCCAAGGCTGTTCCTGCATTCCTTTGGGTGCTTTGCAATTGCAGTAGCAGGAACTGCCCAGCCTTACTGAAATAGATGTTAAGAATCCAGCTTCAGTATCTCGGTGTGTGATTTGCCTTTCAGCCCCAGACACGGAGATATCAAAGGAGAGATACTGGGGAGCTGTGTTTCTCAGCAACATCCCAACCTTCCCACTTACACTCTGCTTTCCATGGATATATTTATGTGGTATTTTGCAGTAGATGTGAACTCACTCTACCCACATACTGAGCCCACTTTGAGTGAGTCAGCTTCATCAAATAAGCTGAGTAGCTCTGGTTAACGTTCTACTAAGCCTGAGAGGTTAAGAGGGGAAGGTTAACAGCTTTGGTTCAGTGCCAACCGAGGGCTTGTGGTAACAAAGGGAGTGTGTGTCCTCCTGCACATTTGTAGACATCCCCAAGGGGAAACAAAATTAAGACACATCCTTCCCTGCTTTCATTTCTAAAAATTTCCATGCTTGAGTTTCCCACCCCTTCAGTACTGATCTGCCCTGTATCTCATACTTGTGTGCCAATAAAGCTTGTGACCAAAGTGACTCCTGGCCCACCCCCATATGAAACACTGTGCTGGAGAGCAGTTTTCTTCCTCTAATGTGCCTCCTGGTAAAACAGATCTGGTTTCTGTTGGCTTCCAGCACAGCAGCTGCTGGTAACGAGGTGATTTTGTTATGCATCAGAGAAGGGTGAGAGCTGGGCTACCTTGCTGCCGTGCCACAGAGCCTGCTGGTGGGACATAGCTGTGCATGCTGATCAGGGCTCTCTTCCCAGTAGGAGCCATGTAATACACATGAGGCAGGGAGAAGAGGTCTGATAGGCAACTGCCACCCAGGACGCATTGCAAAAATGTAATTAATTCTCCCAAGAGCTTGGAGGTGGGAAGATAACTTTCCCAGACTCAGTCTTATTACCTACACAAGTAATGGGTCATACACCCATTACATTACATGTGTTGTGGGTGTTTGTATAATAGTAATTTCTCAGCTTGAGTTTAAATGAACCCTCTGTGCTAGATATTGTGCAGAGATAAAAAGAAGTACTTTGAGTGGACTCATCCAATCAAAAGACAAAGAGGTGCCTCAGCAGAGATGTTTGCAGCTGAGCTGGTCACTAGTCAGTGACTCTGATTATAGTCTCTACTGACTATAAGTGAGGCTCAAAAAGAAGTGTCTGCATTGCAGCTCAAGAAGAATACAACTTAGCCAGTGCTGAAGGTGTGTTTCCTTAGAGGCAGAAACCAGCAGTTCTGCTAGCTGTGGCTCTGATGCAGGCCTACATGTTAACAGGTAGTTAAGGTGCAAGCAGGTCATCAGCTCCAATGCTGACACTCTCACTAGCCCAGGTGCCAGGGGACAAGGGAGCTCCCTGGGACAGGAGGACTAAGGTCTAAGGTAATCTCCTACACAGAGTTCCTCATGATTCATAGCCCCAGATAAAATGGTCTATATTGTGCTACTGCTCCACAATCACCACATTTAAGTGCTATTCCAGCTGTCCTTGGCTTCCTGCTGCCTTCCCTGTCTGCTTCTGAAGTGGTTTTTTTCCCTCTTTATCCATCTTGTGTGTATTCAGCGTATGCATGCAGTACCACTGAAACCATACAGCCCCCACTGGTACTGTCCCACCTATCCCATCTCTGCTGTGTGGTGAACACGGTTCAATTTTTTGTGCAAAGGCACTTTATAATTCAGATGTTTAATTCCAAAAGACAGCCTAAAGGTTATGGACATGCATCCTGAGTAAGAAATGACTGTCACATCCACTAGCTTCCACAAGATTTCACTCAGCTGCCACATATCAAAACATCTATTAGAAAAACGCAAAAGCTTTTAGAAGGTAAAGTAGTATTTGGGAGCATTAAGGGCTATCCTGCTAAACACCATCATCTCAGTTCTGTTCTGGAAACGGTGCAAAACATCCCTAGGCCAGGAGCAAATCCCAGGGGCTTTGCTCATAAAAGCTGTACTTGCTTACCCCTGGGCATAGCAGTAGCTCAGTGATGTTCATGCTTTCTTTGAGTGGAAGGACTTTAACCATGTTTCACCTTCATGCCAGGGATAATTATGGAGACAGCTTCACCTCATCCACTGCCTTTATGCAGGCACTTGGGAGGATACAGTGCTGGTCACAGACAGTAAGGTCCTGAGCTGACACAATGCAGAAGCACTGCGTGTTTACTGTTACTGTGCGAGGAGGTATATTGCTAATGGCAGCCTCTTGACCTGCCTTTGTCTAACAGATTTCATGTGGCTCCAAGCCGTAGTTCATTCAGCTCCAGAAAAATATGACTTTTAGGTTGTGTCATCATTTTTTACAGACATACTTCAGAAAGCAATAAGAGTCTTGCTGTGCCCATACCAAGGGAGAAAATTAATCATACGCTTAGTGTTTATGCAGTGACTTCTCCATTTTTACACTGCTTTATTATTAGTTGATATATCATCATATTACAATCTCCATCTCAGCTGTGCTTAAGTCACTTGTTTCAGTGTCTCTAAGTTTCCATATACCAAATGGGGATAATACTTCCTAGGCCTCATGTTTGTCTGTGTTGTCTCCCACTGGAGACAGTTCAGGGTAAGGAATGAATCTTATTTCATGTTATTAAACAAGTCTGGAAACCTAGTGTTGCCTTACAAGAATTTCTAATGATTCTTTTTGAATGCTTTCACTCAAAATGTTCCAAATTCTTGAAGCAAATAGTTTTTAACTGCTAAAAAAAGTTCTTGTTTCCTGTCAACATTTCAAAACAAGAGAACAACTTGGTTTTTCTCATGCCATTTTTTGGTTTAAAAAACCTGAGATGACATTTAAGAGAAAATGAAAATGTTCTGTTTCAAAAACAGAGTAAAAATAAGAAGCTTTTATTTTGACATCTCCTGGGAGTGAAAATCAAATTTCCTCTTGTTAAATTATTTTCCAACAAAATCACTTTTGACATAATGCTACCTTTTTTTTGGAGTGGAAGGAGAAGGGACTGGCATGAAGGTGAGTATATTGAGTCCACAGGGATTGAAAGTGTCCATGAAGTTGGCTTAGGGGCATTGCTGGCATGCAAATCAGGATGTGTAGATTTTGGGTTCTAATATATTTTTGAATATATTGCTCCATACATGCTTTTCAGTTTAACACTTTACGGATAAGCAATGTGATAAGAAACGTTTTACTGTTAGATCCTCAGATAAGCCAGAGCCTGGCATTTCCTAAAGCTCCCAGCTCCAGCCTGCCACTGAAGCAGAAGGGGTTGTTTTATCATCCTGCAGGGAGTCCATGGCAGCTGATGTTGCTGAACAGCACAGAGACATTTGCCTTGATCAGGCAGAATTAGTGGCATTTTCATTGGGCTCTGAAGCTGATGCGTAGGAGAGTTTCTCCTGCACCCTCTTGGAAGTGTGCGTGTATGTAAGTGGCTGTAAATGAGAGTGTCTCCATTTCCTATGTGACCTTATGTTTGACTTGGATTACTTTTAGCAGAGTGCATGTGCACACACACAAATACACACACACACACACACCACACCCGGGGATTTAGTCCTGTGTGATAGCAAGCAAAAGAGTAACTGAAGCAACAAGATCAACAGGGATGTCCAGCTGTCTCTTGTCATTGCCATTTCATATGATTGTAAATGAAGCAATTGCTCTCTCCGGTTGCTCATGTTGCTTTGACACCTGAGAGCCATAGTCAGAGGCTAAGAATATGCCAGTCGCTGCACAGACCAGCACAATTAGACAGTCCCTTAATAACAGAGCTTATCATATACACATAGGACAAAGGACAACAGATGGATACAAACAGATGGGAGGAGGACTAGGCAACCATGCAGTGGGACCACAATGATCCACCCACTAAGTGAAAATTTCAGCTTACTAATGTCTGAGCTTTTCTGCAAGTATCATGCCGAAGGAAGAACAGTGATTGAACCTGTGGATGTGTAGGGTGAACAATTCCCAACCAGAAGTATGGAGGGACTTGTCTGAATGCCAAACAGATGTAAGAGAGAGACTGATATCACAAACTTATTGAAGGGGTGAGTGAGTTCCTTAGCAATGAATGAGGGATGATTTGGGAATGGGCAGTGAAGGGCCTTGAAAAATAGAGACTAGCAGCAGTTCATCTGACGTGACAGAGAGCAAAGAAATGGTATAAGGGTATGAACAGAGCATTGGGTTAATGCAATAATGGTTGCAGCAGTGTTCTGTGCTGTTCGGTTACTCATGAAAGCTGGAGAAAAAGGTGCTGTAGTGGTGGCACCACTAGAACTGACAATCTGGGTCTAGCTGTACAAGTAGTCTAACAAGTCTAGATTTTAGAGATGCAAGAGACTGAAAGTCCACACCCTATTGTGTTTCTCTAGAAAATCAGATCTAAATTGCTCTAAAATCAGGGCCTTTAAAAGTCATCCATATTATTGTAATAAACCCTGTCCATTACTGCAGAACTTAGAAATGAGATGAGAACTGGGGCTGTATTGCATTAGCTGTTGTCCAGATATGAAATAGTATGGAGATCTTTAATGGTGACTTATTTTCCCCATTGCTATTTAGTTTTTCTTGCAGTTTGCGAGGGGAACTGTTGGGGTGGGATGTGGAAGTCAAGAAGGGGAGAGGTACAGAACAAATGAGAAGAAAGATTGAAGAAACATTCCAAGGGCAAAAGTGCAGGGATGAAGACACTATGTGGCTACAGGGATGGAGAGGCTGAAAAGTTGACAAAGTGGAAAGAGTTCCTTTTCAGAGCAAAGAAAACACCCCAGTGAGCTCAAGTGGAACTGTGGGCCCTTCCTTTCACTGCTCGTGCAGCTGCTCCTTCCAGCTTGAGTGGGTTGACTCCTCCCTTGTTATTTCCTTGTGCTGACTGTAGAGCATATCTGAATAGCAAAGAGATTTGCAATTAAGAGAAATGTTTCACAGAGCTAAAAAAGCTTTCATTTTTGCTGAATGTATATTTTGTTGCATCTTTTTTCTTTTTTTTAAAGCCATTCAATTAACAATTAATAATTTTCAGGGTGGTCACCTGCTTTTACCAAGCACTGAGGTCTGATCCCTAGGTCTTATAGCTAGCAAATAAGAAGGCAAGGAGCCTGATTTACCATTGCTAAGAAAGCTGTTGCCTGGGTACCTTCATACTTCTGCATTGCTGAAAGAGAATGACCTAAAAAAAGGGAAGCATTTGTAAGCAAACACTTTGCTTTTCACCTGAGAGATCTTCTTAACTACACCGCTGCTCCATCCACCCTTCCCTCATTTTGTGCATCAGGCTGGGGGGTAGCAGATGGGAGGCTGACTGTTGCTCAGTTTGGAAAGCAGCTCCTAACATTTGGCTCACACCTGTCAGCAGACTCCGTATACACTTGTTTATCCTCCTCTGTACCATATGTTTCTACGTAAAATCAGTTCCAATGATCTATTGCCTTACTTCTATCACTCCTATTATGGTCGTAACTGAGCATTTCACAGTCGTTAATGCATTTACCCTGACAGCATCCCTGTTGTGTAGGCATCTAATATCACCCACTTTACAGATGGATTAGCTGAAGCTCAGATCAACAGCTCCTCAAAAGTCTTGTTGAAATCATTGAGAAGGAAACACATCTCCAGGAGATGTGAGTTTGGGAGAGCAAACTACACGCTCAGTTTCACCCAAGGAATTTGCAGTGGAGTGAGGAATCCCTCTTCTGGGTCCTACATGGATGCTCAAAGTGCTGGACCATTCTTGATTTCTTGACACAGAGCTGTTCCCTGCCTTTGCAAGACCCAGCAGACCAGTGGCTGCTGGTGTTCAGTCTTTTTACACCCTTTGCCAGTAAACCCCCATCTCACAACTCTCCATGTCCTCACCAAGTCCTGGAAAAGATGTTGTCCTCAGCAGAAGATTTAGTTAAAAAGTTAGTTAAAAGCCCATTGGCCCAAATGTAGTGATAGCAATCAGCTCAAAAGTGTTCTGCCCAAATGAGAAAAGTTGATGTGGACCAAAAAAAATGCTTCTGCTGCTGTGGAGACTGTTTTTCCCATTTCCTCCATTCTTTGTATTCTTGCTTGCCTCTCAGAAAAGAACTTCTTTGCAGCCCTTCAGATTTAAAGTCTATGTAGGAGAGGAACAGGGTTTTTTTAAATGTACTGTACGTACCTATCAGTCACCTACTTATTAATTATAACTAAAAGCATGATTAATCTGTCATGGATAAGGCTGCTAAGTAACCCTAATCATGTTAATGCATTTCTGTCACTTATACAAAAGGCAACATTATTATCAGTTTTTACATCCATGTGTACTAAAGCCCATGTACACAGCAGCTGCAGATCACTGGTAACGTTCTTTCTGTCACAGATGCGATGAGGTTGCATCATGGATATCTGTATTGGTCCCACAGTGCTTGTGCAGTGATTTATTTCAACACTAGCAGAATTTAATTGTTATCTTTTGCAAATAATTTTGCCTTCTAAAATGGATAACAACTACAGTTATGAACAGTATTTCCAGGGGCTCATAATGACTGCGACTGAAATTCCTCTGTGGGAGGGGTCAGCACGAAGACCAAGGTGCTACTTAAGCCCTGCAATGAGTGGGAGCTAGGAGATGTGTAGGTCTTATACAAGCGTCAATGTCTAAGGAAAACAATTCTTTTGATATTGTGGAGCATAATGCTTTCCCTTCTGTGTTCCTTTTCTCTGAATATTCAATTGATCCATTTTTTAATAGCCTAGATGTTGGAAAGTTAATATCTAGGTGCCAAACTCGAAATTTGTAACCACACCTGAAACCTTTGCGCGTCCATCCTGTCAATCAGTCAATGGGTGGGTAAGCTAAACCACAGCTAAGCTACACTGTTTAACTTTTAAAATGTTCTGAAGAAAAGCTTTTCACAGAAAAGAGTTTCAAAACTGACACCTCCAGAAGGCTATACTAGATTAGCCTAGATGATCTTTAAGGTCCCTTCCAACCCAAACCATTCTATGATTCTATGATATGATACCCTACGGTATTAGGAGCAGAAGACAGGTGGGTCACCCTTTGAAGGAACCATTCCACTGCCGCCTGGGTGACTTGCTTAGACTTGATGCCCTATTTCTGGGTGGGTAAAGTATGAAGAATACAACCTCATCAAATACATAAACTAAGGAGAAAAAGCGCAACTTCAAATTTGTCTTTTACACTGAGTAGCTTTTTGGTTAAATACGATAAAGTTTTATGTAAGAGTTTTGGTGTGAACTGCCTGAAACTAAAGAACCTCACTGTAAGATGATGTCTGCAAGATGTAATCTGCATCCCTCCTGTGCTGCATGTCTCAGTGGCCCAAAAAAAGAAACCATTTTGGTTTCCATCTGAATAAGCACCTTGCTAAGTGCAGGCAGGGTCTCGGTCAGTAGGTATCTGAGCATACAAATTTCTGAAAGAGTCCCAAAAGTTTGTACAGGGTGATAGTTCTTTTGTTCTAAGCATTCCAGCAGCCAAGTCACGGTCAGTGCATGGTGGGAAAGTAGAGGAAGATTAGTAAGAAAATTTAAACTGGTCCAGAACAAGTGTTGTTTGTGTGACTTTTACAGTCCTTTGCTCAGCTAACTTTCTTTTTTATAGCTCTTTAGTCATCACAGTTTGGTGTAATGCAGTCCACAGTACATTGTTTGTAGCCATTCGCACATATTATAGTGACACAGAAATTTTTAAGGTCACCATTAAATCTTGGAGTGCTGTCCTTAATGTAGCAATTTCACTCTTTTATTGCAAAACTATGCTCCCCTACCCTTTCTTATTAATAAACATGATATCCTTCTGTTTGCTTTCCTTTCATTCTGCACAGCTGTACTCTTTTTCATCAAGAGACAGTCACAATTTTGTTTGTCACACTGAAATATGAATTTTTTCTTCTTTATTTATGAATAGCACACATGGATTTTCCTTATGGAATAGAAATCAACACAGCACTGACATTTAGAATGTAAAGGAATTGCTCCAACTGATTATAGTTGTGTTAAAATGAGTCATGCACTTTTAGTCCAAACTTCCTGACATACACATCCATATATATTAATCACTATGACATCATTGAATAATTATTTTTGCCTTGGTAATAAAAGCTGAATGCATTTGTCAACTGTTCAAATTATATTTAATCCAGTGAACATACAGACAGGTTAGGAAAGACACTTGCTCTCAAATAATAGCAGAGCTCAATTCTACATGACTGAAAATGCTGTGCATGTAATGGCATGTAAAATATTTGTAGTTTTGAAATGTAGGTGAAAAGCACACTGTAAAAACACAAAATAAATTAGGTTTACCAAGAAGAATTAAACTCACCTGTCAACAAATGCATGGTGTAGTACAAAGATAGGGTCATTTGCAGAACCTTGTACTTGGGACATGGAGCCATTCATGTAGATGTGAAGTGCATTATGTAAACCGCTTTGAGATATGTTTGATATTGCAGTCCGTGGATCAGCAAAGCCTATATATTCAAGAGGAAATCATATGCTGATATGACAATGCATATAATTCGTTTTCCAGCAAGACTGAAGATCAAAGTACCTACTTTCACTTCATTTACGTTCAGCTTTTTAGACAAGGGCTTAGGAAAACATGTAAAGGAGTGCTAATATATTTCAAAGGCATAGCAAAGATGAAATTAGAATAAGCTAAATTAAAACTCCTGCCATGTAGCTAATGCAGCATGTCAGCAAATGTACTGCTTAATTGCTTTATATTTTTAAATTTCTTTGTCCATTGTGTCTGGCTTTTAAAAGGCAACATAATCCCTGCAGACATTTATGCCTGTACATTTATTCATGTTGAGAAAATTTATTCACTTTATTTTCGTTTTTGATCTCTATGCTTATAGGTTCCTAAGATTAAACAAGCTATTGTATCTCATCATATACTCAGTCATTTAATATTGTTTGTCTCTATAGAACACGTTCTTTTATTGATAGGAGCCAACACAATACAAGCTATAATCTTTACAAAAGGATTTGATAAATAATCAATAATCTTCCACAGTCAGACTTGCAGGATGAAAGTCTGTGGATTGCTGTTATTTTGGAGGGCACTTAAAATACGGGCTTTGAGAAGAGGTCACACAGACCAACCACCAGTAAGAAATACTGGAAGATGAGTCTTTACATGAGTTTTTATTTTGGTAGCTCTGATGTTGGCAGCCCTTCTCAGCATCCTGACAGCCAAGCTTCCTCCCTATTTGTAAGGACTCCGAATAAAAGTCAACTCAACCATCTGATGCTTCTCTGGGATTTTGCAGGAGAATAAAAGCAGAAACATACGTTGTCCTCCCAATCTATTTCTTAACCTGATGCTAGTCCTACTATTTAATCCATGCTACAAAATCTCTCTGTTCTCTCTCTTTGATTTGGTTCCTGAAGATGTCTTGTCCTCACAATTTCTGTAAGCTGTAGGATGAGGAAGCATAGTAGAGACATAATAAAACACCTTTACAAATTAATAATCAGATAAAAAGGGCTGTGAACAATATGCTTGTTGTGCTGATCCTCAGTGTTTTCCCAGTATCGTTGCAGTTTATCTAGTCTGCAAGGTGGGGAAAAGAAAGATGTTAGCTCTTCTCTTTGGGAAATGCCTCACACACCTCGAGCACTTGGTTTATTTACTTATTTGGACCAAGAACTAGCATTTGAATGAAGATCAGCAATATACTTTTGAAGTGAATCTCCTAATAGTCCTTCTGCTTCATGCTGTCACTCGCATCACAGAGCAATTTCTGACTTTGCAAGCTGGATTCCTTTTGGAGGAAATCTAAAATGTGCGAACCATCAGTGGGTGTTCAGTTCATGGGGCTGAACTAGAGCTAGTCTGAAAGAACCCCTTCCCTGGCAAAACCTTCATGTATAACATGGAAGTCTGGTCCTCAGTACCAACTGTTTTGGTCTTTGGATTTGCTCCTCTCTGAGTCACATGAAATATTACCAAATGCGCTATGAAGAATGATGTACATTGGCAGTCTGGCCAGAACTCACAGGAACCGATGGCAACAATTTTGGCCTTCTTTGCTCATGGCCACAGCAAGCGATCATTGGGATCAGTTGATGTAGCAATACTAGGAAATTTCTGTGAATATTAACCAAAAATGATCTATCTGTATATCATTCTGAAGCAACACTTCCACTTATATTCAGCTGCACAATAAGTATCTTTAAGGGAAGATAAACTTTATGCAGAGTTTAGGCAGAAGGCTAGATGTTTTATATCAGACTTGGGATACTTCTTAAAATTTCTTAATGCATTGCAAACACTTGATATAATAATTCATAAAAAATATACAGAATACTTATTTTGGCTCTGGACAACTTTTCATGGAAAATCTGTACATGAGCAATTTATCTTAATACTCAAAAGCTCTGTAACTGGGAGAGCTTTAGCAACCTCACCCTCCAGCTCCCAGTTAATTGGTGTACATTCCGTCAGTGACAAAATTGACATCATGTTGAACCATGCGCATGAGAAGTTCTAATATCTGATTTCTTGTTATGAAAACTCCATATAAATTTTAAAGTTAGCAGGAATAAAACCACAATGTGGTGTCACTTTATTTTAGTAGCCTGGGTCTTATTCTTTTCTCTCAGACTTTTTAAAAGACTTCAGGACAATCAGCTATTCAGGATGACATACTATGAAATGGGGTAGAGCCAATTAAAAAGAATATGTGAAAACATGAGAATTTTTTCAGAGCACAGGAAACTTCGCTGCGGTGGCTGCAGTAAAATCACCTTTACAGAAAATGTGATGCTACAGAACTGCAAGTGCAGTGAGCTGAAATAAGAGCTCCGTGCCTCTAAATAGGGGAACTCCAATTTCCCCACCTGCCTTGCCCCATGCTGTGCCTTTCCATGCATTAACTGCAGCTCTTGTCAGTTCTTCTGTGAACTGATTTAACTCACTAATCTGGCAGAAAATTGGGAGGTTTTTTTCCCACTATCCTGGAGTTTGGGATCTCAGTTTTTTTCCAGACTACTGAGATAGAGTATCTCATGTAAGGTTATGATGAGACCCAGTGTTGGTACCAAAAAAGGAGGGACAGCAACTGACTGGTCGATGGAGGAGATTGCATAGAGAAGCAGGGCTGTCCGTGATGGCAGTGAGCTGTTAAATCATCTGGTCAGTATAGGAAGCTGTAGCATTCAGACATCCTTTTAAACCCTCATTTAATAATGGTGCATTAGAAATAGCCATTAAGGCATACATCACTGAAGTGAATGGAATTTTTACCAGTGATTTCAATGAGCATTAAAAATCACATTTTTAAGAGATTGTAAACCTGATTCTGCTTCTTCTGATAGCACTGTAAATCAGCAACAGTGATTCAGTGGATTTGCAGTAGCTTCACTGGATCCAGGCCAAACTAAATCAGATGGAGATTTAGCCCAAAGTTTATTATAGGAGGAGATAAAGATGCCACTCAAAATTAAGGCTGCTTGACAGTTCTTAGAATGATATATAGGTGGTTCTCTTCAAACATGCAGTTGGGTCAGGTGTAGGTCTTTTAATAGAGTATTTAATTATATTAACTGCAGATTTCACAATCTAATAATGGACACCACAGAAGTCCATGTAAAATCAGTCAAGTGCAAAGCTTCATACATTGAAAGCAGGTAGTGTTTTCCTCAGTTGCTCGTTTGCCACTGACTGAAGCGCTGTATGTACGCTTAGCAGAGGGTATGCAGAGCTCGGAGAGCATTAGCAGTGTTCAGTGCTACAGGAATGGAGGAACCATTCCAACAATCCTATCTCCTCTGATTATCTTAGTAGACTGCTTAACATCTGTGGCATCCCTAACATTACTGAGCTATTCATAACAGTTTTGCAGGTGTTTTTTTTAACTGCAAAACAGTTTTCTTACAAAATAAATTTTAGTTTCGTATGACTTTCTAGGCCAGTGGTTAAAACAGCAGGGACTTTAAAGGTCAAATTCTGCTTTGTATGTTGCATGTTGAGGGGATTAACTGCACCCTGAGGGGATCGAGTGCACCCTCAGTAAGTTTGCAGACGACACCAAGTTGGGCGGGAGTGTTGATCTGCTCGAAGGTAGGAAGGCTCTGCAGAGGGACCTGGACAGGCTGGATCGATGGGCCCAG
>NW_008796056.1:1863740-1865535 GCF_000699145.1 Aptenodytes forsteri
GTGTCCAGAGAAGGGCAACGAGGCTGGTGAAGGGTCTGGAGAACAAGTCTTATGAGGAGCGGCTGAGGGAACTGGGGTTGTTTAGCCTGGAGAAAAGGAGGCTGAGGGGAGACCTCATCGCTCTCTACAACTCCCTGAAAGGAGGTTGTAGCGAGGTGGGTGTCGGTCTCTTCTCCCAAGTAACAAGTGATGGGACGAGATGAAACATCCTCAAGTTGCACCAGGAGAGGTTTAGATTGGATACTAGGAAAAAATTCTTCACCGAAAGGGTTGTCAAGCATTGGAACAGGCTGCCTAGAGGTATTGAAAAGCCTTGTAGATGTGGTGCTTAGGGACATGGTTTACTGGTGGACTTGGCAGTGCTAGGTTAACGGTTGGACTCAATGACCTTAAGGGTCTTTTCTAACCTAATGAGTCTATGATTCTATGATTCTATGTCTGAGTCCAACTGGCTGATATACTCAGTCCCACTCTCCCTGAGGATGAATTTTTCTTTAATAAGGATTTCACATTTTAGAGTAGTTCAGGTCAGATAGATGCATTTACTTTAGAATAGGAAGGAAGATACAGATAAAAGAATTTTAAGGCCATATCCTTGCTGGTCTTTGAAGTTAGTGATGTTCTTTTGGCTTATGTTCATGGAGTTTTTCTGCCATTGGCAATCTCACAAGAAATTTTTCAGGGTTAAATCTTACATATTTTCTCAAGGAATGTTATTACTGTAATCTCTCTAGAGTGAGGTAGCTGCAGGATTTGCAGAATTTGGCTTACGGGCCTGTAGTAAATGAAAGTTTGTGGTTATCTAATTTAGACCATGTCACCATCTAGTTTTTTTCTTAAAATGACTCTTGTGGAGCTTCACTGTCATTTGGGCTGAACAGTCTTTCTAGTTCTCTGGTAATGACCCTCTGCATCCTGACAGCACTTTCTCAATGTGCAGCATAAATCTACCCAGAGGTTGAGAGTTTGAGCTGGTTGAGGAATGTTGGCTGTAGGCTAAAACTTTTTAATTAGAAGTTTTCTGTTGGCAAACTTCATTCTGAGAAACCATTTTTCATTAGCTATATGGAACACAGTGAAAATACTGAGAAAAGTTTTCCAGATGAAAACCTCTCAGAAAAAAAGGAAAATGTCCTATTAAAATGGAATTACATTTTGAAGTGTTTGATGTTTTATTCCATTATTTCATGACAGAACAGCAGTAAAGATACATAATTGTGACAGACAGCGGAATGCTGTGACATGGCTTGACTTGATACCACGTGTCATGAGTTAATTCATGAATAATGAAAGTGATATAGAGTTTTAGAATTTTTTTTTAACGTTCTTTTGTCACTTTCTGCAAAACTTAAAAGGCACTGATTTTCATTTGAAGTTGCCATGAATAAAATAATTTCAAATGTGGAATTTGCTCATAAAGAAAAAGAAATTCTAAGTTTTTCAGCAATCTCTTATTCTTCGGAGGTGGCATTCAAGGTGTCACACCAGAACTGAACTGCACAAAGAAGAAACCAAACTATTTCATTTGCAGTCAACTAATCAATTTCTGATCTCACCTGCTGCTTATAAAGTAGACTGATTTTCTGTTCTCTTCTTGTATCCATGAAGTGTCCAATGAAGTCAACAGTGTTCCCCAGTTAGGGCTGCGATTCATCAAATCCTATTTAAAATAATTGCTTCCACTTCAAGGGGTAAAGTGCAAACTGCTTTTAACATGTTGTTTTTCAGTCAAAGAAGAAACTGGCCTGTCCCAGAGTGAGAGGGCAACCCATGTGCTCAGCCTCAGGGCGGTGGT
>NW_008796056.1:1869083-1897902 GCF_000699145.1 Aptenodytes forsteri
TGGTGGACTTGGCAGTGCTAGGTTAACGGTTGGACTCAATGACCTTAAGGGTCTTTTCTAACCTAATGAGTCTATGATTCTATGATTCTATGTCTGAGTCCAACTGGCTGATATACTCAGTCCCACTCTCCCTGAGGATGAATTTTTCTTTAATAAGGATTTCACATTTTAGAGTAGTTCAGGTCAGATAGATGCATTTACTTTAGAATAGGAAGGAAGATACAGATAAAAGAATTTTAAGGCCATATCCTTGCTGGTCTTTGAAGTTAGTGATGTTCTTTTGGCTTATGTTCATGGAGTTTTTCTGCCATTGGCAATCTCACAAGAAATTTTTCAGGGTTAAATCTTACATATTTTCTCAAGCAATGTTATTACTGTAATCTCTCTAGAGTGAGGTAGCTGCAGGATTTGCAGAATTTGGCTTACGGGCCTGTAGTAAATGAAAGTTTGTGGTTATCTAATTTAGACCATGTCACCATCTAGTTTTTTTCTTAAAATGACTCTTGTGGAGCTTCACTGTCATTTGGGCTGAACAGTCTTTCTAGTTCTCTGGTAATGACCCTCTGCATCCTGACAGCACTTTCTCAATGTGCAGCATAAATCTACCCAGAGGTTGAGAGTTTGAGCTGGTTGAGGAATGTTGGCTGTAGGCTAAAACTTTTTAATTAGAAGTTTTCTGTTGGCAAACTTCATTCTGAGAAACCATTTTTCATTAGCTATATGGAACACAGTGAAAATACTGAGAAAAGTTTTCCAGATGAAAACCTCTCAGAAAAAAAGGAAAATGTCCTATTAAAATGGAATTACATTTTGAAGTGTTTGATGTTTTATTCCATTATTTCATGACAGAACAGCAGTAAAGATACAAAATTGTGACAGACAGCGGAATGCTGTGACATGGCTTGACTTGATACCACGTGTCATAAGTTAATTCATGAATAATGAAAGTGATATAGAGTTTTAGAATTTTTTTTTAACGTTCTTTTGTCACTTTCTGCAAAACTTAAAAGGCACTGATTTTCATTTGAAGTTGCCATGAATAAAATAATTTCAAATGTGGAATTTGCTCATAAAGAAAAAGAAATTCTAAGTTTTTCAGCAATCTCTTATTCTTCGGAGGTGGCATTCAAGGTGTCACACCAGAACTGAACTGCACAAAGAAGAAACCAAACTATTTCATTTGCAGTCAACTAATCAATTTCTGATCTCACCTGCTGCTTATAAAGTAGACTGATTTTCTGTTCTCTTCTTGTATCCATGAAGTGTCCAATGAAGTCAACAGTGTTCCCCAGTTAGTGCTGCGATTCATCAAATCCTATTTAAAATAATTGCTTCCACTTCAAGGGGTAAAGTGCAAACTGCTTTTAACATGTTGTTTTTCAGTCAAAGAAGAAACTGGCCTGTCCCAGAGTGAGAGGGCAACCCATGTGCTCAGCCTCAGGGCGGTGGTGTTTTATTGAATAATATTGACCATTGCTGTATATGGCTGTTGTTGTTACTCTTCAGTGACATAATTTCTGTCTCTATAGTAGCATTTTCTATTAGTCAAACACAGATTCGGCCTCCATTGGCATCTGCTTATAATGATGCTGATACCTACCCCTTTGAAGGGCAAAAAGGTGTTGCCTTTGTTCCAGTGCACTCAAGCATGGAAGAGTGTAAAATTTTGCCCAGAAGTGGTTCTTCTATGTGATCAGTTCTTCTACGTGATCACAAGTGTTTTCCATTACAGAACTAAACCTGAGGAGTAAATCTCACATTGGTGTAAATCAGGAGCCACTCAATTACAGTCACTGGCTTTGTTCTGGTCATCTTTTGTAAATCTAGAGTAACTCCAGTAAAGTCAATGGACTTACTTTGGATTTACTTTGGATCTAAAATAGATTAGAATTTGACCTTAGGTGTATTGGCACAAACTTGTGTAAACAAGTAAAGAAGGATTGAAAAGCTTTTTGCTTAGAAAAAGAAGTAAACATTAGGAACTATAGAGTGTTAGCAGGTTTGTAAGAATGCTGTCACACAGAAGTGAGCACTGGAACAATAAATGCAAGCTGGCAATTTAAGCTTGGCATCTGTACACAACAAAAAACTAAGCAGGCCATTTGTAAGGAAGGAGCTAACACAATATGGGTTTTTTGGCAGTAAAACTAGTTTAAAAACTTTCCACCATCTTTTTCAACATTAGCCATGTATTCTTGGCTTCGCATTGCAGTTCAGTATCTTATTAGCTGAGTAAGTTAGTTGACGAAACATTTGTGGTCCTGTGGTGTAAAGTTGAGTGAAAAAAAATGAAAAAAGCTGTCTCAGAATAACACTGTGTCTGATGGAATAAGCTCCATCTCCATAATAATATAGATAAATGCCTACTGAGCCACATCTGGCTAGCATTCAGACAGACTCATCACCAAAAGAGCCCCTTATCGTGAAATGCTGTGGACACAGTTTCACTCCAGTGAGCTCTGGCTCTAATGAAATGTTCTTATGGAAAGAAAGGTAACATCACTCTGTTGACCTTTACTCTCTGGCATACCAGCTCTTGGGCACTGTAGATCTCCTTTAGCTAGGCTATAAAAGTTAGACAACGATATAGGCTCTGGTAGTTGCACTGGGAGTTGGACTATGAGCAAACATGGTCACTTTCTTAACAGGATTTCCTGACCGCAGTGGTGAGCTGGAGCTTCATAACCTCAGTTAGGAGAAAGACTAACACTCTTCAGCTTCTGAAGGGTTGTTGCACAGAACAAAAGAACTCACTTGGAGGAAAATTTGATCCAGAAGAACTCTTTTCAGATGCAGTGACATTGCCATTATTCAGATTAAAGCATGACCCTCTTCAAGTGTGATTGGCAGATGACACTATGATATTAAAAAAGATCAGCCGTGACTGTGCTTGCTAGCCATGAAATTAATGTGACAAAAAGACAGCAGTAGAGAAAGGGTTTGATAGATTAATCAGACAAAACACTGATTCTGATTTTAGAGTTAAAATAACTTCTTCCTGGCTCTTTGGGAACTGTAGGTGCTTTCCTGATCATTGTGCAATTCTGTTGAACGTCTACCTTACTGCCTTTTTTTCAAAGAGCTACTGTTATTTTCAATAGGAAAATGTATCCATTTGTATCAAAGGGGTATACTTGATCTATGACTCTGTTTAGCTGTCAGTTTAGACTTAGCATTGACAAAGAGCAGGTTTTGCCCTTTTTCTGCAGTTATTCATGAATTATTGTTATTTAATGAACAGTCATGATGCTGAAATTTAGGCTTTGTAAGCAAGTGATCTGTTTTGACTCTGTCTTCTCAGTAAACCCATATGTGGCCCTGCATAACTTCAATAGACTGTGCCTTTGCTTTTGTTTACAATACTAGCAGCGTGATGGTAGACCCTCATTATTTCATGACTTGTTTGCTTTAATTCCCTTTTCTCTACTCCTCCTATTCCACCCCTTGCACCTATTCACGTACTTCATGGGGAAAAATGTGAGCAAACCTCTACTCGATTATGTCACCTTTTTTTTCCTCAAACTTCATGTGGTTCCCTTTCTCAAAGGTAGAAAGCACAGCTATGTCCAGAGCTGGAGTTAATTAATGTCTGGCTTCTCTGTTGGTTTCAGCAGACAAATTCCGCGTTTTTGACTGGTTTTAGAGAAGAAACTGGTTCACTTTTTTTTTTTCCCCAGCAAAGCTTTATGGCATTCCACACTGCATTAAGAGTAATACTGAACATATTAAAAGCTTTGCTTTCTTATCCTCACACCAACTCCTATATTGCATTGTTTTGGTCCTTGCACAGTTCCTTGCAAGCAAAAATCTCTGGGATTCATCAGAGATCCATCAAAAGTGGATCATATTTGCTTCAGCATATATATGACACTGTAGCAATATTTATTGATAATTATTGATAAATATATAATGTGCTATCCTTGTTTATTAGCAATGTAGCAAGATTCAAAAGAGATTGGGTAGACAGATAATTAAGAATAACTATTCCCTTAGCAAAGAACCCTTGTTTACTAGCAAATTAGGAACATTCAAAACAGGTTGGATAGTCAGAAAATTCAGATAAATAACTAAATTCTTTTGGAAATGATAATAAGGGTCATTTTTGAGGCATAACTTAACCCCTAATCCTTAGAGTTTGGGGAGAAGTCTGCTGTGGAGTTCACAGTGACAGGATGTAGACATACCATGCCAACTGGCAGCATCCTCTTTCACCCTTGTTGTCCAGCTTGGCCTCTGGAAGACAGTGAATTCCAGGGCAAACCTGTAACTAGATTATTAAATGATGTCTTTTTATGCAGTGCTACATTTCTTTTCTGTGCTTTGTGCTGACTATAGCAGGAGACAATATCTCCTAGCAGATGGATTTAGGGTTTGATCTAGTCTACAGTTTCTATTTTCTTATGAAATTCCTTTAACATGGTTCTTTCTGTCTGTTGCTATTCCAGGAGAAAGCATAACTTTTTTTTTTTTTCTTTTTTTTTTCCTTTTTGAGTGGTGCTTCATGGAATCAGCTCCATGAATCAGTTTAAAGACTCTAACCCCAGAGAGAATCAATTTACAGATGGAATAAAACATGTTACCTTCCAAAGTGTTTCGGAAACTGTAATTGGCCATTTTATCCATGGATCCAGATTCATACTGAGTCAGTGATAAGCAAAATTCAACTTCAGCTGAAGATGGGAGCCTTGGGGTCCTTGATTTATCATTGTTCCCAGGATTTCGCAGTATAGGCCCCTCACTTGTGGCATTGCATAAAGCCTGTTGACTGTTGTACTCCTCAGACTGAGTACAAATTACCTGTATAAAACACTTTCTATTAGCAGAGTTGCAATTGTAAAAAATAAAAGCAAACAAAAAAGGTACTTCAATTAATCTTTTTTTTAAAGGAACAAAGAAAATGTACAAAGTAATAAGTTTGTTGCAAGAATATATATTAATTTTTAAATTTTCTATGTATGATTTTAATATAAGCTGGGTTATTTCATAGAAGACACCCCTCTACTACAGCGCACATTTTTAAATAATACACTAGTCTGTATCTGAAACTACCCATGTGGACTAAGGCATCAATTCTCATTTATGCCCTTGAAAACTCACTGAGGCTAAATTCAGTGTTACCTACCAATGCAGCAGGACACAAACGGAGTTAAATCTGCTGCTGCAGTTGCTAAATGGAGGCTTTTTGGATTCAGCAGACTACTGAACAAAGCCATAATCGTAGATTTTTATCCCCATACAGTAAGAGGGGGAAATGTTGACTTGGAATATGAAAAAAAAAAATCTTTTATTCTGAAAATATCTGTCTGTGCTTTGTCAGACTAAATGGGCACTTAGTTTCGCTACATCTTGATGATGCTATATGTACAAAATGGGAAAAGATGCTGCTCTACTTAAGAGGAATGTTGTAGGGATGAACATATATCACCAGCTGAGATACCATAGTGATGGGTATTGGGAAAGGGACCTTAAATAGAGAGATGGATACAGATATTAAATACTATCAGAATCCAGCATCATCTATATAAATGTTCTGGGTTCACAGGCAAAGTCCAGTTGCCATGGCATAAGAAGTCATTATTTGTCAGATGATCTGTGGAAGCTGCCAGTCCAATTTGAGACTCCTGGAAGAGCAAAGTAGTTCAATGTAACTTCAAATGATAGTCAGCTGATTTTGCCTGAGTCAAAATCCTTCACATTTGCCATGGGTTAAAAATGCCCACACAGACTGTCAGTGTCACTAAGGTGCTGCTCAATATCTTTTTCAGCCACAATAACTTATTTGTTACCTAAGGATGTGGGTCCTCTGGTGACCATGAGCTTTTATAGTAGGTCTCACTGCATCCCCTGCTTGGCCAGTGATCGGTTTGAGAGGGAGGATTTTTTTCATATTCTGGTACAATAAACCTATAGGGAGCTAGTACAAGTACTAACTCATATTTCTACTTTATATTCAGGAATTTGCCTCGCATGGAGTCAGGATGGAGGATGGAGAAAAATATAATGATACAATGACAAGCAGAAGATCAGACTAGAGGGTTTGGTGGGTGTGTATAGTGGTAGAGCTGATGGGTCTATGAAAATGAAACAGAGCAACAGTGGCTCAAAACTCCCAGAAGTTGTTTTGTATCCCTTTCAGGTGAGGCTGAGGCTCTGAACCAAAACTGCTGTCTATTGTTTTGCTTTTTTTCTGAAAAAAACACCAAAACAAATAAAACTCCAAACCACCAGAGATCCCTTCAAAATATAGGACTCTGTGGTTAGCAGGTAATCAATGTGGTTAATGAGAACTTTGTGTGGAGAAAGAACAGGTCTCATTATTGAGTGAGACATCACAGGGGAGAAAGCACGTAACACTGAAACCTCCAGACTTCTGTCATCCTGGAGGTGTACTTCTATTTCATGGACCGAAACAATGAACAAGAAGGTGAGTGAAAGCAATCCTATCTGCTGTGAATGGGATGGAAGAACATGAGATTCTCTGTTAGTGAAGGAAGTGAGTGGGAGATTCATTTCACCAACACTAGCTGTGTACAAATTGCCAGACTGAAGCAACACTTTAGGACAACCTCTGCAGCCAATAGAGAGAGGCATCTCCGGAGCGTGATTCAGCCCTCCTAAGCCAGATGTCTGGTAGGTGAGATGTACTTACCTCTAGGGGTGCCTAACTCTCTCCATTGACTAAGTCAATGAAATAAAATGTGTAAAAAAATCAATGCAGAAACTGTCTCTGGGCTGCAGTTAGCAAGGGAAGCAAAATTAAGAGTGTTCAACCTAATGCTCTGCTTCTGCATTAGGATGGAATGAATCACACCCTGGAGGCACGGATGTGCCTCTGAAGTGACTAAAGACAGAGCCAAAGGCAAGTTGCTTTGCTGCCTAACTAACTTTTGAAAGAGTGGAAGGACACGAGATGAATCCTTTTCTAAAGTGATTTGACCACAAATTCACAGAAAATGTACGACGGAGCTGGTGATATAACCTAGATTTCTTAAGAATCTGAAGTTCTTAAATAATAAGTTTCCTATGAATTTGAATCTCATGAATAAATTATTCTCATCTTTTTTTTGAGGAGATAAGAAAGCTTATCAGAAAAATTTATCCTTAGAAACTGCTCTATTAGCTGAAATGTGCCCTAGTCTGTTAAAACTACTAAGTTGCCCTTGGAGGCTGTAGGTAGTTGTCCAGCAGAGAGTTTCATGTGCACATTCCCCCGAGAAGCTCATCACGTGGGTCAGGATTGTGCTTCTAAGAGGAACTGAGGTCAGGACTGTGCTTCTAAGAAGTCTCTTTTAAGAATCCCAACCGAGAAGGGAGAGGTAGCAACAGGGAGAGACCTACAGTTATAAACACAAAGCGTAGTTACGGTGTTGTTTTTATGATTGTTTTGTGCTACTGAGAGAGTTTATTCCCATTAGAACGAAAATAGAGGGATGATTCAGGCTGAGGGAGATGCTCTAGTTATTTCTTTGTTTATAAAAGTGCACAGTCTTATGCCCCTAGAAGTGCATTATTGAAGAAGGCAAGTATGTCTCGGCTGGTGGAGCTCAACACATTTCCCAGTTGGCACTTGGCTCGGAAACTGCATACATGTGGATTTTCTGTTCAGCTCTGTTTCCTGTGGACCTTATCTAGGTCCATATCTTCTTCTGGCTTCTCTGCCCTGCCATCTCATATCTTTTCATCCTTTCCCCACTGCCCTGGGGATATATCCCCATTGGGTCCTGAAGAGGAATCACATGCTGCCTTCAAGACGAGCTATTCAGATATTCAGACAGGGAATCTTCAAGCATGAGCTCAAATATATCTAAATAAAGGAACATTTCCCCTTCGTTCTCTTTATATATTTCAGTGGGATTTAATGCAACTGTTAATGTTATGAGGCTTATAAATGAGGTTAGAGTGCTAATCTTTTTTTTTCCATTTATGTCTCAGTGTAGCCCTGATTAACTGTCTGGCTAACCGATTTCATCCTAAACAGAAGCCAAAGGCATCTGGTAACTTATGGTCAAGAAATGCCGACATAAGGAGCAGGAATGAAAATGCTTATCTATGACCTTCTGCTATTTGTTCTGAACTAAAAATTAAAGTCTGGCCATAAAATTAACCAGGATGTTTTTCCAGAAAGGTGTAACTTGGGTAATATAAATTATGGGTCTATCCTGAAACTATAATTTGCTGTTTTACCAATCATGTGATGTGTAAGTGGTAACAGAACATAGGTCAGTTAAATGGTTCTTTCTGGATGTAATCTGCATAAAGCACACACAAAATGGGTCACATCATTGCCTTCTCTTCATTCAGCAGGAGAACTTTCTATCAGCAACATGCTGTTTTAACACATGATTTTTTGTTCCCTTTCAGAACAGTCCTGAGCCAATTACTCAGTTCACCCTGGACAAAGCTTTGTATTCAAACTACACCCAATGCCTGCTCTCCTGCATGTGTAAATTCACCAGCTCCAGGGAAATTGTTAGGAAGATGCTCTGAGGAAAAGCTTATGTAAGTAGTCAGCAGAGCAAATGCCAGTAGATGGCAGTCCAGAATACACAGCATTGCTCCTGGGCCTTGTAGCACCCAGCAAAAAAAAATCCCTCTGTGCACTGTAGTTGAGATCTTTAGCACAGCTCTTTGTATCGTTTCTTAGAAAACAGACTAAATGCGTGGAAGCATTGCTGCTGTCTCGCACTCTTTCACAAATGGGAAAGCTTTTTGTCTTTTAGTTTGCAACTGCTTGCACAGACTAGAGCCCCTGTGCCTAAATGAAGTGAATTACATTACAGGAGTCTTCAGCAGTGTTGTCCTTTGTCTGCTATTTTTAAATTCAAAGCTTTGGGGGGTTTTAGTGACAAATTCTTTTTGGTTGCTTTGGACTTATTAGATCTGTGCTCACAGGGACATGCAATACAGGGAATATATACTTGAACACTTGGAAAAAGGTGATTTTCTGTGGTATTGAAATAGCTGCTCACTTACAAAGTGATCTGAAGTTCCTTAGTTTGCTGGGGAAGTACGGCCACTCAAAGGGTTAATCCATGCCTCTGCTTCCTTTAGAGGTGGTCCCTTGCTCTGCTTCTCTTCTGAGCCCACCGAGCAAGAGTCTGCCCCTGTCCAGAAACTATATCAGCATGTTTTCATAGTGTTATGCTCCAGGTTGATATAGGCTAAAAGAACCACTTCAGACTACAGCCAGAGCAACCACATGACTTGCTTATCTGTGGCACCCATCCCAGCTCTTCCAAGGATGTGGTGTGGGCACCTCCTGGCCCTCCTTGACACATCCTCTTGTCTCCATTTGTCCTACATGAAGTCTAGACTCCTGAACTGGAGCCTTGGGTCTCACCATGCAGCCAAAAGTGATTTTGTACTGGTTCATTGCCTTTCTCTGTCTTTCTCTACTTATTCTCACACCCTTGCTTGGGAACAGGATTAAAGTGCAGCCCTCACACTGGATTTAAAACATTTGGCAATTCTAAAGAGGTTTAATTCTTACTTTTTTGGCTGCATTAGGGCCTGGCATAATCTAATCCTAATTAAGTGGCATCCAGAAGCCATTTGCTCACCAAACTGGGAAAATACAAGGAAATCCCCAAATAACCTGCAACAGAACATACTGTGCTTTGGGAGCTTGCTTTTATAGGCAGAACTTTATAGCAGACGAAAAAGTTTTTAAGAGACTGTGTATATTTATAGCTGGTTCTTCATGCACTCCCGAATATTAGCAGGAATGGAAAGGTAAAATAGGCAGAGGACTGAATGAAAAGAAGAAAATTTGGAAAGCAAAGCTTCAAAGAAATTATAAGAAACATCTTTGTGCAAGGATAAGGTCATTAATTATCTTTCTGACCCTTACAGCGTATGCATTAACTGGAGGAGCTGTGAAACTCAGGCTAAAAGGAGATGAGACAAACATGAAGTGACAGCACTGAAACAAACCCAGGGCCTTCAAGGTATTTTCTCAGCCGTCAGTAAAAGCTGGCTGAGTTTCATCTCTTTGCTCAGAGGCAGCCCAGAACTGGGGGGTAACTTACAACCATTCAGCACCTCAAAATAGTGCTGGGGTGGTGTAGGAAACTCTGTTGTCAACTACTGCCGAAATATTCATTAACGCTTTCTGGTTTGGCAGACTGTGATTCCCTGCTCTCTGGCTGTCTCTAAGCTGTACCTTTAGTGTTGCCGTCTCCACGTCTACCGCAAATTCACAAAGACACTTCTCTCTACAGGTAGGCTTCTTTTTCTGGTGAATTATTAACAAAACCCAATTTTTCTGAAATGCCTTAACTATTAATTTATACACCTCTGAAGATGTTTATCTTTTACACTACACAACTCCTGAGCTATATGCTAGAGAACAGCCAAGCAAGCACAGGCCAAACTCTGCTGTCACCCACTGGTGATCCCGTGGAAGAAGGGGTATTACTTTGAGGTTACAGTGACATAAAGAGGCTGAGGATACCCCCGTGGCTGCTCCTGCTGTGCACAGATCCTGATTCCCTGAGGCTGTGGTAATGAGGTGTGGCATGTGGAGACTTCTCTCTTTGTGATGGGAAATGTTTCAAATTTATAATCCATGTAAGCATATCATTAGGAGACCAGTCTTGATAAACTTTTATTTTACAGTTACTTACTCCATTTGGGCTGTTGGTTTTTTTTAATTTACCAGCCTGTAGCTGGCACCAAAACCTATTAAGTTGCAATAAAAAAAAAAAGTCATTGAATTCATGCGATACTCAAGCATCCACAAGCAGATGAATGTAAGACTTTGGCAGATTTAAGAATCAAGAAGTGTTGGCTTCTGGTGTTTGTATTTTTGAACATTTCTTGCAGTTTTTAAAGGTGGACATAAAATAGCGGTTCAAACGATCGTCTCAGACTATTCAGCTAGCAATACAACTCCCTGATAAACTGTGCTTAGAATTAAATAACTGTGTCTGAATAGCTAAATTTTGTATTTCTTATGAAGTCCTGTTTTCACGTAATGGATCTAAAGTACTGTCATCATTAGTTCAGGAGCATTATATCCATTTTCTATTTGTGTAACTTTTTTCCCTTTTGTAGTAGCTTTGCATTTGTGTAAGCGGTTCTGCAGGGTGATACAGAATGAAGTGCTAAGGGAAATTCTCGGTGCTTGCAACAAAGAATTGGCTGCAGGCTTACACCAGCACATCTGAGAGCAGACAGCTCTCCACGTAATGCAATTACTTCTCTCAAGTCACTCTTCTTTTAGGAGAGACAAAATACAGGGGACTAATGTTAGTGGTATAGACTGCTTGCTATAAACCTAAAAGAGCACTTACATTCTCCTGCTTTATTTTCTTCATCATCTGTCTAGCACACTGTGGGGATCCCCAAACTCTAATGTTAACTGCCAGCAGAAAGATTCTGCTTTTATTTGCAGAAGACTTTTTATGCATTTGTAACTTCACTGACTTCAGTTATTTCTCCAAATTAGTTCTGGTGCAGAGGAGAACAGAATTTCACCTACTCTTTCAGTGAGGCATAATAATTACTTCTTTAGAAAATCCATTATCGTGAATAATTATAGAGATGGGCACCAAAACAAAAAACTCTCAAAATGTCGTGGAAGATCTCCATTTCCCACATAGCTTTCTGTTAAGTCAGCATGGAATTGCAAATTTGGTAAAGCATTAGTAGGTGTCATGCAGTCCTAATTCTGAATACAACACTTGAATCATCACAAACAAGTAACTGAAAACATGAGAAGATCCTTTCCACCTACCCTAAAACATGAGCCAAGCAAACAAATAAAACCACTAAAGATTCCTAATAGTCTTGCTGGTAAAAACAGAGGCAGGAATCAGAAGTTTCACTTAGATGATAAACATGAGAAAAATGTGGACAGATAATTCATTCAGCTAAGTGGTAACAGCAGCATGTTGAAGAAAAAGTAAGGTGAAAGCAAGAATTTCAGCATGTATTCATGGGTAGCCACGTTGCCATGGCAACTTCTCAATGGAATAAAGTATTTTCTCCTTTCTTAGGGACTAAAAAAAAGAGAGATGCTGTTCTGCAAATAGGCACTTTACCTTTTTTTCAATAAATCTAGAACTATTTCCTAACATAGCATGCATTGTTTTGTTATGCTTTGGAAAGAGACTTAAAATTCTAAAAAGGACACCATATTATAGATATGTTATTCAAAAGGTTTCTCTTGCCCTCTTTTTATTTTGAATGCTTATTAAAAGCCTAAATTCCTTCACATTTCTGGATCCTCCTCTTTTTTTTTTTTCTCTTGCTGTTTAGCTACAGAGCTTGGATAATCAGCGTATTCTGCAGCAGATCTATGGCTGTTTTCTGGTTCAAGCTAAGGCTATTTTTGTTCCTTTTTGATTTTCTGGAGTGAGATTCTGATCTCTTACTTTGTGCTACTTGAAGGAACTGCATGGACTAAGTTATTCCATCATAAGCAATTGTTTAAATTTGGATTCAAAGCTAATAAAGAAATATCAGTTTGTGTTGTATCTTTGCCCCAAACTCACTGATTGAAAATGCAGATCTGTTCAATCTCTTTCATTCTTTCTCTAGATAAGGCAGCAGAGATACACATATATAGAAGATGTTAAAGGGGAATAATACCCTCTGAAGGTAAAGTTATTGTAGCCCTGTTTTGGAAATTTTGATAAAAGTGTGGCATTTCCAGAAATGGCTGAAAAATGTAAGTGATAAGCACCCATTTTCACAAATTACTTGGAAAACTTCAGCAAAGGACTTAGGAGCTCTTACATATATACACTACACTGAATGTGTTTTAAACATAGCACAATTTTTATTGTTGCACCTATTAAAGTTATACAAAAATATCTGTTAAAACAACTTGTTTAATAAAAAATTGTCTTTATTTTCAGAATATATTTGTGGGAACTGACCTTAAATTAAAAGTTATAAACCTGACTGTTTCTCAAATATATTAATTGCTACTTGTAAATTTTCTGGGTACTTATTACCAGGATGGAAAAATTCAAAGACTCTGGATATGATTAATAGTACCTTTGAAAAAACGAGCTAAACATAACTATGTGACCCCTCCAGGTCTTTTAGAAAATCCTGCTAGCAACTTGCTGGTTCCTTTATACTACCTGCCTTCTACTACCTTGGTTATCTCATCCAATATATTGTATTGATAGCTCCACTTGACACATGTAACCAGTGCAATTCTAGTTTCAGTGCAGGACAGTGTCAGATCCACTTCATTCTGGCAATGCAATTTAATTAAGTTAGGAGAGTTCGTCCAGATTCATACTGCTAGAAATGAGCAGAATCTTGGAAAATGGGATGAAAATACATGCTTGTAGTTATATCTACTTTATGGCTACACCTACACTGGTAAATTAAATGTGGCCAGGAACTTTCCTGGGCAGTGAGGCCAAATGGCACAAAATAATCCATGTCTATGCCAGTTAAACCATCTTAGCCACCGAAACAGGGTGGCTATATGCAAACATTCTCCTGGAAATGGTCCCTGAAAAGTACTTTTTTGGGGGAGAACTAGTCAATACATACAAAACGTATACCAGAGAATGTCCTAAAATAGGTCTGTTACAGTATATGGGAATGTTTGAATTTACAGGTATATACACAGCCTATATTGTTCAGAGGACCCAAATCAAGACTAAATACAGTATAACCAGCCCAGTTAGTTGACAAATCAAGTATAAATACAGTATAACCAGCCCAGTTAGTTGCTGTTTTGCAATGCCGGAATATCAGAGAGCTGCTGGAGCTTGTATCTCTTTCACTTTTCATTAAATCACTAAAACTGCCCAACCTTCATTTGGGCTGTTGCTACAGAAATAAATAGAACAAAGATAGATTTACACCAACTTAATCATAGACTTCAGTGCCAGAAGGGACTGTTGCTATTGTCATGATGGAGTGTGTCCATGGAAGCCAGTAGACCTTTGTACTGTATTTTAGGCGATGTGGCAATAATAAGCAAGAGACAAAAAAAAGTCTAGAAGCTCTTAGTGTTAGAACAGCACAGTACAGTTCAGCTATATGAGAACATATCACCTATGTAAATATGTAAATTTACCTTGCTTTAATTTGCAGTGCTTTTAAGTGGCAGGAATAGCTATTCAGTTTACTACTTAGTTCCTCTGAGCAACAGAGATTACTTCTTATATATCTTTTGAACTACTGATGTGAATTACACAGCTGGTTCTTCTGCACTCTACACATTTATTTTGTTTGTTTGTTTTTAATTTGAAAGCAAACAATCTTAATTGGATAGTTTTTAACTCTTGGATGGTAGAAGGCACTGGGAGAAGGGTAGAGCCTCTGAAAACTCTTTGCTTCTATTTCTATCATTCAGTCACCAACTGTCTTGCAATGGTTGTGTGCTAGCAATTTGTGTACATAAGTCCTGCTTTTTCTCACCTGACTGCTTCAGCAGACCCAAGCCTGTTTAGCCTGCTAAAGGCCATGTCTGGACACAAAGGCATAACTTTCCTCCTTCCACCTTAACTTTAGGTTCTTAATTAAGCAGCCTAAATCCTACAGTCAGAGAGAGAAGAGACAAAGAGGCAAATGAACAGCTCTAAATGAAGAGTAAGTCCACATAAAAGCTGATTTGCTCTCTGGTAATGTTACTTTCTCTCCAGGAACATCTAAGGGAATGCAGCACAGCTAAGCTCCCAGCTTGTGCAGCTCACTTAAGTGCCTAGAGTCAGGTAGGATAATTCCGGCACAATGAGGTTCTCCCTTCCCCTTCCCCTTGGTCTGTCCTTACCTGCCACGAGGAGAAAAATGATGCTGGGCTGAGTAAATTAGGGTTGGTGGGATGTCTGCCACCCATGTATTCATCAGTGCAGACCACACAGTCCTCTGCATCTCGCCAGTCCCAGTAGGGGATGGTGAAGTTCTCATCACCTGTTATCTTCTGGATCTCACGTTCCCACATCAAAAGAAAGACCCGATGCCAAGGCAGAAACCCTGGGGCTTCATGGGCAAAATCAATGTCCCGCCACACACTGGACCCACCTAAAAGTGTGTCTCGAGAGGCATAATAATGCATCCACACAAAGAGATCATACACGTTGATGTTTCTGAACATGGGGTTGGAGCCATTGTTCATCTGAGTATACGTGCCAGTAGCAATAACATAGTCCTGGCTAGGGGTGTTCTTTGCCAAGTTAAGGTAGGCAAGAAACTTGTCCTTCTCACTGGTGGTGAGCTGGAAGATGTTTCTTCTTGTTCTCAGTTGCCTTTCAGTGCAGTTGAGTCCTGAGAAACCAAACTTGCACTCCCCACAGTTGAATCCCTTGAAGTTGCCTTCGCATTTACATGTCCGGTTGTAAAATACAGAGGGCCAGTCCTCTCTGTCATCCACTCCTGAGAAAGGGAACTGTGGTCCCAGCGGAGCCTGAGAGAGAAGGATGTTCTGGCAGGACCCTCTGCTGGAAAGCTCCCCACAAGGGGACCCGTCTCCATCCCAGGGGGGACAGCACTCCTTCCTCAGCAAGCTCTGCGTGTTTGCACAGGCTCTGGGGAACTGCCCGGTGGACGGCTGAAGGATGACTAGCAGAAAACCCATGGCAAACAGTGACATCCTCACAGAGCAGCAGGAGAGCATCAGCGTTACGCTTCAGTGCATGGAGTGCTCTCTCTGACCCCTCCAAAGTCCTGGGTGTGAAAGAAATTCCTCCCTTCCACCAGGAATGCTTCGCTGCTGACTTCTGCTACAGTACACCCTCCAATGTCCTTCCCCATTCCTACCCTGGATGCATTTACACACAAAATACACTTCAGGGTTAATCTGATTATCACATGTTCTGGGTGAAAGCCAAGTGACTTTTTTCCCCCACCCCCTACAGGTTTCAAAATACAGGCACTTATTATAAACTTTCACCTTCTGTCTAGCACATGATTGCTTTCCTCTGGCAATTGGAGAGGAAGTAAAATTAAAATTTGGACACAGAAACAATTGTCAGCTCTTCAAATTCCTTGTTTGATTATATGCCTTAGAGTAAATGGTTGTTTAAAAAAAAGACCCAGAAGAATCTGATTAGTTAAATAAGCACAGTGAACCTAAAAATGAGAAAATAAACCATTTGGGGGTAAGCTATCTACTTTAAGAAGAAGTAAACATAAAATGTGGTCAGACTAAGTGTGAACATAGGGCAGAACCAGAATAAATGGTTTGGCTTGGCATTTTTATATTTCAGTGTGAGCTGCCTTTCCCGGGCCAGCATATGGCAAAGTAACTTCACAAGGGAAGCGATAAACTTTTCAGAAAAAAATAATTTTTTGTTCCCCTAGAATCCATAGCGCTTTGACAGTTAATGACATAGCGAAATCTGCACCCAAATCTTCTCCGCAGTTTTGTCAGTTTTGTGGGGAATACAGGCAATCTGCCAATAGATTTGCAGAAAGCACTTCAAGCAGCTGTCTCTGGACCTGGAAAACAAACCTTGACTCCTGTTTTTCTCCCGTCAGGCAGTTTGCAAACACCATATCTGTGTTCTTTACTCAATATGTTACTGGGCAGCCTCCAGACCACCCACCTCTTTCTCCTTATACATTAGGCTGATCAGAGCTAACAGAGCTGTATGGGTGGCATTAGAAGTTATACATTCTTTGAAGATGCCCCTTAAAGCAAAGGGACAGCAGTTGTTTTACTGCTGGGCAAATTACACATGAATTATCCACAGTTTTCTTCAGCTACCACTGTAATTAGTAAGAGTGATTTTGTTGGTGTTTTTTTTTTACTAAAAGCATTATGAATTATTTCCTTATGCTTAGGGAGAATCCCAGCGGGGCAGGAACAACGTATAGGTAAAATGAAGTGATAACTTTGCTGGGAAATGATGCCTTTTGCTGGGATCAGGAGGTCATCACATGACCGTGCTGAGGAGCACGAGGTGCTTTAATCCTGTTGGCTTCTACGCCTCAGGTATTCCAGGAGATTATCCCCGAGTCCCACTGCCAGGGAGCCTGTGATGGGGGGGCTTGGAGCAAGAAGGGCAAAGGAAAAGTAGTGCTTTTTCAAAAAATATTTCTAACCACAGGCTGAATTTTACTATTGTTTGATTCCCCTGGTTTCCATGCTAGGCTTGTAAAACAGATTACATGACAGAAATGTTACTTGTTTGATTTATTTTATTTTCTCTGTGCCTGGCTGTTTGGGAAACCTTTGCAATTTATTTTGTTTACTGCTCCTCCTGTGGAGGCTAGTGCAAAACTACTATACGTGAGAAGAGACTCATCTCTGATGATAACGATATATATATTTTAATTTTCACAGAAAAACTACAGGGACTGGGAAAGGCTTGAGGTAGAGCCTCAGAGCGAACCACAAAAACCGTCAAATCTATATTTAGGCAGATGGTCATACACACAAATACATTCGATATCCTATTTTTATATTCAAATGAGATTTTATGTTCAATGTTAAAAAATAGGAATCCAAGCCTTGACAGTTGTCATGTAAGTTTCTGAAGCAGCTGGTTAACAGAGGAATCCCCTGTGAAATGGTATGAATGAGAAACTCTGAATGAGGAATGTGACTGAGGAGCAGCACACGCCCTTCTTGACCTGCTATTGAGCAGAGCCCTGTTTTGAATAACTGTCAGTGATTCAGATAGTAGTTGAGAAATCAAACTTTCCATAAATCAACAGCCATAAGCATTAAACAAGTAAGAAAATATGTTCCTATTCCCATGTGTGACTGTAGAGTCACCAAAACATGAGACAGTCACACCTTACATGCTGCACCTGGGCAAAATTCTCTTCATTAAAAAGGCCTCACAGGACTTTCCATCTCTCTTGTGCTTCAACCCAGCACTCTTTATTTCATTGTTCATCTAACAAAGCCATTATATCTGCATGAAGTTTGTGCATAAGTGGAATTTATTCTTTATGACTGACAACTCTTTCCCTTGTGTTCTGCCAGTGGGTTGGCGTCATCTTGCCGTATGCTCTGAGAGACCCATTTCTCACACCCGGGTCCCCGCATTTGAGTATGGGTAAAGACTTATTCATTTAAGGTACACAAATGCTAGGTGGACCATAAGATCAGCATGGTTAAGGCACACCACTTTCTGTATCCAAGAACAGGAAAAACAGGGGTTTGGTGGCCATATCCAACTTCACTTGATTCCAAAGCATAAATGACCAGGAATCACTTCACAGCTGGGTCTCATAGAGGCAACCTTCAACAACAAACTAGCATGGGGCTCTGCTTCATGTCCCTAAATCTTTACTCCACCCTAAAATTTGCAACTGGATCAGTTGAAATATTGGTTTCAGTCTAGTAGAGTAGCACAGTAATTACAGTATTTAAAATCTAACTTGTGTTTTCATTACAAGGTCCTTAAGTGCTTTGTAGAGATGTCAATAGCTATTGGAAGGAAAACCCCCAGACATAGGGTAGTGAGATGTCTTCCTGAAGTTTGCGTGCTGGCTTGCTTGCGGTGTTAGGAACAGATTTTCAGCACTATGCTGCAATGCTAAACCAAACTTTGAATAGACACAGCCTGTGGCTTTCTGATGTGGTTATGGACAAAGAAAAGGAACAATCCAAATTAAAAAAAAAAAAATGACATGGAATGGGGGTTCATATTACCTCATAAAAATAACTTGGTCTCCTCAGATCTGAGTGGGCTGATCTTCAAAAGATCATTTCTTCCTTTTGGAAGATGTCACAGGAAATTTCAATTCTGAGCCGCTGATACTGAAGCAATCCAATTTTCAAGTAATATTAGTGGGTTTTAAAAAATTCTGATAGCTGGATGACACTGCAAAGAATGTATTTCTCAATATTGCTTGTTAAAATTTTTTAGTAATTCTGTGGGGATTTTAAGGTCCAGTTGTCTATATTGAGCAGGGAAAAAGTGAAATCTGAGATGGGAAAATGGAGAATAATTTTTAACTGTAATTATTTTAAAAGTCAAGTATACAACTGTGAAGAAACAAAGGCTGGATAGAAAAAGTTGATGCCACTCAGTTCCAGTGGAAAGAAAAACTGTCAAGAGAAAAAGAGAGAAAAAAACCCCATGGTTATTTGAGATAGATAAGTACAAGGACCTTTTGACAATGAGAGCGCACTGACAAATGGAAGGAAAGATAGCCTATTAACCAGCCAGGAAATTCAGTCTGGCAAACCAGTAGGCTCAGATTGTGCTCTCTGATTTTTACCTGTTACTTGCTGTTCAGCATCAGCATCCTTATGCACTGCATAAGGCACCTGGTTTCAGATGTTTTCCTGAGCTCCTGCTGAGTTTCATTTCATGTAACAGAAGGACAAAGCACCGTTGTTTTCCCTTGCCCCGTGACCTGTGTGCCAGATGGAGCGCTCAGACTCCTCAGTGGTTTGCCAGTGAGCCAAATCTGGCTCCTGGCCCCCAGGAGAAAGACAACAGGGGTGGATGTAGGACGATGACACGTCATAGATACTACTTTGTGGTCAAAACCAGAATGAAAAATTCATCTCCTGGTTACTGATAAATGGGAAGGGGAAGTTTAAGAAGAGTCCTGCTTATCAGTAAGAGCCATGAAGCAGCTAGACATTTACACATTACACAAGGAAGAGGAATCATAGAATCATAGAATCATAGAATCATTGAGGTTGGAAAAGACCTCTAAGATCATTGAGCCCAAATAGTCCAGTTCATCGAGGAAAATATTCAATTTTTATTTATAATCAACTTTTTATCCTTAGGTGGAAAAAAAATCAAGTTTCTGATTAGAAAGTAAGAATTTCACTAAGTTCACTCCTACTAATCAAAGCCCTTTACTAAGAAGCAGACTAGAAATTCCCACAAACTTTTTAGCCTAAGACAAAGACCTCAACACCTTTTGGTACGATATTTGAAGATAAAGCTTAAACACCCATTTGGATGTATGAAAAGGAGGACAATCCCAAGCTCAAAAATGATTCTGAATGCTGTAAGTAACCAACTTTTAACTCGGGACCAGCACACCTAATATGCAGTCCACACAGCTGATGGTCTGATAGATGTAACCATGGGCATACTCAGCCATGAGTGGGATGTTGGGCCCCTAATCTGAAATTCAGTGCAAGGTTCAATTCAGTTTGGCTTGTGCAGCAGTTCAAAGCATTCCTGTCAACCCCGTCAGCCTTAGCCCTGAACTCTTGCAGAAAGAATTCACAGGTGTAGTTGGTTTCCCAGGCTAAAGTTGTATTATCACAGTTATGAAGAACAATCTTTGCATTAGCAGAACAACCCCCTTCCTGATCCTAATGTAACCTGGTCCATGCATGGATCCCCAGTCTCATGGTGTCGAATCAGTGAGAGAACACAAGGCCAGTGCGATTGTTTTATAGGTTATATAGTGCATGCAAAGAGGAGAAATACTTGTTCTAGCAAAAACACAAAGGTGTGGACAGATGACATTTGATCCATCACAAAGCCTGCTGGCACAAAGTTAATCTATCCATTTTAACAACATTGAACATGTGAGTTTTACTGGATCAGTGCTTTTGGTATGTGGCCATGTTATTTTTGATCTGATACTGGGAGCCCTAGAGACAGACTTAGTGCACCAGAAAATAGGTATGCAAACTGGTCTGAAAACATAGGCTAAATATTACAGGCAACATCTAGCAGTAAGAAAAAAAGTCATTGATCTACAGTCCAAAGCAAGGGAGAAGAGTTGCTGATGCAATCAGGGCAATAAAAGTATAGAAACAGCAAAAGACAAAAGGTAATTTTCCCCTGTTATAGACTGAAGATAGTATGGAAGTAGTTACTAAACTATCAACCTACAATCCAAATAATTTGGGTTTTTGCTGCGGGTGACACAAAACTTATCTGATATCTATCAGTCTTGATGACTGGACAGCATCTAAGGGGGATGCTGAAGCAATATTTTCTATAGTTTTGTTACACTCCACTTACACTTCACCTCTGCTTTCAGCTCTTTGCTGAAAGGCAGCCTGGCTTCTGGCTTTTGGGAGCAAGCTGGGCAGAGTGGAAATTTTGGTAAGTGGGTCTGAATGCTTTCCTATCAGCTTTCAGAGGAAAAGGATCATACAATTTTTTACTACTGTGTGGCTGATACGTGAATTTGGCCTCGATAGCAGGCTAGGGCCCAGGTTTAACTAGGTGGATAATAACGTGCTGGTTCAGGAAAGCCCTGTCTCATCTAACAGCCCACTGAGGATGAAAGCACAGAAAGTTTTTCAGCAACCTACAAGAAAACTATTCATATTTTTTGCTGGGTTAATGTTCTGCTTATTTTCCAAGGGGAGCTGGCCTGCTGAGGGGTCAGACAAGCACTCTAACTCATGCAAAACTGGTGGTGGAAACAACTAGGGGAGAGGCAAGGCCAGTCTTTGTTCTGTTGGAGGTCTCTTGGACTGGCTCACCCATTTTGCAAAGCTGCATCCTTTGCCCTTGTGGCAGGTACGCCACAGCTGTGTCTCAAGCAACTGCAGAGTCTTACTCCTGCAGTTAAAAACCTGTAATCTTCCTCCTCCTTTCCAGTGTCCTCTGATAAACTTAACTCTCTGCAGGTTGACTGGGGGGAACCTTCCTCCTGGGCTGCCCACCATGCTTGGCTCCTCTGCAGAAACAGCTGTGTCTAATAGGTGCCTCTAGGCCCTTCTTACAGACTTGTCCTGCTCCATTTATCCAGCTCTGCAGAGACACAGAAGAATAATAAAAACTCCTAGTAGCTGCCTGTTGATTTTGTGTGTGTGCATGCTTTGGAAAACACATAAACAAATAGTGTATTAAAAAACATGAGAGTGACATTTAGCACAGAGCAGGTCTCAGCAGCTTCTGCTGGTAAGGCAAACACGGCTTTGCAGTGTCAAAAACAAAATTTGGAAAAGGAATGAGAGAATCAGTTGGGACAGGTATGTGTATATAAACCAGCTGGGACCCTCTGAGGCTGAGGTCACCTCATATAACCTCTTCTGAGCCAAGAGCATCTGGGCTTCCATGAAACCTTGCCTTTGCTTGTAGGTAGAAGGGAGACCCGTGCATCAGATAAGCAGTTCACGTGAATATTTTTCTCTTAATTTTAAACACACATTATTTTAGTCATAAATTGGTCCTTTTAACATACTACCAAAAATTCCTTTGAATACTCAAAAATGGTGAGGAGAATGCTATAGTTGTTCTAAAGAGTATCCCAGAGATTTGCTGAGGTAAATAAAAACTTTGTGGGTGGGAAAAGATGCTGACTTTTTCATATCTATAAAATATCTTTTAAAATGAAAAAAATGACCAAAACTGTGATTAACTGTGGCTAGTTATAGTGGAAAAAAATAGGTACAGAAGAAATTAATGTCATATGTTGCATTCAGACTCTTTCCTTTGAATACTATCCTAACCTGCAGTAAGCTTTACCTTCTTTGGGTTTGAAAAGCAGCTTGGCTGGCTAGACTTTCAGATACCTCAGAGAACCCCTTAAACATCATGACTTTTTATTGCTAATGGGTTCTTAAAGTCTGCAGCTTTTGCTTTGCCTGAAACCCCCTTTTCTTGGTAATTCTGGTAGAAGGAGCAAATCATATAAAACCAGGCTGACAGAGACTACAATACACAGACATTTTCCATGAGATATGGTGGGAGATGGAAAGCTGTGGAAAGCAAATGTCCCCTAATCTCCCAGACTGCTACCTGCATTACTGCTTATTATTGCAAGATTTTCAAGCAGGGACTCCCATGCTGCAATGGGCAAGAAAGAGATGACCTGCAAGTCCAACGCACCTGCGGGAGAACAACACACATCTTCCTTTTGCTTCCCCAGCTCTGCAGAGCGGAGAAGATCATGCGGTTCTTCAGTCCCAGATCATTGCAGGGAGAAAATGCAGATAATAAAGTAGGCAATTATAATAGCTCCACTCACATTTCTATTAATTTAAACCTCTCTACAGCATATGAAAGATAAGGAAAAAAGACATACATTGTTTAGAATTCAAAAAATCTTATTAACCTTCCATAACTGTCTGACAATACTCAAAGGCCCAGCTACACAAAAGACTCAAATATTAGATGTAGTCTCTGATTCCCCCCACCTTCCAAATAATGACTCTAATGAAGAATCAAATTGTACTGAGTTTGACTTTCTCTGTAGAACTTCACTAATTAATCCACAGCTAAATAAATATATAAATAAGACCTTGACATTCAATTTCACTTCAATGCAAATAGCGGATAGGAAACTCAGTTTCTCACGCTGCAAACTCTCTGAATAAAGAACAAAATGTCTTAGTAAGACATTAAGCATCTGGGAAAAGGGGGGAAAAAAAATCCTTCTAAAGTAATGTGCAATGATTCTGATAATAGCTGACAGTTTTGAGTAACACAGAGAAGGTGAATTAGGCATGATTTTTCTCATGTTTCTCCGTATTTTTTGCCATTAGGATGCAGTATGTTTGAAACAAGCAAAAAGAGATTTTTCTTCCTACAAGTCATAGTTAAGCTGCTAGATCCCTTGTAATTGAAAATTTTCATAGGTTCAAAAACTGACCAGACAAATTCAGGAAGAAAAAATTATCAAGGCCTGTTCAGTACAAACACACCATCTCTGGCTCCAGAAGTCTCTGAATCTTAAATTGCTTGAGGAGGGGAGATCACTCCAGGAAAATGTTTCTACAGACGTATTCTGTTCCCAGACCTATAGTGCATCTGCCATGGTCCATTGTGGGGGCAGGATAATGGACAACACGATCCTTTGGTTTGACCATTCCTATGACAAAAGCAGATTAAATATTGCTCCATTGCAGCCTGTGGTATGTTTAGCACAGATGTCACCAGGCAGTTCCTGGTCTCCACTGCAGAGCGCACAAATATTACACCACGTATCACCTTGATATTAGACAGCAAGGATCCCGGAGTAATTAGAAAGAAGAACGCACAAAGAATTGGAGTTTATTTTACAAATTAAAAAGTAAGCCTGTTTTCAACTTTTCAGAAGAAAAAACAAAGAGCTGGATGAAAAAAAAAATAGATTTTGTGGCCAACACAACAGATTTCTTTGAGGTTATGCGCATGGATACTGTAAACATTATCTGTGCACCATTTGTCCTGGGAGAGCTCATGTACCTGGAAAGACACTTGGAAGAAATGAATGGCCAAGTACGTTCCTGGAAGTCTTTTCTTCTCCCCAAGCCAGAGAACATACATGTAGAAGATACCAAAAATAAATAGTTTGAAAAGCAAGTGATGCATTAGTTGTGCAGAGTACTAAGGTATTAACTAAGACAAATTAAAGAGGTTTATTTAGGAAGAAATAAGTTTAGTATTTCTGATATTAAGTGTAATAGATTCTTGTGACTAGAATGTTTAAATTAACCTTAAATTATTGCTAGTCACATGGGATAGACTTGGCCTAAGCAATTTTATCAATAAAATCTTTTTGTCAAAGTATGGTTTCATCAAAAAAACTAATCTAGTAAAACATCGAAAGTCTTGAGGGGAAAGGCTAGTTTCAGTAAGTGTGAAGGACTGACTGAGTTCTGAGAGCAGTGATTTGGCAGATCACTTGGGAGGCAGGAGAAGCAAAGACTTCAGAGCGAGTTCCCAAAGGGAACTTTATACCATTCCTTACATTTTTATAAGAAAACATAAAAATACTAAAAGCCCTCATGCTTATGCCATGCCACTAAAAGCCCCTTATGCTTATGGGTTTTGTCACACATTTGCCCATCTTCAGATACAATAGGCCCAATGTGCCTATCTCCCTACAAGAAATATTTCTCTACATTATAAATGCACAGATGCTATTTTGTGTGTGTGTATGCTGGCTGGTTAGGGAAAACAAGCTGGTACAAAGTGGTATCATATGGTAAAAGGATATTGTTTCAGTGACTGAAATTTTAGTGGTTTGCACTGATGCAAAGCCGGGCATTTAGAGAGATTTGGACTGACACACCAACAGCAATGAATTGCTACACTTTTAAAATAAATTCAGTGTCAGACACAAAAAAGGTTTTGCTAGAAGAAGCTTTGTGTATGTTAGTAAATTTTAATGTGAGCTAGCATTAAATACAGCCAAGTTTATTTTGAACTTGTTTTCCACTCACAAAAAAACAAAGCCACATTTAACATTATGTTAGATAAAATGCTTTTAAACATGTGGAAACTGCAGGACAATATTGTTCATCCTGATAGCATGTGCCTACAAGCATGACCAAAGATGGCTTCATCATTAAGGAGTGGTGAGGACAGTATGAGAGAAGTACTGAAAGTGGGTCATAGTGTGAAAATTACTGACAATGTGCATATGGTTAATCTTAATTGCCTCTTACACCAACAATGAGCAAATAACAATGAAGAGAGAGCTGGACTTCAACCCCTTTTGTATGAATTCTTTCTTGAGGAGTCTATTTTTTTAGTATTTTATTATTATTTTGTACATCCTGCTTAAGAGCAAACACTGCCTCAATGCCATGAGCTGATATCAGATTCCCCCATGGAAAAGATATAAAGCTCAGAAATTCCTAAAAACATTTGCCTGTAGCTTTTCTATATGGAGTGATGTCTCAAGTTTTCTAGGTCTGATATTTTGGGATCTCCCAGAACTAGAAGTGTCAGTTCTGCTCTACTTTTGGGAATGTCTTCATTTCTTGGGGGCAAAGCTCCTGTTTTCTCTTTCAGTGCTTGAATAACACTGGACTTCAGCCTTACTATTGGGGTGACTGGTGTTTTGTAGGGGAGTTACTTTTATGGATGACTTTTTTTTTTCTATTTTTTTTATTGCTTATATGCCTTGCATGTTAGAAGATTAATGGATAGAATTCAGCTACTCAAAGAAGTATGTAATTTCTGCAACTGTATTTAGCATATGGGCTTCTCAACATGGGTTATCAGGGGAGTAAAGTGACATAACCTTCCTTCCTTTTGCTAAACATGTCCCCATGTCCCATGCAAGCTCCCGCTCCCAGGAGGTATGTAGTAACAGCAGTGAGGTGATAGCACAGCTCCCTTGCTTTCACTGCGGCTGCTTTCTTCCTTCTTGTGGTCAGTATCACTCATGCAGGTTGTGAAATTGCTACCAGAAATGGTCGATGACATGGGGAAAACTTCACAGCTCCTTCATTTTAAAAACTAAAGTGGCAATAAAGACTCTCTAGTCTGACCTTTTCCCTAATGTAGGCCATGGAATTTGACCCCTTGATTCCTGCATCATGCTAAATAACTTGGGATTGAACTCTGCTAGTCCCTCCACCCTGACATGTCAAATCAGTTTGCACCTCTAAGGCGCTCTGATTAACTGCAGTGGAATTGGGCCAAAGATAATTCTTGTAAATTTGTACTAATTAAAAAACCCACAGGAACAGTACCTGTTTGATTCATGAAATATGCCTAGTAGTCTACAATACACTGCAAGTGCATTGCAGTCAACTTCTACAGAACGATGGTAACCGAAATTCTTTGGGTTTTGGCCAAAGTTTTTATTAGCTTAATTATTAATAGACTTATTTACATGGACAGGACAAAGAAAAGCTAATAATCACCAAAACAATCTGCTGGCATGCCACATTTTTAAATTGTTCTTGCACACATTTGATTTCAGTGTGATCAATACGTTTTTACGTGGAACATCTTGGACTTTGAATACTTTATGTCACCCAGAGAACTGAAAATGGTTAATGTATTGGTATGACATGTAATTAGGTATTTTGCCTTCATTTACAGATAAGAAAATGAGGTCGAGAGAGATGAAGCAGCCTGTTCTGAGGCCACACAACACCTATTTTTAATGTGTTTGAGAATTTGTAGCAAAACTAACAATAACAAAATTAAATTTTCATGAACATAAAGCAGAAGAGAGCTGATTGCAGCACTATTGCCAGTTTCTCCATCTCCTCATCTAGTTTAGCTTGAGAGTTAAAAAAAGTTCATGTAACATATGAACTTGCCACATTTCCAGCAAATATCTGTCTCACTCTTTACTCAGTCAATAAGTTTTCTTTGTCCTATGCTCAGGAAAACTGTTTGCCTTCACTGATGGACTAAACTATGAGGAAGAAAAAATCTTCCAAGGAAAAGGATATAGATAAACCTCATTGTTGTCAATGGAGAGCCCATCCTACATGTTGAATTCTTCTAATCAAATGTAACTATCTGAATCTGAGCTACTCATCTGGACAGATTTACAGTTATTGGAGAGAAGCCACTGGAGAGAAGTTACTTGAGGATCCTTCCGTTTTACTCAGCACTGGTGAGGCCATACCTGGAGTTATGGGTCCAGTTCTGGGCTCCTCACTAGAAGAGAAACATGGTCATACTGGAGAGAGTTCAGCAAAGGGCCAAGAAGATGATTAAGGGACTGAACCAACTCTCATATGAGGAAAGGCTGAGAGAGTTGGGACTGTACAGCCTGGAGAAGAGAAGGCTCAGGGGGATCTCATCAATGTACATAAATACCTGCAGGGACAGTACAAAGAAAATGGAGCCAGGCTCTTTTCAGTGGTGCCCAGTGGCAGGACCAGAAGCAATGGGTACAAACTGAAACACAGGAGATTCCTTCTGAACATCAGGAAACACTTTTTTACTATGAGGGTGACCAAGCACTGGCACAGGTTGTGCAGAGAGGTTGTGGAGTCTCCATTCTTGGAGACATTCAAAAGCCATCTGGACATGGTCCTGGGCTACTGGGTCTAGGTGGCCCTGCTTGAGCAGGGGGGTTGGACACGATGATCTCCAGAGGTCCCTTTCCAACCTCACCATTCTGTGATTCCATGATTCTGTGAAGCAGAAAATTTTAGGATGTAAATTACCTCATCCTAAAGCAAAGCAAATACCTAAAATAGTCTAAATGAAGTACTTATTCCTTTCTATTTATTATTGTGGGAGCTCCGGTTACTCAGCTATGCAATATCTACACTGTAGAAATCTAAAATTTGGTGAGATGTGCTTAACACTGGATGTTTTATCTTAATTATTCAAGTCTTTTATGTTTGGCAGTTGATGAATTACATCTTTATTTATTCTTTTATGTATAATCTAAACATACTGATATTGACTCATGGCTGAAAAATTGTGGGATACTTGCTGCTCTGCTTTCTGCCAATAGTGAAACTGCGTATCACATGCAAAGCTTTATATAGCAGATGTGATAAATGAGTGAAAACAAATGAATGAAGCTCCAAGTGGAAGTCATCTACCCTAACTTCAGTTGTCCAGACCTCAGCAACTCACAGTGGCCTTCCTTCAAAGGAAATGCCACCAGCTCATGAGTGCAGTCATTTCACCCTAAAATAGATGACCAAGATAGTTCAGCTTAATCACTTTCAGAAGGTGCCAATTTCTCTCCATTACTACAAAGAAAAGACAAGCTGGCCAGCCCAGACTCAGACATCTGAAGCAGGGTGAGATGTCAGAAAGGTGATTTTAACCTTGCATTTAACCATGCATTGCCTTATCAGAGTAAGCCTTTAACCCAGCAAAGATGCCATTTGCTGCCCACCAGTATGGCACTGGTTTATATTCTGCTTCACTGAAACATTTTCCTATTTCTTAAAATAGTAGCTTAGACAGGTGTACTCTTCGCTGGGTCAAAAACTGGCTGGACGGCCAGGCCCAGAGAGTTGTGGTGAATGGAGTTACATCCAGTTGGCAGCCGGTCACGAGCGGTGTTCCCCAGGGCTCAGTTTTGGGGCCAGTCTTGTTCAACGTCTTTATAGATGATCTGGATGAGGGGATCGAGTGCACCCTCAGTCAGTTTGCAGACGACACCAAGTTGGGCGGGAGTGTTGATCTGCTCGAGGGTAAGAAGGTTCTGCAGAGGGACCTGGACAGGCTGGATCAATGGGCCCAGGCCAACTGTATGAGATTCAACAAGGCCAAGTGCCGGGTCCTGCACTTCGGCCACAACAACCCCA
>NW_008796056.1:1898545-1900466 GCF_000699145.1 Aptenodytes forsteri
GATGATCTTAGAGGTTTTTTCCAACCTTAATGTTTCTATGATTCTATGATTCTATGAAATGCAACAGAGATAAAAACAGCCCTGAATGAGTTGCTGATTGAGTCACCAAAGACATCTATCACAGAAATGAACTTGCCTATGCATTTTTCAGCTGTACTGATAAGTTTGCAATAATTCTATACAAACCATCCTTACAAAGAAATGGGTTAAATAAATGCTCTAAATTTAAATGTGAGCAGTGTCACCTATATACTTCTAAGTACTGACAAATCAGAGGAGACAGATTCCTGCAG
Source organism: Aptenodytes forsteri (assembly GCF_000699145.1). Taxonomy (NCBI): domain Eukaryota; kingdom Metazoa; phylum Chordata; class Aves; order Sphenisciformes; family Spheniscidae; genus Aptenodytes; species Aptenodytes forsteri. The sequence continues at coordinate 1,898,839 of NW_008796056.1, forward strand.
TATCAGTTGTTTTGTAATCTGTATTATATTTCTAGACAACCTTCTGAAATAGAAACAATATTAAGGGATATGTAGCCTTTCCTTCTAACAGTGAACAGTATATTTTCTACAAACGGAAAAAAAAGTGTGACATTACCAGATATATAAGCAAATACATTACATGGAGTGTTTCTCCCTTTCTAGAAAAATATTGCTGAAAATGTAAAGCAGAATGATTTAAAATAAAATATCCAATTTTGACTAAAGGCGGCTATACATATGTTGACTTTGGAATGCAATTACTATGGGAACAACAAACAAAAAGGATATCTCAGAGCGTGCCAAGCTGAAATTCATAGCTGGACTGATTTCAAATCTTTTCCTTGCTGAGAACTACAGCTGAAGGTTTTCAGGCTGGATTCTATAGGAAAAATCTTCCAGCATGTTATTTTCATTCCTCAAATTCTCCCCCCTCCTTTTTGATAATAAGGCATGAATAATGCTTTTTTTTTTCCTTAAAGGCTAATAATTTTGAATGCCCAAAATTTTGGGGTATCTACTTGTTAAAACCTTTTTCACTTTCAAAAAATTACTGGGTAAGATTAGCACTGTAGAAGTATGCATCTGAGTATGTGACTCCAGGTTTTTATAATCAAGGGAGAGAAATGGACAATTTTAGTTGCAATCCATGTGACCTTTTCAGGCATCTACTTCATAATGACCTGAATTGCATGCTATAAGCACCTCTTTCTTTCTATTTACTGCAAAGGGAGTCTGCAGCACATTTACATTTGTATTTATAAATACATTCCTAAACATAACCATATTATCATGTATTATATCACATATAGTAGGTACATATGCAACTTGATGTGTGTTTCAAGCCTTTTATTAACTAAAATGTTTTTCCAGTTACTGGAAATCCATGTTTAAAAATGAATTTTGGCAGAAATTAAAATATGTCACAGAAATTTCAGTGTTTAATACAGTAAAAATTAAATTGTGAAAGATGGTATTGGGAGAAAGTATTAAAGCTTGCAAGATATAGATTATGTCATATTGGTTGTCATAAAAATTTTGTAAATGAAAATAGGTCATTTTCATTAAACAGTGTGTAAAAAAAAGTCTAGTCATAATTTTTTAAACCTATGTCTTTTGCAAAGAACCAAGGAGTAATCAGGATTTTTGAGAAGGATCTTGCCGCTGCTATATTCTTCTTGGGAATGTAGGAGATGGAATAATAGCTGTATTGCCACTTTTAAAAACTTGGAACCCTTAAATTGTTAGAGTTTGCTTAGTATTACTGCACATATTTTATGGGGATATAAGAGGGGGTTTTGAGTACAATTAAAATGGGAGAAGGAGAAGCAGTCTCGTCTGAAAATATAGCAATATAGAAAAGACTGAGGACCCTCATTCTCGATCCTACTTTAATAGATATTAAAGTTTTGGTTTTGGATAATAATAACTATAGTTTTCTTCTTGGGGAGATGGAATAATAGCTGTATTGCCACTTTTAAAAACTTGAAACTTGTAAATTGTTAGAGTTTGCTTAGTATTACTGCACATATTTTATGGGGATATAAGAGGGGGTTTTGAGTACAATTAAAATGGGAGAAGGAGAAGCAGTCTCGTCTGAAAATATAGCA
>NW_008796056.1:1900616-1916403 GCF_000699145.1 Aptenodytes forsteri
ATCTGAAGACACACAATCTGGCTTCAGAACAAACACGCACACACAGAAGAAAACTCATATGTGCAAAATATTTTATAAATTGCTAAATTTCAAATTAAAACAGCTTTATTTTGACATTTTCTTGCAGTGTTTGTTTTTAGAATATAAAGGCTTTGTGTGGCCTCATAAAAAGCAAAAGGTGAAACTAATTAAAAATCAAATTGTATCTGACAGATACAATTTCTTTTGGGAGTTAAGATGCATAAATTTAGATACCTGCATGCAGGTATCTCCATGAAGTTGTCACAGGTGATATAGGGACTTAATTCAGGTGTCTGAACATAGATGTTTGAGCCATTTCAGTTGGAGAGGGCTAGAAGATACACCACCAGACAGATTGGCACCTTCTGGACAAGGCAGCTGGAAACCTGGTGAAATAGCCTCAGGCATCTCAAATGGCTCTAGCTGCCATTTACCTGAACAACTGAATAGGGCTGTAGGAATCTACCTGTAAGATTCATCTCTCCAGGTGCCACCAGACATGTTGACTAAGAGAGGGATTCAGCCACTGAAGTGTAGGCACCTAGTGAGGTTTGAGTCTTGAGGATATCCCAGTAGTGTCCCACCTCAGAATCCAAAAAGGTGCAAGTCTCCCTCACCTCCCATGCTGTTTTGCCAGCCCAGTGCAGTCTCATGTGTCCCATTGCATCCCAGCTGTCAGCAGGTATCTATATTTAGACAAGTGCCTCCTGCCCTACTTCTCCACAGCAGAAGTGGAAGAAACTTAAGACACCCAGCTCCTTTGTCAATACCTCTGTAGTGATGCCTAAACAAGGGAATCTGATCTGAAACAGAATCTTACTGAATAAGCTCATGGTCACTTTTATCTAATTAGTTGCAAAACCAAATAGTGTTTATAAATAGTGAAAAATAAACTCAGTATTCGAAAGGCATTTGGACGTATATTGTGATACCTACATAGGTCGAATGTCATGTTTGCACATACATTGAACTGGAGTTTAGCTGCATGAAAGAGTGGTTCAGACTAGAGTTTGAAAACCATTAAGGAAATGATGCAGGCTGAATTTATTTACCTGTGTGGCTTTGAAGCACCATTGTGAGCAATAAGCATCACCATTTGTGAACTCACATTTCCCTCTGCGTGGTCATGTCCTCAATGCTTTTAGCCTGTACTCCACAGAAGGACTCCTTTGGGTGAGATGAATCTGCACGCAGCTAGATCCAACAGTGTTATGTGTAAGGCATAACACATTTAAACCTGTGCTATGTCTTCAGAGCCCTACAAAATAGAATTAACATATTGGGAAGCCAGGTTGTTATTCTTATTTTTACAATGTTGTTATTATTTTATCCTGCTAATCTGATTTTCAAAGATTTATACATTAATTTTTCATACATTAATCCCTGAAACTATGCTTGGAAAGCCCATGCTATAAATACCACACAGCTAACGCACATGCCAGTGGCAGACAAAATTTACAAGAAACAGACAAACCTCAGAATAATAATTTCATTATATCACCCTTATAAATCTTCCCAGCTGTTCTGACACTTCAATTACAAAGTGACACTTTCAGTCTTAAAGTACTGTGACCTGTGTAATAGATCATTTCACTGAATACATGTTATGAGTGTGGCTACTGTAGAGGAGTCATTTTACAATCCATCTCCTTTACAAAGGCAGAAAGTCAACAAGAGATTAAATATTATAACTATAAAACTCAGTACGAAATTGGGTCAGTCCTGAATTTATTACAACACACACACATGCAAAACATGTCGTGTCTTCCACATCCTCTCCCTTCCCAGTATCCCATGCAATCTCCTCTGTGGAATACAGGTATGGGCTGAACAGCCTGGGGGCGAGAAGCAGGTGGTCAGTTCTGGAGCTATTGTACCCAAAAAGTGATAGTTTCTGAAAGCTGTACGTAAAGGACAGAAGCTCCAGAATAACCCCGCTGAGTAACTTGTAGATAAGGGACTAGGAAGAAAATCGGAGTCAGGAATAAAGAACGTGTGACTTATTTTCAGTCTAACACAGTCTTAACAAAATTACAATTAAAAAAAAGCAGGAGGGATAGGACAGTTTGCTGTAAACAGTGACTTCAGAATCTCAAAATAAAAATGAACAAATACCAGTAATTATAGGAGTAAATGCAGTCCTAGCATGGGACTTCTGCAGTCTGCTCTTCACTTAGGCACCTACAGAAATTCACAGTAATGCTAATGAAGGCTGCAGAAACAGACAGTTTAACTGTGATCCATTACATACATCTATACCTCTTCAAATTTACCTACAGAGCTCTAGTTATTCATCCTGTAGCCTTTACATCGTAAGAAGTCATTGTTGTCCAAGTAAAAATACCATCTTTGATCTTGACTTTGCAGTGTCTTTCATTACAGACCTAGCACTGAAGCAACAGGATTGCCGGCAACCATGCTGTACAGCCTCTCTGAAGAGTTGTTTGCAAAAATAGATGTTTTGGAGGGAGGTCAAGCTGTTTTCAATGGACAGAGCCTTCCAAAGTGGTGGCTTAGACACCAGAAATGTTCTGCTTTCTTATCACTTGATCCTTGTTTCAGCTCCATCTTGCTACATTCCCTTTGCCAATTTCAGCTTTGTTGTTATCATCAAGCTTTAAAGGCATTTGACTAAGTCAGAAATATGAATGTTGCAATTAACATTTATTTGTGTGCATTCTCCTTTGCAAAGATGAAATCATTTCACAGATGTCTCAGGACATGGAATTTTTAGACGATCGTTTTAACCTCAGCCTACCAAGCAGTAGTTTATAAGCTGTGAAACATTATCAGACTGGAATAGAGCTATCCATTATTTCACTCAAAACCAGAAGCAGCCCTCCCCACATACAATCATTTCTTTTAGCTCTTAATTCTATTAGCATACATCTTGGTTATTGTGCTAACATTGTCTGACACAAAATGGTATCCAGAATTAATGAGCAACTCAAATCAAGGCAGTCATGATTTTAATTTCTGGGTGGCTGATTTTTTCTTTGTTTTTAATTTGTGAAATTTGAAAGGAAAAGAATATTATGGCCTCTGGTCATCAGCTTTACTTTTTGCTTCTCTACTTATTTTCCTTATCGAAAAGTTCATCTTTTTATCGATGAACCCATAAGGTTCTGCACATAAAGGAACCCATCCTGAAATCAGCTCCATATGGACAGGCCATATGTGCGCACTGAGTCCCACTGAAGTAAACTATGGTTAGCATTTCTTATTTCTGCTATAGTAGCATGCATGTGTCCCTAACCATGGGCCCTGTTGTGCCAGGCACTATACAGACAAAAAGAAAGACTTAATCTTAGTGCTAGCAGATCGACCATCACAGTACAGATAGGATGAATGCTACAAACCATAAAGGTGGCAGACTAGATTGTTAAATGGTACATATCGGTATTACTCTGTCAGATTTAACAAAACCATCATATTTCTATGACTGCATTTAATGTGCAGCCCTCTAGAAGAGGTTATTCTCATTTCCTTTCTGGGTGTAAATCACAAGTGATCTTTCCTGCTGTCTATGAGGTTGCACATATGTGTGTTAAGATTAGAATGAGACATCGTTTTGCTCTCTGGGCTTGTCTACAGAGGGAGGCAACTGTGAAATAAGGGGTAAAGTGAACATGTAGTGCATTAATAATCTTGCAGGAGCTCATTCTTTTTTGAAATTGGAGTTAATCACCTTTTTGTTACTATGCGGTAAACACGTCCATGTAGAGAGGCAGTATAAAATATCCATTTCTGTATAAATTTATGCCTAATAGTGCTTTGCAGACATTCCCCTTTTAGGAAATCTTGTGTAATGACACCAGAATCAAACCAAAGGTTTATTTTCCAAAAACTACTTTTCTGGCAAATATTTACATGTAACAGATGGAAAGAATGATGCTGATCCACAGAACAAAGGTAAGGACGTGCTTGTCTGTCTTAGGAATGTAATAGAGGTGGCTTTTCAGGTAGAAGGAAAAAAAGATGGAAAGGCAATTGTACGCACATGCTTTGTGATCAGCAAAGCTGCACAAGATTTCACAATCAAGCTTTTTCCAAGTAGGTCACAACTATATTGCAAGCTGCTTGCATGAAAAACAACATTGTGTAAAAATGAAACTGAAGATTAAAAATAAGATGCAGAACATTAAGAGTTATGATAATGCCCCATAAAACCATTTATCTAGGACTGCAGTGGATTCTCTATTATTTAAAGTCCTTCAATCAAGTTTGGAAGGCTTTCAGGAAGAGATGCTCTTGCTTAATCCAAAGTTATGGGCTTTACTTACAGAATTTCTGGGTGAGAGTCTCTGACCTGTGCTATGCAAGCAGTCAGGTTAGATGATCATAATGGTCCCTTCTGGCCTTAAAATCTATAAATTTATTAAGCAACACGCTGTAATGCTGTGATGCAGAGGCAATTTACATCAAGATCTGAAGAGCACTTAAATTAATTGTTTCATTAAAATCCATTTGAATGCTTTTACATCTTGATGTACACTGCTTCTGGGTGCCTCACAGATTTTATTAGGAGATCTTCAGCCCTGAAGAACCTATTATGATTGCCTGGCCTGACTTGTGCATTATGCCGTAACAAGAGCGTTCCTGGGGAATTCATGCGGTGAGGAGCCCTGACATCACGTCTAGTGCCCGTGGGTGGTTCTCTGGCTACCGCTAGGAGGTGCTTCCCAGCAGCTCCGCTCATTACTCTTGTTGGCATCATGAGGAATGAGTTCAGCACTGTGTGGGAGCGTATTTCAGATCTTTCGTACACCTACAGCCTTATGCCAAAAATAAGATGCAATCATTTGTTTCCTAGGTGATAACTGCACTGAGCGTGCGCGGTCCTTGCTGCCTCTAAAATGGTGAAGTATGTTTCTTGTAGTGCTTTTGAGGCAACATGTCAAACAGCTTTTACCGCAGAACAAATGGCTTGTTGATTATGTATACATGGGGAAAAAATGTATTGAGGTTTGCATCTCAGTACTTATTCTGGGCAAAAGTAATTTTATTCTGTTTGTTTGCTTTTTCTGTGGTGAGTGAAGGGAAGAGGGAGCAAGAAATGTCAGTTCCTAGGTTTCTAAATACTAGAAGACCTTTTAGAAGTTGTTTCTTGATAGTCTGTCTGTATCTGTATTTGTATGAAGGTGCAGAAATTCTAGTTCCAAACTTGTTTTCTCATGCAGATATTGAAAGCTCGTCAAAGCAGAATATCATCCAAGTGTGTCTCCTATCTCTGGAGTATCTGAATGCCAAAAATCCGTCAAGATATTTGCTTTACACTACTGTCCTTTGCAGGAGACAGTAAAGGGTAATATAAGAAGTATAAACAGACTTTTACTATTCTGTAGATTTTTTTTATTGTTCATTCCTTTATTTCCAATATTTCAGATGTAAAATATTTTTATATGGAACGAGTTTCTGAATTCTTGAAATGATGTATTTAATTTATTAAGTTGTTTTGTATTTTTGTGTACTATTGCTATCTATATAGGCTTTTATTTCAAAATGTAGTATTTTATTGGAAAGGCTATTAAAATCCTTTTGTTGTCAGCAATTCTTGACTTCTTTCACATCATGTCCACTGAAGGGCCAATCAGTGATGACTCTTGCTGTGTATTCTACTCCAATTAAGGCAAAAATGTAAGTAAATTAATAATATCCCTTTTTTTCTGAGTAATCCTAAGCATCTTGGACAAACTGATGGGATTTCAATATACAGACATTTTTATAGTCTTAATTTCGGAAGATGAAGTTAGCTGATTTAATTTATGGATCTTTTCATCCTGATTATAAGCAAGAGTCTAATTACAAAGTTTCATGCTCTCTTGTCTAGCTGGTCTCTAGGCTTAGATGAAGGTTGGAGCAATCTCTGTGCTATACCGTTGACTGGTAAAGTGAGGTGGAATTCCCAGTTTCATAAATTGAAGATGTGCTAACTGCTTCTTCCTCTTGATGTCCATGGGGACTGTTATCTGCACTTGCCACATCTGATGTGTGTGTGTGTGTGTGTGTATGGGGGGGAGTTTCTTTGAGGGTCCATTTGAATGTTTTGCATTTCATATTTCTTTGTAAACTGATCTCAGCACACTCCCCTCAAAAAAAAAACCAAATTGGAAGATTGACTGTTCAACTTCTCCCCTACGAAAATCAGAAGATTGACATGAAATTGAGGAAAAGGCAAGTTCTAAAATATATGGAGCTAACTACTTCTCATCTTGTTTTTCTACTTGAATCAAAATCCTGATTATTTTAACAGGTTCAGGAGAAGGTCACACAGCAAGATGATAATCTGCAGAGCTTTCTAATGGTAGCAAACCCATAAAACTTAATTTACATGGACAGTTGTGATATTAAAACCCTGGAGGACTGCAGTTTACAGGACTGCAACAGAACAAAGTTCTGTGTCTTAGAAGGCATGATTTCTGAAAAGAGAATGTGGTTTGTTAAATTACATTTTGATATTGCAACTTGGTATGAACAGAGTTGTAGAAAAAAATCATGAATCTATATCACAAAAGCCCAAAGTGAGGTGTGATGAATACTACCTGTCACATCAATTGATCTGATAGCATGCTTAGGTACTATGCTGAATTGTAAGGAGAAAGCCTTGAATATTTTGATGGCTAAGGTGATTTTTGTGATTTTCCTAATGTTATTTTAAAACTCATCTGTTCTAGAAATAATCTTTGAATAATTTGCTTCTGGCTACAGGAGTAATTTGTTTTCAGTCAACACAAGCAACACACTTGTTATCTTCGGAAAGAATTTCTTGAATATGATTACAAAGAAAATATGGCAATGTACATTCTCTAAATCTTCTTTAAATTAGCAAATTGTTACCAAATTGATTGTACTCTATGCAGTTGTTTCACAGTCTTCCTCCACACTTAACTCCTGTTCTTTGGATTAATTTCTTGACTGAAATTATTAAGGGTATTTCTGGAGAATTCACAGGTGTCCTCTTGCTGCTGAAAGAATAATGTCAGTAGTGTCAATCTCAAAGACAGGCTGCAAATGTTTGTGCCCAAAACTGAAAAAAAAACTAGGCTGATATGTCTTGTTCAATTGGTTCCCTCATTGCATCAGCAAAGCTTTCACATCCTTGGTTTCAAAGATGTTAAACTCCATGTAAACAAAATCATGTTTCTTTATTTGTAAACAAAAGAACAGTCTCAAGAAATCAGAAGTAGTACCGGTATTTCTAAAAAGCCTAACAAACTGAAGCGGGGAAAATACTAGCATCGCTTCAGAAGGGAATTGTCTGCTCAAACATGGTCCTAACAAACTATTGACCATATTATGAGAGTTCTGTCTCTCTTCTCCACTGTGGTTAATAGAGCAGCGGACAAAGCAATGTTTTGGGGCCAGTTTATATATGAACTTTGACTTGGTGAGTGAGAGTTGTGGGTTGTTACTTTTTTCTGTACAGCACAAGGTTTTATGTCTGCTTAAAACAATACCTCTTTGCCTTTTCTGCAGTAACATATGCATAGATGTTACTGCAGTTTTGGCATTACATATAAACACTGGTCTTCTCCTATGTCACTTCCTCAAGCTACTGGAGAGATTAAGCTGTTTCTCTTTCTTAGATCTGGCCTTTTATTTCATGTTGTTTTCATTTATGCTCTTTATTCAGTGGGTATTGGCTCAGGACCAATCAAGGAAACATCCACCTATGTAAGAATAAGCATTTTTCTGTCTTAGTGCAGGCTTTGCATATTATATGGTTTTAACCAGGCCCATGTTCCTCTCACTCCAGCTTCACAGGTAAGTAGGGAATGGCAGTTTTTGAGTACTTCCTTTCTAATTTATTTTTTTTTTTTAGCAAGAAACCACCACCTTTAAGAAAACTGTGGGAAGCAGGGAAGGCAAACATTTGGCCTTCTCTAGAGATGTACTAGAAACATGGAGAAGTTACTGCCATTTTCTAATATCAGCGTAGTAGCTCTGTACTGGTATTCTTAGCTGGAAAAGAAGAGACAGTTTTTTCTGATTTTTTTTTTCTCTGATTTTTTCTACCAAAACACAGGTTGAGCAAGAAGAGTTTCATTCTTTCCTTACTCATTCTGTATCTGTTTTTTACTTCTACTGCCCTCAGAGATGATCCAAGTGCTCATCCATCAGGCCTTCTTCAGAGACAGAATTCTAACCAAATTTTTTTTCATGTATTTCTTTTTTTTGTTCTGTTTAAATCTGAAATTATCTCTCAGAACTTCTTGGGGCCACAGTGGGATTTTCATATGGCTTCTTAAGGTCAGAATTCATACTGGGAATCTCAGTGGGGCCGCACTGTGATAAGCGTTTTTGTCAGCTCAATGCTGTGGGAGTAGCTGCATTAGAAATATGTGCAATAGGGTAGGTTTGACAAATGAATAGCGCAGAGTGTTCTTGAGCACACCATGTCTCTGAGCTGCTTTAATGCACAGCCTAATGTTTAAACACAGAAAAAGTGTGAACATTTAAACTTCATATTCAGCTAATGGCCCATACTGGGGAAAAAACAGACAGTTGTTCCCCTCACTCCCCAAAAAGAAGTTTCTACCTGGGTCTTGACAATTACTTAACCAGACAGTTTTTTAAATGTTATTTTTCCTTTTTAATGAAAACCATGTCATGTGTTCATCCCACCTAACTGTAAGAGTTCATAAGGTAGGTATCTACTCCTCAATTAGTTAGTCTTCCATAAATTGGTCAATCTTAAGGTAAATTCACTTGAAGCCTTCTTAGGGATGACACTAATTGTATCACCCAAGTACCAGTTCCTCTCCATTGCTTATGAAGGGAGTGGAGGTCACCAGAGGTGGATATCACATTACAGTTGTCTATGTCTGATAAGGAGAGTTCCATTGTGTACCCACTCTCAATACCTAAGCCTTTCATGCTCGCACATTACTGGAAATAATTTTGATCCATCAGCAATGAGATTATTCAGCCAGCACACCACCATCACACAACTCTTTTGACCTTGAATGAAGAAGCCAGAAGAGATATTGGGGAAGCCCTAAGTATAAATGGAATATGACTGTTCAGTTGTGTTTTTGTCTTAATAAGGCAGCCCTAGACATCAAGTGTCATATAGCATCCAACAACCGAGCTGCTTTTCTTTTAGTTGTGTTTTCTTTTAGTGGGCATTGGTAGTCAAAGGAAAAAGATCTATCTTTTTATATAAGGAAAAGTTGGCTGTTGTGAGAAACATGCAGTTTAACAGAGCAAACTTTTTGGGTGTTTGTGTAGATAGGTTTACCTAAGGGAAAAAGAGAGAAATATGTAAGTGAAGGGAACTGCATTTGGTATTTAACTATAGTTCAAAGTAATTTATCTACTCATTTTCTTCATCAACCTCTTCCATTTCTGGAATGAAAAAAAAAAAACATTTCACAAACTCAAGAGCTTGCTCAGTGCTTGAAATCATGCCAATAAAAAATTGAGGTGCACCTGCTTCTTCAATGGGCCAGGCAAAAACTTAATTTGGCAGAATCTGTAAATTTGTGAACAATCGCCATTCTCATTGTTGGGTCTCAGAAAAGTAGTCATCTTCAAAATATAAAGACTTTTTTGTCAACTCAGTGTTCCTATGGTAACTACAGTAATTGTTTACCTAGGAAAGCAATATTGGGGATTTATAATTTAAAGCTATATACCAAACATAGCACCTTTTGGTTACTGCTGGCCTTAGTTATCTTTTTCTCTCTTTTTGATGTCCTGCAGGAAGGGGAGGGACTGAAATTATTTTGTGTCTATGACACTTGCCACTTGTACAGGTTCTCCTTCCCAGCTGATGTTTTGCACAGAAAGAGCTACAAGCTAGGAGACAGAGCTGGCTCCAAGTCACCTTCTGTGGTAGGTGGACTGTCAACCAGCCACGTGCTGATCCGAGTCTGTGTTACTGCTGGAGCAAGATTATTCTGTGCTACGTATTTGCCAGTCTTTTGCCAACTTCCTTTGTTCATGGAGGGAACGGGAATCAGATCACAGAGTCAGCAGGAGGAATTAGCTGGCCAAGAATAGCTGGAAATAACAGTGTTTCAGCTGAAATGCACCAGTAGAGTGACTAATGTGTAGCGTTGCGTGACGTTTTGCCATTTGCTTTTGGAGGACAGAGTTTTGTTCAGGTGAAATTCATCATGTTTATACTCTGTTCTGTTTGTTTCCATGCAGGGTAGTCCTGAGGGATGGTTCTCCAACCAAAGGGCAGTTCTCTACAACAGGAATTAAATGGATTTGTAAGAATGTTCTGATTATGCTCTGGTAATTTCTCATTAAAACGAGGTCTGGATCCGGGAATGAGTAAAGTTCCCATGGAAGAATCAGTTTCAGAGCCAGAAAATCCTCTGCCCTGTATTCATATGAATCAATAATAGTGGCACAGATCTGATCCCACTTTGGGTGGTTTGGGGACTTCACAAGACAAACAGTCCCATCCCCATCACCTCCCTGCTGTTCAGCAGAAGATGCCAGTCTGGGGTGCAGACATAAGCAGGGGCGAGTTCAAATCCCAAAAGGAACTTACCTGTCGAGTTTCACCCAGTCAATACTCTACTCTCACTTCAGAGAGAAGATAGTATATCACACAGCAGCATAATTGGAGGTTTCATTCTTTCAGCCTTCATTAGCAGCACTCCCCCACTCAGATTGGAACTCGCCGAGTAGAAATAGGAGCACCAGCATCAGATTTTGAATGATACAAGAGCTCTAAACCACTTTCCCCAGCACAGAAAAAACAGTCTTAGGAATGTATTGAGTTTTCTGAGAAGCTTACTGTCATTGAATTTTTATTTTTTTTTAATGTAGAGTCAAGTGCATTTCTATGAATTTCAGTAGGGAGGTCTGTCTATACCCCAAGCTCTCCTTTCAGTGTGTGCATGCTGATTGCATTTAACTAAGATCCTCACACATCAGGTTTGAGTCTCTTGTTGAGTGCGCTGGAATTCTTTGGTGGAAAACGGTGATGGGAATTGCATAGGAGAAGGTAGCTGGACAGAAAATACATACATACTTAACTTAAAGATGTTGGAAATAACAGATGAATCAAGAAAAAAATCACATAAATGTCATTCTTTTATATTAATTTTACAAAATTGAAAATGTTTATAACAACTGAAATAATATCATTGTGACCTTGAATAATAGGAATAATACCTTTATTCATAAAGGTAAAATGTAAGTCAAATTTCCTCAGTTGGAGTTACTGACCTGAGTACTCCTACTAATACAAATCAGAGTTGTAATGCTGCAAAAGTTCTACATTTTGGCAAGTACAGCTGCTTTTAGACATGATATTCACTCTCTGGAAGGAGCAAAGAAGGAATTACAGGGAGGAAACCTAGAACAATTCCCTAGAGTAAATTCAACCATTTTGTGTTAGTTTTTATTCAGATGCCCTGCAAACTGGTTTCATTCTCCTAAAATAATTTTTTGTGGGCAAATCTGAGGTCATGTGTATTCTACAATCTTTTAGCTGCATCTGATGCACCCCATTACTCACATAAATCTCCATGGATATGTATGAGTTTGTGTTCCCCTTTTATACTCTTCTTGCAAGCATCATCCTCAGAGCTCTGTGTTCTGTCTTCCTCTCTCATGTCCTGTTTTCCACTGATGAGCATAAGGGCCAGACCAAGCATGAGCTTATAGACACCTCCAGTTGTAGATTCTAAATCTAAGGCAAGAATTCTTACCCAGGGACTGCATAATGTTGAAGGAGTTTCACAACTAGGTTCAGTTTGGGATTTCTGAGTTTTCCCAGCTACTAAGAGCTGGATCGCTTCCTTGCACAGAACTAGAAGAGTCTTGGAAGTGTTGGGCATTTCAGTGCCTCCTTTACACCTACGCACATCTAAGAGTCAAAAATTAGTCATAGATTCCTTAAAAGCACACTGGTATAACATAGATATCCCTGTGAGGAATAGGTACACTTCAGAATCTATGAAGAGAAGTGAGCACATCTTAATGTCTCTTTCCTTTGTCATCCTAAACAAAATGCTTAAGATAACTCAAATGAATTGCACCCTACAAAATACATTTTCCCTGTATTCACTCTGAAGAAAACATGAAGTTTATATATAAATCTCTACAAAATAGACATATAAAGTCAGGCCCCCTCAAGGTTGGAAGGACAACACCAACTAAGGATTCCAAGAGTAGCACCCTTGTTATACCCTGGCAGGATACTGCTTTCTTTTAAAATGTGTTGTATATCATATTTTGCACCTTTTTACTCTCCTGCGTAATAGACTTGCCACTAGGGTACTTGCTTGGGAAGCAAGAATAATTGTCTTGATTTTAATTATGTCATGAACTATAAGCATGCTAGATTGTTCCCACCTTGCTCCATCTCCTCCATCTTGTCTAGTAGGGAGTAAATATTGTTGTATTTATTAAAATATATGTGTATAAATATAAATACAAGCACATCATATAATTTTTTTCTATTTTTTCTTTCTTTTTTTTCGAGCTTGTCTTACAGACTACTTTGTAAGAGAGCAGGCACCTGGCTCATCTTAGCCAGTACAATATCTCCTTCTTGTCCACACTCTGTCTTTGATTGTGCTGCCTGTGTCCCACAGGGTTTATTCATTCTGGAACTGAACAGAATCCAAATTGATATTCCTTCAGCTTCGTTATTTTCAGTCTTAAAGTGGTGGAGTGGTTAGTATGCTCTTTGGAGATATTGATTATACCTGGAGACTTATTCATACTCTTTTTACCCCTGCAATTTTCTGTATGCATGAGCTCCTCAGGGTGCAGAGATTCAGAGCATGTTCAGCCTTGCCCAATATGTTAGTATCTATAGGTGCTACTGCCACAGAAGTAATGAGTGTTACTGATAGTGGGCTTATAAAATGTAGTCTTTATGTCTCCTTATTCAGGTACTGGTTTATTTATTTTTTACTGATGCTGTTGCAAACAGGTACAAGAAGCTTTCATTTTATTTACTTTAAAAATAATGTCAAAATAGGAGGGGAAATTTCCTGGTAGGGGAAAAATAATCTACCGTTAGGGGAGAAGACAGTGACTAATTTTATGGGTTCTGTAAAGTGGTTGAGAATGACTGGAAGGGAGGAGAGGAGAAAGGGGGAGGAAGAGAGCAAAGGAAAAGAGCCTTTTATATATCTGTATTTATTGGGACCCTGTTTAAAAGGTCAATGAGACACATTAGGAATGTAAGTGCCATGGCCACCCCCATCCATTCTGCTTGCATCCTTTAATCTTTGATCCAGCTGCTCCAAACATCTGGCACAGTGAACTCTGACTCTGGGCTCTGATTCAAGGGAAGTCCTTGAGGGGCGGGGTGTAGGAGCTGCTTTGCATCCAGCGTGGCTGCATTCACACAACTCAGTGTGTCCTGCTTGTGCGGGGATCATCTCTCTCATCTGCTGTGGGTCACCCACCATCCTGCCACCCAGCTGGGTGTCTCCGTTGCCAATGAGAGGTGGCTGTATTCTGACTGCCTCATCAACACACACAGTCCCTGGGGAGGCAGAGAACTGCTGCGGCAAAGCAATGGCACTTCCCTTCTCTCCAGATCCCTTGACTTTGCTTCCTTCTAGGGACCCTGTGCACAGTAATACTACTTTGTCTCTGGTCTCACCTTTCCCTTCTACAGACACATCCCTCCCCTCCTTCTTCCGATCTGTGCTTTCTCTACAGATATCCATCCCCTCTTTTTCTCTTTCTCCAGCCTCCTGACCTTCTAGTAATTTCACAGCCCATGGTTAGTGGGAAAGACAATGTCCTAGAGAAGCGTGGGTCTGGGGAGGAAGAGGAAGGATGCTCCTTACCCATCACTCCACCAGGGCAGTGGCAGGAATGGGTAAGCCCCTTGGTAACTAGTGGGCTCTCCCTTCTCATGTAACCTACCTCCATCCCTTCAAGCATCAGCACAGAAGCCCTTGGAGCTAAGTAGAGGGAACGAACAGTTAAAGCCACATGCACACACACCCACAGTGCCCTCTGCTTTAAGGACTGGCCTCTGCCAGGGCTTCAGTGACTGGAGGAGCCAGGAGAGCTGGGGAAGGATGTGAAGCAGGTGTTGGCTGATGGGGTCCCAGCCAGTCCCAGGCTGGGGCTGAAGGAGGATGTGAAGGAGAAGGAGGCCAGGCTCCATAACTGGCAAGGACATATGGGATCCCCATCCTTCATGCATTGGGATGAAAGGAGAAGTCAAGTTGGTAATCTGGGAAAGAGAGACAGCAGTAAAGGGATTCAGGGGATTAGGAGTGTGGATGGAGACGTAGCAAGACTGTCCCTCTTCCTCTTGTTCCCCAATAACTTTATCAAAATTACCTCAGACGGGCAGCAGTGCTGGGGACGACACGACGCAGGTTGGATGTGGCAATGCAGTCACCCTGGGGGAGCCACAGCAAGTAGCGGCCAGGATTTGGGTCATTCAGTAGTTGTTTAAAAAAAAAAAAGATAATATTTTAAGCAGCAACCCAAATGGGGGGAAGCAGCAGGGAGTGCCAAGCTGTGGAACAGAGGCAGAGAACGGCCGTTAATTCTCAAAAATGGATGCACGAGCTAATCCTCCCCTGCAAATACAGCCTGGTAAATGGTTGGACCCAGCAGCCTTTTAAATGCCAGATCAGCTCTTACTTAAATGGCATTTTGCTTTATTATTTATTTATTTTATTTCACTTTATTTATTTATTTACTAAGAATAGCTTTGAATAAAGAGATGATCTCTGTCTGGTGTTGTGTTGCGATCGTTCCTTGTTGTTTGCTGTTGTTGCTGCTGCAGCAGGAGTGTGGGGAGGCGTTGAGTTTGTCAGGGCTCAGGCTACCTAGGACCCCTCCCACCCGCACACGCATACCCACATCCCCACACCCCACGCTCAGAGCCGTCGTGCCGGCCCTATGCCGGGGGTCCCTGCCCACCTCGGGCGGAGGAGCGGTGCGGTGCAGCCGGCGGGAGAGGAGCGGGACGGCTGAGTGTGAATAAGAGCAGGAGCCTGGGTGTGTAGGGCTGAGCCGTGAGCGGGAGGAGGAGAGAGGGAGGGGGGAAGCTTTGGGAGGATGCAGGGATGCCGCAGGAGAAGGTAAAGCCTCGGCTGGCTTCGGGAGGGAAGGGTTAACCGAGGAAAGGTGTATGTGTGTGGGGAGCAGGCAGTGAGCAAGGGAGAGAGGTGCTGTGGGGTTTTGTGGGAGGGTGGGGAAGCAGAAGGGCCGGAGGGTACCGAGCTTGTGGGCAGAAGGTAGGCAAATAAGCAGCCTGCCCGCGGGTTTGCAGAAACGGTCCAGGGATGCTGGCTGAGGAGCCAGGGGGCTGGCAGGGAACTGCAGCGCCTGTGGGCCCAGGGAGCCCGGGGGGGCAGAGGGGAGGGAGCTCGGCAGGAAGGGGGGGTGGCTGCAGGGGGCAGCCCGCGGGGGAGAGGAGCAGAGGGGCATATCCCGCTGGCGGGGCTGGCAGCCCCGGCTGCCCCCCGCCGGCCGGTGCTGTCGCCCTGCAGCCAAGGGAAAGGGTGAGGGCCGGAGAGGGTAACCTGTCCTTCCAGCGGCAAACAGTCCCTCCTTTTTGCTTGATATTGCTGTATATGTGTGTGTGTGTGTGAGTTGTCGCTGCTCTTGCATCCCACTCTCTCCCCTTGCCAGGCAGCAGCAGGCAGAGCCCAGGGCTGGCAGGCTGCTTGGTTTCCTAGAGGGTTCTGTGCCACTTGGTGGCACTAAAAAGTTGCGCTGAAGCCCGGAGTTCTCCCGGTGCAAAGGCCCCCCTCGCCCCCCAACGCCGGACACAAAGGTGCGGGAGCAGAGCGCCCGGGCAGAATAGCAG